>NC_046382.1:17654637-17989788 GCF_011125445.2 Fundulus heteroclitus | reverse complement strand
TTTTTTGTCTGATTCTGATTTCTAAGACTTCCTTCTACAAGTTGCATTCATTTTTTATTTATTTTTTTACAGAGTGCAAGGTGATGCCATGTGTGAAGGAGCTGATGCTGTAATACATTTTTTGCAGTTTAAAAGAAAGAGTTTACATTTTAAAACTTTCTGTAGCATGTTGTATTACCAATATCAGAGTTAGCAGGATTGGTATAATCAGTACAGTTGGCTCAGGGGTTATTATTATAATATCAGACCTTGTGTGTATTGCCTACATAAAGTAGATATTATCTTAACTTTGAGATTTAAGGGTGTTAACGTTCCCCAGCCCAGCATGTCCCACAACAGACTAAGGTGAAAAAAGGATAAAACAGAGCTAATTTGTGTACTGTGTTGTTACCCTTCCTATATCTTTATTAGGTCTGCTCGTTCTAACTTTTCTTTTACACCTGACTGAACGTCCGATATCTCAGCATGTCTCATCATGTCTAGGGAAGCGTAGTTTTTTTTCCAAACAGCTTCGCACATCTCTGTGCTTCCTCTGAATCCATTTTTAACCACACCACCGACGCTGAAAATTGAGTATATTTCGACACCATAAGTGTTTCTCTCAGCTCATACTGATAGCAGTTAAAGTTTTTGCATTTACATATCGAGATACGCTGAAGATAAACTGATTTTTGTCAACAGATTACTTTTTGTTGCGTCCAAGTAGCAACAGAGGCAAATAAATCAACTGCCTCACCATTTTTAAAAGTTGGGGAGCAAACGTGTTTTTTCTACCCATTCATGGTCTGCCAAAAGATTCCTGCAGCTGTGCACGTTCTATTATTTATCATGATACTGTTTTAAAATACCAAGAACAAAATATAAAAAAATTAAACAATTACCAAATGTTATCATTATTCTGGTTTGTCTCTAAGTTGGTTTGATTTAACTCAAGCAAGTGTCCTGTAGCCTGTTTCTGTTGCATTAAAACTACTATTCATAAAAACAGCACCCTAGGTACTAATTTTGAAATAAACCCAACTGTAAAGTTTTTCAAATAAATCAGAAGTTAAAAACTCGCAAATAATCAAAGCTTTTGTTGTGTATTGAATCCATAATTTTCCACATCAAAAGAGAGTGTCTTAACTGTGTGATCCAAGGACCAAGGTAATTGGTATTTGGATGAGAATTATTAAGTTAATGTTGCTACAGTAGCTGTTAGTTAGTGTGCACATAAATTTAAAATAATGAATAAGTACCTTTCATTTTACTGAGTGCTGGAGTATGGTGAAATGATATGAAATGATATCTTAAAAAAATAAAAGCTCCCCCATTTTATAACAGTCAGGCAACCATCCTGGCATCTCTATTAACATAAGTACACCTTATACATATACATGTATGTATGTCTATAGAGTTGCCTTTAATTGCCTGTTTGTGTTGTAGCTCATTAGTCATCATCCTTGCATTGACCTAAAATATTGAAAATCCAAGTAGAGATGATCAAATTTAAAAAGCATAGAAAATATAAAATAAAACAGAATGTATTCAAACACCAGTTTGCTTTTCTAGAAGTTGCCCTGTTTCCACACTGCAGCAGATCCTATTGTTCTTAAATTATTAAAGACTGTAATAAATAATTTATGTAAACATTTTTTTACCTCATTTAGCCTCTTGCAAAGTTTTAAGTATTTGTCTTTTTTAGAATAAGGCCTTTGTGCTTTAGAACGCTGCAGTCTAATACCTAGATTAAACCCAGGCATTTGTGTGCTCCAGATACTTGCATCCCTTTTCCTCTATTACAGCACCCAAGGATAAGACCATTTATTCTGGTTTTGATAAATATAGGAGGACACCCCTACCAGTAATGATGCCAGAGGAGGGGAATGGGGGAAGCGGTGGGGGTATTATCTAAGCCCTGGATATGGTCCACTTTTGTTGCGTTTCAGCCAAACAGATCTATGGCTTTGAAAATATTTGGGTCTCGTGTGTACTGAACGCTTGGCATAGCTTTGAACAGACATTGTGCCCCGAGATATGAGAGAATCAGTCTTAAGTGCTTTTGTGCATTCACTTCAGTAGCCATTTCTTCAAATGTGCAAGGATGCTTGCAATGATTGTAGTGTAAAGTTTAACCGATCGGCTGAAAGGCAATAGAGGGCTAGATAGCAAAGCTGCTGTCTCATGGCCCCACAGAAAAAACTCTTCTTGTTTTATTAGTATATATGACAGGTGTATATGACGGGTATGGCAATTATGATAAAGAATACTTGACAAGTGGGACTGAACTCGCATTAACCTGCTTGGACCCAAAACTATCAACAATTTGTTCCAATACAGACTGCTGCCTGTGCTTCATAGAGATTTTCTAAATGAGGTCTTAAATACAAATCAATATATGTTACAAGTGAACTGGGGAAAATTAGTTAACTGCAAGAAAATGTTCACTGATTATCGCCCTAGCCAATCCCACACACAATATACCTAATAGACCCAATCTGTGGTGGTTAAAAAGGCACTTATTTCTAATGTACTATTACCCTCTTAAACTCAGGCAAAATTTGTCACAGGAACCAGCTCTACTTATATGAGTACCTCAGACAAAAATAGTGACGTGTGAATTGAGAATACAAGTCACACATCACAAACTCTATTCATAGGTGGTAGAAACCTAATTGAAAGCTTTTCATGTTGTAATATGTGTAAATCCCCTTTCACACTTATAAGTTATATCGTTTAATCCTTCTCATCAGTAGTTTAATGAAGCTACAAAACTGCAGATTTCAATTGCTTCCTGTTTTCGTCCATCATTTAGTATTTCTACTATGTCTGGATCAGTTTTTTATTTTATTTTTTTTGTCATCTTTGTTTTCTTTGTTGCAATTTACAGCAATATTGCTTCCAATTCAGAGCAGGTGGTCAGTATCCAGCCTGATTGATCCAGTATTTTTTATGCTAATTAATTATCAGTTTTAATTAGTTTTATTTTTATTTTTTTGCTTATAGAATAGTGTGCCCATTTGGGGGCAAATATAGCTTTCAGTTTCTACCCTGAAAGCTAGGCCAGTAAAATGTCAGTGCAACAAGATCTATTTAGCAAGTTGGGCAAGTTACATGTACAAGGAATTATGAACAGTACTTTTACATAAAAATAAATGACTCGCAATTCACTTCTTCTGTGGACAAATATACAGCGCATCAATAGTTTTGAAGACCTGCAGAACTGTCTAGCAGATTTCATTGTTTTGGAGTCTTTTTCTATAACAATATTCAATAGATATTATTATTATTATTTCATTGTATCTTATTTATTTAAGTACCTTGATGTAGTCACAGTAGAGTTCCATACTGTATGTTTGCTTCCACCACTTTCTACAGATTAGAAGCGAACACAGAAGTTAGCCAGTTACAGTGCAGCAGCGAGAACTTAATGTTTGAGGAGTTTTTTATTAATTGGTAGTCTTGGGGGGCATGTTGACATGAGGTAAGAAGCTTTTGTTCCTCCACAAAACACTACTAATTAAAGTGTTGATACAGAGTCTCAACTAAAGTATCCTTATGGGAGGCATTGTAACACTGTGCATATTCCCCTCTCTCATAAACTTAGGCTATTGAACATGAAACCCAGGAGAACTACGGTGCTAAAGTATCACTGAGAAAAAAGTTTGCTTGCTTGAGTTTAACTTAAGTGCTTAATGACAATTTATGGCTTCTTTTCCCTGTCAAGACAAGTGAGAGGAAAATAAATTAATGATGTTTTGTATTGCAGTAATAATGTGTGTCAGGCCCTGAAACCTTTATGATATGTTGCTGAAATGGACACAGCAGCAGGCTTCTTCTCTGATCTAAATTTACATTTTAAATATCAAAAAATCAAAAGGATTTAAAATACTTGTTTTAAAATGTTAGGGATCTTGTTGGATTATAATTTTAATTACTTTGTGTGTCATGTAACAAAGCATGTTGGTACTGTATAGTTTCCCAATGGTTTCCCAATATTTAAATTTAAATTTGCTGTGAATTAGATGCCATGTAAAACACCCACAGTACATCAAAAGGAGCTTTTATAACTTGAAAAAATAATAACAATAAATTAGGAGTCATATTTTTGATAAAAACCAGCGGTTTTATCACATCTAACTGCTGCTGTGTTCTTCAACATGGACAGCCCACCTGATATTTACTGGCAGTAGAAGTGATCAAAAATAAATATTTTGCAATAGCATCAAACTCTTAAACCAGGAACATTTAGTGGTAACTAATTGACACATTAAGAGATAATGTTTTATTTTTTCTACATAATAACTAGTTACCCCTGCTGTTATTACTTGGTGCATCTCCCTTTCTCTCTTTTCTAACATTTTTCAAGGGTAGATGGTATAGAGAGAAAACAACTTCCCTCTAGGTCTAGGTTGTTCGTAGGCTCCCTCCTCATCCTATCATTCAGAAGGTTCATTCTGTGTGTCTCACACTAGGGGTCAGAGATTACAACAATAAACTCTGCTCAATGCATCAATAATTTAAAACATAATCAGTTCACATTCACTTGCCTGCTGCTGAATTTTTTATTCCAGTCAGTCCAATCCAAGTTCCTTTATCTGCTTTTTTTTTCCTCCAGTCAAAGTCTCCTGAAATTCTAATTTGTATTTTTTTCCCATTCTATACTCTTTTTATTTATTTATTTATTTATGTATTTATTGTAGTCTGACTCTGCCATTTGCATCATGTGTGAGTGACATTCGTGCCTGCATACCTGAGTTGCCAGGATTGTGATTTTGATTGATAAGTATGATGAATGAATCTGATTGAATGAAGAATGAGACAAAAAAGCACTAATTGGCCACAAGAGCAGAAATATTTTTATGCCTTCCAAACTTTCTATTGATAGCAAAGAATATCAACTCTTTTTTTAATGAAGCTCTCTTTGGATTTCCCAATTATACCATTCTATGCAATACTTTGGAAATGATAAACGTTTTACAGGTTATTAATTCATGTTAAACCACCTGGTTATTGATTTGCAGGATTGCTTTTGAATACAGTCGGATATCAGCTGGTTCCTTGGCTTTCTGTTTCTTTTATCATATAATTTCCTTCTCATTGAAGCATCCCCTATAACATGAGTTACAACCAAATGTAATTCTCCTTTGCGATTATTAATTCATCAATCCATCCATTTTCCAAACCGCTTAATCCCTCATGGGGTCGCGGGGGTTGCTGGTGCCTATCTCCAGTGTTCACTGGGCGAGAGGCGGGGTACACCCTGGACAGGTCGCCAGTCTGTCGCAGGGTGCAATTATTAATTATTATTTTTTAATTGAATTTAACTGAATATGTTTAATAGTCATTCGCTGTATCATTCCACTTCATTACAATTAACATATTGCTTGGACTAAATTGCTGTTGTTTCTATGTTGTTAGCAACATCTGGTATGTATTTCAAGTCAATATACAAAATATTTTCAATACTTTAAAAATGTGTTTTGGTCAAGGGTAGTTTCCAGTGGCTAAGAGAAATGGGTAATTGGTAAATGAACTGAACTTATATAGCATTTTTCTGTACTGACCGCTCAGAGTTTTACACTTGAGCCACATCCACCCAATCACTCTTACTAACATGCACACATTCATAGACCGATACAGTTATTGGCACACAACTTGGGGTTAAGTGCCTTGCCCAGGAGCACATTTGCATGTGACAGAGGAAGCTGGAATCAAGCTCATAACCTTCTGATTACAAGACAGCTACTCTACCTCTTGAGCCACATACGCCCCATACAACAAGTGTGATGTCATTTTTATTTCCCTGTGAAACAGGAAGTCATACATGATCATGATGAGACAATAAGATTTTTTAAAATGTCATGTTTATTTAAGTAGTTATTTATTTGTTTTATTACCAGGGCTGCCTGTAACAGGGGCATTGTATGATGCAGTATTTATTAAACCGTTTTGGATCAAATACATGTCTTGCTCTGAAGAGGGGAAAAAATGGAACTGAATTGTCCTTGAGCTCGACTTACTCTAAGGGTTTTAAAGCTAAAGAACAGGTTTTATGTGTGTCACTAATCAAATACGGTCTTATCTATAGACAGCAAGGTTGGAAAGCACACACAGCTCTGTCAGCACTTTAACCAAAGTGAGTGCAAGTCAGAGAGCTTTCTTCACTTGATCGTTTGCAGTAGATGTGTAATGAAATTCCAATTTTGTTTTGTGAAAGAACATCCTGTTTGAGCAAATGCCTCCAGCTTAAAACACTGGAAATGTTAAAAAAAAGTACCAAAATATTAATAACTCTAGCATTTTGATGAATCTCTGTAACCTACTTGTAAGACTGTGTCTCTAGTGTTTGTAGTATTATAGCAGATCTTGAAAGCATCAGTTTCTTAGAACTTAAATCAGTTTTTTTCCACTAATGTGAGAAATTAAATTGAGTAAAGCTTGTGGTTCGACAGTACAGAGGCAGCTGGAATCAGATTGTAATACATTCAAGCATTAAAAACTCTGCTTTAGCTCCATACATATTCATATTTTGACACAAATGCTTCTCCTTCTGGAAGGGTCAGGGGCTGCCGTTGCTGCTTTCCACTGGATTTGATGTTTTCTTGTGACGTTTGCATTCTGAAAGATACCTTTAATGTGTTTGAGGTTGCAGTTAAGGGCATCTTAGTGTCAAAGTACACCACCAAAGTTTACTGAACGTCCATTTGATGTGAAGTTGCATACCTGATGTTATTTTTGTCAACCATGCCAACAACACATTACGCTTTGCTAAATAAACATCAAATATGCTGCACAAAAACCCATTTGCTGTACAAGAGCATGCATCTTAATCATTAATTCCAAGGCACCATGTTACATTTGCTCAGTTTTTTCCTATTGTGCAAATGCCGCACAAAATCAAGGCAGCAGATGAAGCACATTTAGTATTAAACAGAAGAAAAAAATCTGAAGATTATGCTGATTTGTAGATCAATGAAAAACGCTGCAGTAAATGTTTATAAATAGGTTTACAACCATTCCAACTGGACAGAGAATATAAACACAGGTCAAATATCAAATCAACTGAGTTTATTTATATAGCACCTCAAGGCATCTCAAGGCACGTTACAGAGTCAACGCAATAAAATCATACAGACAGATTGGTCAAAAAGTTTCCTGTCTAAGGAAACTCAGCACATTGTATCAAGTTATTGACAAACAGAATTCACTCCTCCTGAAAGAGGGTATAGCCACATTGGACAGTTGATTGCATTGTGCTGTAGACTTTGCAGCAATCCCTCATACCAAGCATGCATGTAGCGACCTTGGAGAAGAGAACTCCTCCTTAACAGGAAGAAACCTGCAGCAGAACCAGGCTGAGTGTGGACACCCTTCTGACACTGACTGAGGTTTTGAGAAAACAGAGGAAAAACACAAGAAGAACACAGCAGCACTGGGGTACTTTACTGAAGGTGTACTTCTCTGTGATAGGACGGATTATCTGGACTAAGTATCGCAAGCACTACAGCACTACAGAAAGTCCCGAGTTAGATTTCCATCTAGGAAATGCATGTTTCCTCTGTTTTCATCAGTCCAGTGTCTACACGTTGAAAAATGGTATTAAGACTCAGGATCAGTTTTTTTGGCCAAGACTGAATTTGACTTCCGTCTCAAGCTCTCAGATGGTACAGATATTAAATATAAATATATAAACTTTAGAGGAAATCAAATGAAGGGTAAAATAACAGTATGTATATTTCTGAGTTCATGCAGCTATTTTAATAAAAAGAGAAAAAAGGGAGCTTATGGTAGCGGAAACACGCTCATTTTCTTTCACAGTAAAGTAGCTGACCACTCAGACTATGAGCTGTTCATTTTGTTCATCAGATTGCCAGCCTGTGCTGCGGCTGGTTTTAGCAAATAACGCTCTGTAGCACCGACATGAAGGTAAAAGTCTAAACAGTTTGTGTCCAGCATGTGTGGGGTCTGTAGAGATGTCAGCTGCCGTTTTCCCTAGACCTGTACAAGTCCTGGATGGAGGCAAGGTCAGCCCTGATGATCCTCTATGCAGACCTAATTGTCTGTTGCAGTTTGAATCTGTCCTGTCTTATGGATGAGCCAAAACACAGTGATTGATGGATACAGCACAGACTGAATAATGACCGTGCAGAAGATGTTTAGTAAGATGGGAGGAGGCAGTGTGGGGGAAGGAGTTTGAGTGGATTAAGCTGCAGGTGGTTCTGGGCACACTGGTGGACCAGCCGATCCACCTCCTGTCTGTATGCTGACTTGTCATTGTCCCGGATTAGATCATTGTCATCTTTGAGTATCACCTTGTAATGTTGTCAAGGTTAAGAAAATAAAAAAAAAAAGGTAACATTAGAAGTTCTCATGTTTGAACTTTATTTGAGCTGTTATTTGGCAAATTTATGCAATTTAATTTTTGATCAATGGAGATCATATGAAGTAGTCGTGTTTAAAGAGCAATGTTACCAAAGCCAGAACAAAAATAACTCTTTATAAGGGGTTGCGTCTTTTATTTTAACTTTTGTTTGTTTTCAATAAAGAATAAATCTCTCTCCACCTGATCTGCTTGTCTAATAAGAACAACACTTTGAGAACAGACTTTTTTTTATACTTGCATTTGTCGTGCTAGTTAGCTGGAACACAGTGAAGGGGTATCGCTGCCAAAGAGGTTGTGGACTCCTGAAAGGAGACAGCCTGTCCTTGACCTGACCAAGACAAAGCACTTTGAAACAGCGGTTGATCTGCTAGGGAAAGACTTCAGACGAGACGGACACTCTCAGGCAGACAATGTGGCCCGGTGGCCCACCGCATCTTGGGAACTGTCAGAGGAGATAGAAAGAAAACCCTCCAGAAAGCTGCCGAACTGTGACACCCATCTTTCTCACTGACAGTTAGGATTTATTTTATGCATTTTCAGACAAATCATCATCACCACACACTCACTTAATGACAGGCACACAGGCGTGTTTGTCACACACGAGCGCAACCTTTCTTTGCACGTACTTCCTACAGTATGTGGTTTATTTTAATGTCAAATTAAATGAATTTATGGAAATGAATTACTCTGTGAAGACAATGTCCATGCATTAGAAAGAAAAAAATAACTTTGTCACATTGAGTAGATTCCAGAGCCTTCTTATGCCAACACAATCCCATGATTAAAAGGGAAAAAATGGAGCCAAGTGTTTGATCAAACCGCTCTATTTGCTGAAAACCAAAACACCACCTGTTTATCTTCCACATATACAGGAATATCATAGACAAGTTAATACATTTCAGTAATTTAAATTCATTAATCATGTATAGTGATATTACTCAAGTTTCCGTTGTTATTGAGGCTTACAGCTAACGTCCTCACAAAGTTGATATATGTTTTAAGACTAACAAAATAATGATGAGCAGATAGTCATTGACAGTCTCCACAACAAGAGTAAGCCACAAAATGACATAGGCAAAGAAGCTGGCTGTTCACAAAGTGCTGCATCTTAGCATATAAATGGATGGTGATAGGAAGGAATGGGTGATGTAGGAAAAGTACAATAAGGTGAACTAATACATTGTTAATTATTAAGGAAATCCCATACTAAAGCTTGGGGTACCAGATTTGGATTGACCAAAAAAGTGGCTGAAAATAATCTACAGGCATCCATCCATCCATTGTTTTTTGCTTATCCGAGATCCAGTCAAAGATTCAACAGGCCCAATAGGGAAACCCAGACATCCAGCTCCCTGCAACACTGTCGGTGGCGGCTTTGGAAGGAGCATTGAGGGGAGGGGGCAGGAGGAGATGGAACTTAGAGGAGGTGTCACTTTCAAATCTTGCTAGCTTTCTGACATTCCCAATTATAGCTTTAACTAAAACCAGTTGTCTGAATTAGCTAAATTCATCAAATTATTTATAACAGTCAACTAAGGCAGGATAAGTATGCATTGGAAAATTAGCTGACCTGGAGGTCAATGTTGCCCACTTAGTTAAAACAAAGTCATTCCATTAGATTTTATGTGGACTGCTTTAGCAAATTTTCCAAATGCACATTATCTGGTTTTAAAGGTATATTTCATCATTCCAAGTGTTGTTATTTATGTTGGCCCCACAGCTTGCATAATGAACAGCAAAAGGAGCTCAAGTCTCTTTTTGGTTACAGCATTTTTTGTAAATGAGACATGCGCCATTTTTTTCTCTTAGTTTATATGTCTACATGCTCTATTTCGTTAATATAATATTCATTCAGTGCATAACAGCTGTGTGTGCATGAAAGATAGTCATTCATTAAAAGAGCTAATCACATAATGATGAGCAGTCACAGCCGCAGTCATCATTTAAACCTTAAGCTATGAGGCTTTGCATTGCAAGCAAGAGATGATGAGCTTCAGATGAATTAGAGACCAGCAGGCTGAGGCCTCTTTGCCCTATGCTGTTAAAAGTTTGCTCCACTTAATCTAAGTGATATATTAATCTGACACATCGCCACTGTGATGTACACAAACAGTATTGACACACTGGCCTCCCTCTGTGTTAAAATAACGTGCAGTCTGTTTGTTTGTGTTGAGTGTTGACTCCCTGTGTTTGTCTGGTCTTATCATGTCACATCTAGCGATGACTAAGGCGGTGCTGTGTTTCTATTTCCGTACTCTTGCACACATTAGCATCAGTGCATTGTGTGGTCTGCTGCTCTCTGTAGTGCTTGTGATTTTTGCCTGGATGAGTAATGACATGTGTGATATTCACAAAAACTCTTAGTTGTAAGAGCGGGGATCTAATTTTGTTTTCTGGCTTTTTTCAATGGATATCAGCACCACAAACTTCTTGGATAAGAAAATTAGTACAGCCATGATGACAGCTTTCATGCTTTACCTTTTTGAATAAAAGTAGAGCTATGAATTGAATTTTGATCAATTCCAGATGGCTTCTCTTGAAGCTTTGATGCTTTTTCTGATAGAATTTCTTCATTTCTTGGCCTTTAACATTCTGTCTTGGTAGTAGTCTCTCAGGATGCAGCATTGTTACTTAGCAGCAGTTGTCCCCTCTACCTTACAAAAGGTCTACTTTTCTTTCAGGTTGTGAGGACTTGTCTGGTCCGCAGCCATTTCATGAAGACCTCAGAGATTTTCTGCCAGATTTAGCTCCACATTCTGTGTTGGTCAGTCCAAAATTGTAATTCCCTTCTGGTGAAGCAATTCCTCTCAGTCAGAGTAGGAGTAGCCTCTCAGTACGTGTGTAAAAGAATTGCTGTAAAACTGATTTTAACAACCAACTTAAAAAAGTCAACTCACTACTAGGTTGATGTTTCAAATTTTTTTTAGCATCCCATATTAGCAACAGTACAGTTGGTGTATGTGAGTGTACTTTATTCAGTAAGTCCCCACTGAAGATTGTTATGGTTAGCACGATCTACACCTGCACACACAAGTTGTGGACACAAATCGCAAAAAGACCGGATTATGGCTTCTCTGACAAGTCAGGGCCAGTTAAAACTATGAAAGAAAAAATACTGCTCTGTGTTCACCAGTTACTATGAATCCACCACTTTCCTCATTTTCCGTTTATTGTCGGTCAGACAAATTATTTTCACCAAAGTAGGTTATGCCCTAAAGATCCAGGCCCTGTGAAGCTGTCATTCACAGGGGTAAATGTTTTCCTGAGCTTGACACAGATGTGTTGTTCTGCCAGGCAGCATGTATACAATACCTGGATCACTCAAAACTCAGATTCTATGAAAGTATGTTGATTAAAAACTAAACAGCACTGACTTTGAGATCCCTTTAAAGCTTCTTAATTTTGTTTTCAGGGTTCTACCAAATGCAATGATTAAGATGTCATATAATTAAACTTGATTTCTTCAAATGGCAACAGTTACCATCATAGAAGCCGTTGAGTATAAGTAATATTTTTACAGAAGTGGCTTCAAGTGGCACTCCCTCTCTTAAAGGTTCTCTCCATGTTGCATAAAAGTGTTGCTCGATGGCTCTTTGGCTGATTTTTGTGACCTTATCCCAAACATGTCAGGTACTCTTACTCTTACTCAGGCACACATCTGTTGCTCTCCACCCATTTTTTTTTCTTGACATCTCAAAGAAAAAAATCCCCTGTGTTAATTAAAAAAAAAATTCTTCTCTTAAAACCCGTTGCTTTAAAAATATTCTTAATGTCAAACAAGATTTTCTTTCTACTTCAGATTACCTAATTGTGGGGCAAAAAGTCAGCCTTACTTTCTTAAAAACGTGTAACCTTTTTTTTTTTTTTTACCTGCACTTCATACAATAAAAAAAACAATGAAAAGCACAGCAACATAGCAGATATAGGCTTAAGGCATCCCCTAATCAAAGGTACAACATGTTGGTTCTGAAATGGAAACAAAGACACACCGCTTTTGGTTTTCTGTCAAGAAGATGTCTAATTTATTCTCAACAGGAACCAAAGTGAGAACAGTAGGACATCAAGTCATTTAGAAGCAGGGGGTCTGATTGCAAACAAGGGTTTCTCATTTTTTGGTCAACTCTCTGTAATCATCTGACTAATAGCAACAGACATATGTAACTGTGTTTAAATTAGTTTAGGTTGTGGTCTTCGGGTAGTTGCTCGGATGCAAGCAGAAAACAATCCAGTTGTTAATTGTTTGCCTGAAGCGGAATGCAGGGTAACTTTTTTTCCCTCGCCTTTTCATACTCAGTTTATCAGATTTTAACAAAACAATTGGAGCAAAGGGCAGACCACAAATTTTCCCCCCAACAGAGGTAGAGGAACAGATCTAAATCTTTTGTGTGTTCAACACTGTTTTAACATTGTCTATATCTGGTGACCTAATGCAATTGCAAAATCTATTATTCCTGAATCTTGTTTAATTGTATTTATTTTGTGCTTCACTGGATTTATCAAACATGAATTACTTACTTTCCGAGTAAACCCAGATACATGTTTAGCACTTTAGAATTTCACCACTTGGGGGCACACATGAACAAGTAACATCAAACCTGCCATACGTGCCACCTGACGGATACATTATTAAACGTCAGTGAAAATTTTTGAATGAAATCGACAAGTTTCACAGATTAGATTTTTTTATCAGTCTTTCTTTAAATTATTTTTTTCTGAATTGCACTTAAGAGTAAGTCTGGTTGTTTCCCATGGCCAGAAATACTGAAGGTTTGCCTTATTAGTCGACATGCGGAATACACTGCCAGTAATTATAAATGTGTAAACACATTCAGCAGGAGCATCCCTTTTCACTATTGCAATGGGAAAAGAGAGCTGTGGCTCCATATTGTTGACTCTTTTGCACCAGGTGGCTCCACCAAGTTATTGAGATTTGAAAAGGTGAAATGAACACAATTCCCTGATGTTTGCAGCATCTGTTTCCTACTGCAGCTTTTTTTTAGTACTGTAAAGAGGCACAGTAAAAGCCATGACTGGTTGACAAGATACAACCTCATCTGAAGCTGCTTTTTGTGATCAAATCATTGTTTTGACAATTTATTTTCTGGTCACATTACTACATTTTAGATAAAAAAAATTCTAGATTTCCACTTAAATTGACCTATTTGAGATGCTTAGTACTGTTTGTATGATACTTTTTTGGCTGGATGCCTTGTTTTCATTTAAACAATCTCTTAAAAACTAAAGCGGAGAAGGACTGCTAATCCTGTATGTCATTCTTGCTAAGATGGCTTTCTTTGGCCGTGAAATGCCTGTGTATTCCCTGTAAACCATAAAGATTAGCTCAGTAGTGCTTACAGTGTGCATGTTTGTTTGTGTGTGCGTGTGTGTGTGTGTGTGTGTGTGTTTGTGTTTTTCCTCCAGCTTAGAACACAACGTTTTGAAAGGGAGGATGTTGAATGGCCAGTGTGCAAACCTAAACAGCCACACTGCAGCTGAGCCTTGTGTTCTTCAGTCTCAAACTCTGAGCACTGAGCACTCTTCCCAGCTGAACCAGATTTTGTTTATCAGCAGGGCTTTTTATGTCCACATGTTCCCTACTTTCCTGTAACCCCCACTTGCACATAGAGCCCACGATCAGCCTTCCCCTCTCTGGTGAGGAATGCTCTTTTATTAGCAGGCGAGGCAGCAGGCTTGCCCAGATTCAGCACCCTCTCCTCTGTGGACAGCTCCTTCAACGGTTGTGTGTTTTGTTTAAACGCGTGTGTCAGTGTGCGTCTGCATGCATGCATTTGTGTTTACACACGCGTGTGTCAGACAGAAAGAAAGACAGCTGCAGCGTCATCATTTCTTTAAAACCTTGCCGACAAACTGCAGAGCAGGTGAGTTCCGTTGAGAAGGAGGTCTTGGGGGCGACCCAAAGGGAAAGCACAACTTTTTTGTTAAATTACAGAAAGTCGGGGGAAGGAAGGAAGACAGACTTAGAGTAAGGAGAAAGAAAAGAAAACAGATGTTGTGCATTTTGTTTTGAGTTTTTATTTTTGATTTTTTTTTTTTACTGCTTGATAATGTCCTCACAGCAGAGTGGCTTATAAATGACTAAAGAGAGTGAGTAGAAAGGGATGGTGAAAGGAGTCAGAGCTGGGGGACATAGCATCAGTCCCTGCTATTCTGACTAAATAGGCTCTTCCTCTGCATTGCACTCAGGCTCCAGTGATTCGCTATGTGAATGCTGCCCATTTGCATAGCCACTCTCCCTCCCTGCTTCCTGGCTGGCTGCTGAGCCCCCCACCCACCCCCACCCCTCGCTCAATCCTTTTGCTTCTACTCCTCCTCTCTCCCTTCTTCCTCTTGCGCACATCTTGTGGAACGGAGCTGCTTCTGCTGCTGCCCGTGTGTGTTTGAGCGTGCGTTTTGCCCAGGGCTGCTCTCAGGTGCTTGTCGGTCGTGTTGCGCGGTCTCTCTGAGAGCAGATATCTCTAGATGGGGAACGGGTGCGCTACTTGGCATAACTTACAGGTGCAGTCACGCAGTCTGGTGTGTGCCGCCGCACATGCAAATGAGCCGCGGATTTAACTATGGTCTCATTCCTCTGGACGTCCTTTGAGACCACTGGAGGAGTAAAAGGAGGGAAACTCTGCAATGTCTGCTTTGATTTTCTGAAGAAATCCAGTTTGCACAGGTGCTTTCAGTCTCTTCCTGAGTGAGCAGTTTTGTTCTGCTGGCAATTTGAATTTTTGGGAATATTTTAATGTTTTTTGCGGAAATGTTTCTTATTTTGTGAGAGCCTGACTGAAGGATAAAGAGAAAAACAGAGAGAACTAAGGGAATTGGAGCAAGCTGGGGATTCTCCATTTCTGCTTGAGGTTGCCCTAATTTCTTGAGGGAATGTTTTTTTGCCTTATGATTTATGATATTTCTTTACTTGCCTGGGTGCTGCCACACATTTTTTAACTCCGTAAGAACAGAGTTTTTTTGTTTCTTTTCCACAACCAACATTTTCCTTTAATCTTTTTTCCCTGTGGATTTGTTTGAGTGTCCGTGGTGAGTTTTGCCAAGGTGAGAAGTATGGGGCTGTGAATCTTGCCGAAGTTCCACATTGATCTGCTGCTTCATCTGGCCACTCAGGGAAGATGTTCAGGGGTTGGAGTGCACATTTTGCTCCCCTGAGGCCCGTTGTAGAGCCTCTAAAGTGGAATTCAGTGACACTCAAACACCTGGCCTTGTGGCTTGTCGCCCTGGGCTTTGTGGCGGGGTCGGAATCGAGCGCTGTGGAGAGCCTCCACCACATTCATCCATCCCATGGAAACAAGCGTCACCATATTGTGCCTATTGCTATCCACAGATCACCTGCTTCCCTAAGAGCGGGGCACAGTAAGTATTCCCTTTCCTATCCTCAAATTTTCTTTCTGCAGTAAGTTCTTGAGCAAAGCACCATCTGTTCAGTCTTCCTTCTGTGTTTAATATTGACACTTAAAAATGTCTAAGACTGAATGAATCCAAGTTTAGACCATCATGTTTTCTTTCTCTCACCAAAGCATGCCCTCTCAGGACTGAGATTATCCATATCCATATCTCCAGATGCTCCACTGTGTCCAGATTAGAGTGGATTAGGAGGTTGAGGCGCTTCATGTTGCCCCTAGGTGTTTGGGATAGACAGAGATGAGTTGTCTCAAGCTCTGCAGGGTGGTAAACCATTATTTCCCCCTTCCCTGGGTCCGGGGCAGGGGAAAATGAGTTACAGAATATAATTTCATATGGTGGACTGCAGTGTAATGTGTCGGAGAAGGATTTTAGGAATCCTGCTTTTTGTGCTTGTCTCTACTTGACTTGTGTGGATGGTTGTAGAAGTTCTAAATCAAAATGGAGTTTGAGTCTGAGGCATAACTTGATCTATTTAGTTATCCCACTGCCCAGGCCTTATGTGAATGACGTAACCAGTATTGGTGTAACACTGACGTAATGCTGAGTTACCCTGAATTTCACTCAGTAGACTGTGTGCAGGATAGCTCGTTTAATTTGATAGATTATTTATTTCACACGGAAGCAAAAGAAGATAAGTGACAGCTCCACAAGAAAGGGTTCTTGTTCTGAGGACATCTTAGTTGGACACAAGAACAATATTTTTTTCCTGGGTCAGTGCATAAGAGTTTGTCTATTACCAACAAAGGAGTCTGTGTGATAATGTCCACAGTGGTGATGGCTGAGATGCAAGGTTGGCTGGCCCACTTATAAAACAAGACAGGCCAATTAGGCCACTCTATCATGACCCACCCTAAAAGAACACCACAGTGCTTGGCCCTTGC
This sequence comes from Fundulus heteroclitus, assembly GCF_011125445.2. Classification (NCBI taxonomy): domain Eukaryota; kingdom Metazoa; phylum Chordata; class Actinopteri; order Cyprinodontiformes; family Fundulidae; genus Fundulus; species Fundulus heteroclitus. The sequence continues at coordinate 17,973,120 of NC_046382.1, read as the reverse complement.
CTTCCCTAAGAGCCTCGGGGTAACAGGGCTCCATGTCTTAACAATGTAATTGGGACTGCTGCTTTTGTCATCCAGAACATGATACAAGTTTTTGGTTGTTCATCGCAGAAGGTGGATGAATTCATATCAGCCCTGCTGTTCGACAGGGTTCTTGGCCCTGGGACAAAGCCGGCAATTTCAAACAGTTCCTGTGCTGTTTTCTTATCTGAGCTGCAAAGGGCTGCTTTTGACATGGGTTTTGCATTTACTCCAGAAATTAGAAGTTTGCAGCTTAGTGAATAGGCTTTAAGACTTATAGCTTCCAAAGTAAGATTTCTTTTTTTCTTTGTCTGACGAATTACCATTCATCAAAACAACAGCATAAAAAGAATATATTTTCTCCTGTCTTTTGATATATTTGTGTGTCTACTTTAGTTTTAGCCTATAGTGTGATTGTCACCATTAAACTAATCCCATTTACAACAATTACAAAACTCTACCCATCATACACTGTTATTGTTACATTGAATTTAAGAGTTAGGGCTGCTTGTATCCCCCCTTGTACTGTTATATGCAAATAATTTGTTTACCTTAATGTGCATCTAGTAACATGCTGTTTTTCATTTTCTCACTTATACATCATGAATCTGTATGAACTTAGTTTTGCACAGTTTTTTTTTTCATTTTGGCTTTGTCTTTGTTCAGTTAAAAAAGATGGCAGGATTTATTCCATGTTCATTGCTATATGCAAGGTTAGACATATAATATTCTTGAACATGGTAGAGACAAGGTCATCTATATGATGAAACCCTACAATACCCTTTGTTTTTGCCATGGCTGTATAGTAACAAAGAAATAAGTATTGTTTTCTTTGTATTGAACACAAAAGTTTGTCATTGATTTATGTGGAAAGAAGAAAAAAAGATTAGCATGGTCAGAATGTATGAAATTGAGTTGGAGTGTGATGCATTGTTTGTTTAGGTTGAGCAGTAATGAGGTTCAGACAGTATCAGATGCAAGTAGTAGATATACCATTTATCAAGCATAAACTCCCCAAGGTGATGGTTCTCTCCCTTTCCCAGAGATGGATACTTGATACGCTGAATAACTGAATTATCATATTTTCTTCTGTTGGCTACCTGCTGCTCGTATTTATTAGCAGTGGATAGATGATGATGAGATGGTCAGATCAATAGAAGAAGTATTTAACGGTTCTAAACCATGAATCTCAGGCCATGTCTTCATCTGCTGCATACAAATGAAATACACATTTTAACATGGAAAATGTGATGTTTATTAATATCTCAATTTCTGAGCTCAAGATAAAGTACTCCCCATGTTCTCATTGCTTTGTCTTCCGTTGTGTGGTTTATATTTGTGTCAATGAACAGGAATTATTGACCATGCGCCTTGCAAAACTATTGATACCTCATAAATGTTTTCAGATTTTATCATGTTATGTTAAAGCTGCAGTATGGAGTTTTGAGAAAATCTTGGACGTAACCTGAAAATTTGAACAAACACGCTTTTCAGGTCCCTCTACCTTGCTCTCCCTCCACAGCTTCTCCCCCGCAGTGGAGCCTACCGTGGTGCACCTATGTTTACCTGTCTTGGTTTTCTAAGCCGGTGCCACGCCAGAAATTGGCAGTTTTCCTGTAAAGCAGGTTGTTCCTCTGCAATTTCTCCACACAGCTGCAACCCACCGGCAATCTTGAACTTGAATGACTGGTGCTGTGCGGGAGAGGGGTGTAAGCAAAGCGTACACGAGTGATTGACATTGCTAACAACCAATCATAACCAGTTATTCCTCCTGGTTCTGATTGGTTGTTTCTGTCTGGGAGCGCTGTGGTTTTACAAATGGAAGTAGGTCTCTTTTCTTACTGTCAGGACTTAGTGACAGTTTTAACAAATATGTAAAAAAATATATTTATATATGTTACTTACTGCTCTTTAAACATTTTGTTAAACTAGTGGTGGCAGCATCATGGAGGACATGATTAGAGTGGATGTATGAGCTAAATACAGGATGATCTAGCAAAAATTATTATACCCCTGAAGATTTCTTCACTTTTTCTTACATCATGCCTTACAGTATAGGTAGGAGACAACCTAACCTGTACATCACCCTGAACACAGTATCCCCACCTTGAAACACGGTGGTGGTGGCATTAGGCAGTAGAAGTAATAGAGATCCTATTTTTTTATGGAGGGACAGGAAAAGGGGTCAGTGTTAACTGGAAGATGGATGAAGCTATATTAAGGACGATGCTGAAAGAGTTGGTGGTGGCAGCATGGTGATGTGGGGAAGACTTGCTGCAAAAGACTTGAGTCCTGGGTTCAGGTTCACCTTCCAACAGGACCACACTGTACATACAGAATGAGCTACAATGGAATGGCTTAGATCAAATCATGTTCATGCATAAGTATGGCATAGTCATAGCACCCCACTAAAAATTAAAATGTTGAAAAAATGTACAAAAAACATCTGTCAATATCCATCCAGTTAACCTGTCACACAAAAACCCATCAAAATGATGTTTGTAGTCTTCCCATGACCAAAGGTAGGAACATTAAGTTGTTTGAAGCGGTATGGTACATCTGCAAGGCACTATTGAGGAACCCCTCCCGATGTATAACCACTCATGATGATTATACATCGCACTCACTTACCACATCTGCGACAGCACCCCACCACACCTGCTCCATCAACCACCACACAAATCGCTTTTGTGTCCCAAAGCTTGGTTTGATCAAAGTCATTGAAGCAATTTAAGTGATTATAATCAATTTGAATGCTCCACAGCTTCAGAGTTAATGGTTGAATGGATTAGAGACACTGGCATTACAACAGAGAACAGCTGAGATGGGAAAGACAGAGGGAGGATATAAAAGAAGATGGAGAAGGAGAAAACGACATAAGAGGAGAGGAGGGAGACGGAGAAGGGCGAGGAGAAAATAGAGATCAGGGCAAAAATTTGATGATCTTTGGTGTTGCCTTGCTGCCAGTGTATTGTGGGCTTGTATAATATAATTACTCCCATGTCTCCGGGCTGATGTCATTCTGTGATAGTGTGAAGATGACAGTATCTTCGCCTCTGTGAGGCTGCGGAGATGATAGCTACCCTGATAAGGATCTGAGTACATGTTCCTCTGCTCTAGAGGGAGCTGGGTGGTTATTGACCCAGGAATGAAAGAGTGAAGATTGTACTTGTTCCATTCTCCTCTTCCTCTGATATATGAGAAGACAAACACCAATTTTATTTGTGCGTTCGCTATGGATCTTCAACCTGCAGTACTTGAATCTTATGATACTAGCCTGCTCTCTCCTGGCCTTCTTTCCTCCTCTCAACCACTCGGCCTAACTTGCCCTCATTGGTCTCTCCAAGCAGAAAGAGTGGGCTGGCTTTTGTGCCTGGAGTGGTCTCTGCATGTATTCTGTGGTGACCGGGCTGGGGTTGGAATGAAGGGAAATGAAACCTGACTATGCGTGCGGTGGGCAGTGAGGGGTCAGCTGAGTAATGTTTCCAGCTTCGGATAGGCGACTTAGAAGATGGAGAGGCAGAGGAAGAACGAGAGCCCCCTGCTTCGACTAAAGGGGATGTCTGTTCTTCTCACATGCTCAGGTCCTAGATGAGCTTTACTTAGGGAGTTATCTGCCCATAAGCACATAATGAGTCACCAGATGCAGCAAGCACTCATATTTATTGTTGTTTTCTCTGTTTGGATGTTTTATTTTTGTTTGTTTGCTATTGTTCATTTTCACATCCGGTTTTTTTAGAAGGAAAGTGATTGTGCTGATGTTTTCATTATGCAACATCTGTAAATGGATATAAACATTATGAATAAATTATTTATATATATATATATAAATGTTGCAAATTGATTTTTCATGGAATTTTTTCCTGTGCTGGTCCTCCACCTTGCTTATTTTCTTTAAAGACAAGCAACATGGGAAGGAAAAAAGACATCGTAGTCACACTTGCTAGAGGCACGCACACACACACACATATATATATATATATATATATATATATATATATATATATATATATATATATATATATATATATATATATATATATGTGTGTGTGTGTGTGTTTGTATAGGGGACATCATGTTCTTTAATACCTTCCTTTTCTTATTTAAATCATATATTCTAGACCACATCGTTTGGCCCACAGTTCCTCTTTTACCCCTTCTCTGATGTGCCTCTGAGAGTTTCTTGTTTTGCTGCAGTCTCTTTAAATACAAACGAGGCACCTCACACCCCGCCCCACTCCAGGTCACAGAGCATCTCACTCTACTCAGTTCGGCCATTTTTGTAGTATACTGGGGGATGGTGTAATTAATACATAAAAATGGCGGATTCACCCAAGTTGGTAAGCCACACACAAGTCCATGACCTTGTTTAGCAGCTCCGCAACCAAAAAATAAAATAGGGCAGAGACAGAGATGAACAGCTTAAAACTATGATCCAAATAAATTACAATGATTATCTATGCACCTGGAGAATCAACAATCTTCATTGTCATTTAATTACATTTTTGATGAGACAGACAGTATGCACACAATTGCACATAACACACAGACAGAACCAGGCATAATCTTTTTCTTTTCTGATACAAGTGCAAATAGTCCTTAGCAGTGAATGGACTAAGTTTCGATTCAAAAAGTCAGATAGCAGTCTGCAGTACTGTGCAATTAATGTAGGTCTTCAAGTTGCAGAGCTGTGCAATTTGCCTGCATGTCCAAACAGACATTTCTTGAGAATTTGAAGTGTGCAACTGCACATTTGCAAGTGAGAGACCGTATAAATGATTCTCAATGGATCAAGAATCTGTGGAACCAGTAGTGTGTTTTTAACATCTAACAAACTATGAACTGGACCGAACTCTCAGCAGGGGACAGGTCTAAAAAAGAAGCTGATTTTAAGTCTTATTAATTTCTGATTTGATGTCCCTGAATCGTCTACCTGATGGAAATCTCTTGACAGACTTTCAACTTTTGTCCATTCGATACTTCAAGTACACAACAAAATGTATTTAAGGGCTAAAAAAAGTGGAGTTTGAATCATGTGTCCTTTTAGATATTTTTGAACATGAGAATAGAATTAGATTAAAAAAGAGTGTACATTTTTTGCACCACTGCTCAATTCATGCTACATAGAGGACAAGAGGAGGGGAACAGTGACACCACTGTTGTGCACAAGTTGTTAATGAGGATGCTAATGGTCCAGATAGGTAGCACACTTCAGTCCATTCTCGTTGACTCCAAAAATGCCTCTGCATTTCTCAGGGGAGCGGCATGTAAGAAAAGGAGCTATAAATAAATAAATGGGTAATAAATAAAGAGGGGATCAAAAACGCAAAAACCCATACTATCTTATCTAATCTGAATTGAGTTCAGTCAGCCTAGAAAAGCCTCATTCTCTGTCATTATAACGAGGCGGCAGCTATCTCTCTGCCTCCTGAGCCTTTATGCGCGTGCCATCGTCCATGATCGCTACGCACACAATGAGCAGCACTGCACCAAATCATTTTTCATCTCTTTGATCACTTTGAATTATTGTCCCAACCAAGTGTAAATGAGCACAGTTGAGGGAAAAGCCCCATCTAGATGCTTCACTGTGTCATTGACCAGAAGTAAAAACAGGCAGTGACGAACATTTATGAACTTAGGAGGCATGATTACATACTTACCTCTCCTATTATGGGACTGACTTGCCACAGGGAAAAACAGGAGAAGCACAAGATCAGGTTGAATATCTTCAAACCCTCACAGCCTGATGAACATGACCACAGGGGACAGCAAAGGGGATGGGTTTCTCTGCAAGGTAACTGGAAGATGACCAAAGTATATGATTGCCATCTTTCACCAAATCAATAATGAGCCTCTACTTGAATTTCACACATTTGTTTCAGAGGACAAAAAAAAAAAAAAAACTTTGACCATGGTATAATTACTCTTGCTTCACAAATTATTAATAAGCTACTTTATTATCTTGCATGCTGCTCTAATAACAGTCTTAAATTGAATAAAAGTTTCCAAAAATGAATAATTGCCTTGAGTTGCAACCGAAGAATCAGATTCTAGTTGTTTATGTATTTATTTTTTCTACAATGTGCAGTTGTTCACCTGCTGCAGCGTGACAACAAAGCCTGCCCCCCCCCCCCCCCCCCAATCCACCCTAATAGGATTGTGTGGGATTTCACCTTCCTCATTGCTCCTTCTATCTCCTACAGCCTCAAGCCTGCTGGCACAGGCTGATAAAAAAAACCATGCCTCCCTAACACCTAAGTGCAAGCTAATATTAGCGTTTATTTTGCAATACTGTTTAAAAATACAATGTGAACCCACGCACACTTTTTTCTTTCTCTGTTTATATATTTGTTGGTAGATTTGTAGCATCACTTTGCAGCAGAGGATGGTTTGGGTCTCATGTGCTCCCACATCGCCTGCTGATAAGGGGGAGGCTTCGCTGTATATAAATTGCAAAGGCAGTAGCTATGCCGCACGACAAAACTCCCTCTCGCACATCAACACAGGCGGTGTTTATTTCTGGTGATCCTTTTCCTCTGGATCTTATCCACGCTAATTTTATTGCGGAGTATCATTTCCATAAGATATTCATCTAATAAAATAATATCCCGCCACTTAGTGAGCTGCCTTGCAAAGGGAGAGTACTCAGCAATGTAGCAAAGCGGATGTTTAATCCTGCAATTAATGCCAGGACGGGCTTGTTGTACCCCTGGGTATAGCTTACAAAAACAAAAACAAAAAAATAAATAAAAAAATAAAAAATGCAGCAGTGTTGTCATACATAGACAACAAAATTAGCACATACATTTGCATGTAAAATGTATTTTGTGGTTTAACAAAGTTTGCAAATTAAAGTTTTATGCACTAAAGCCTTTGTTTTCTAATGCACACGATCTTTTGCTCATTAGCTGATCTTTTCATATAAAGCGGAACATTTGTACAAACCAGTTTTGCTGTACAAAAGGTATCTATAGCCCCTTGAGCTTTTCCCCAACTGATAGACCCCCAGGAGGTTCAGCACAAATGCAAAGTCGAATGAAATGGATACATGATTTTCAAAAGGTTTGACAAATAACAATCTGAAAAGTGTGGCTTGCAAATGTATTCAGCCACCCTGGGTGAGTTTTTTGTTGAACCATTTGTTTATACAATTACAGCAACAAATCTGATCAAGTGTGAGTCAAGTGTAAGTCAGATTGCATTGAGAGCACCTTCCCTTCATCTCTGGCACCTTCTCTGTCCCTGCTGCAGTAAACCATCCCCACAGCATGATACTGCCACTCTCATGTTTTACCATTGGAATGGTGTGTTTAAGTCCTGTGGCAAACAGGAAATCTGACCTGTTATTACTTCCTTGGTAGATTTCTGGCTGTGCTTTACCCTTTCCATTTTCTGAAGAGCAGATGTTTAAAGTTCTGGATATTGCTTTATAGCCTAGTATTGTTCTAAACTTCTCCAAAATGTTATTCCTTACCTTTTTAATGTGTTCAGTTGTTTTTATAGCGCTGTTTGTTCACTAATTTACTCTAAACAAATTTCCCTGAACAGCTGGATTTTATACAAAATTTCATCCAGGTGGACTCCATTTATTAATTGGGTAACTTCTCATGGTCAATGGTTTCACTGGATGTTAGTTAGGTGTATCAGAATAAGGGGAGCGCATAAAGTATGGGCACATACTTTTCAGATTTTTGTCTGTAAAATCTGTGTCCGTTTTTATTTCCCCTTCATAACTATGTTCTACCTTTCGATGTTTGATCACATAAAACCTTAATAAGAACATTGATTGCAAAACCCTCAAGAGGTTAAAGTACTTTTGCAGGGTAGAGTGTTTACTAAAAATGTTTATGCTCCACATCACTGCTGCAAGGCAAATGGTGTCTGACTTTGAAAATGAGAACGATAGTGTAGAATATCCTCTATTTGAAATTCGTCCTGCTAAGGAGTTGCAGAAAAGCAGATGGATCAAGTAATAATTGAGAAAAAGAACACTCCGACTGAGGCATAGACTGTGTAACAGCACAGGTGTTGACTGATTTGAGTGTGTTTTGCATTGTGCTTAGTAAAAAGCTATAGTTACGCTCCGTCTAAAAAAAACGAGTTCTTTTTTAGAACCACGTTTTGGCTGAGCATAGTGACGGGCAGCAGGAGTCATCTCCCGTCTGAGATCAGAGCTGCAGCCATTAGCGTTTTGGGTTTTCTGCCTCACTTCCACTGTAACTATCCAGCACTTGTCTTTTTTTAGTAATCAGGGCTGCAGTCTCACTCCACATCTGCCGGCTCCCTAATGAAAAAGAACAACTCGTAGAGACCATTTGGAGGATGTGATGTTTGGAACATGCCCGCACACAGACACGCTGAACACAAAATAATGAACTGATGTCTCATGCCACACAATCAGTCAAATTGGCTATGTTTGATTTCCCCCCCCCCCCTTTAAGTCTATCTTTGACATGTTTATTTGGCTGCTACTGAAATTAAACACTGGGAGCATAAAATCTAATCAACAAAACTCCTGGCAAACAAAATGGCTGACCTCAACCAAAAGAAAGGGAGCATTGTGTCTGAGGAGCCAATGAGGCAAGTGATGATGAGAGAGTAAATTAGAAGCTGTCGATACTGTGAGACACTTCTATCAGAGCCAAGGCTGTTGGCGAGGGAGGCAGATATGCAGCTGGTCAGGGTAACAAAGGGCCCGTTTGGTGTATTGCTCCATTAAGACACTGGGTCTTGTCAGCTCTGCCTGGATGATGCCCCATTCTGCTCCACAAGGCATGGAGTCATGTATCACTTCGGATTTAAGGGAGAACTGAGGGAAGGTGCAAAAGGGTGAGATGGAGACCGCTCGACTGAGCATCCGTGGCATAATGTTACCAGCCCAGGGGGTGGAACCTTACCTCAACCATGAATTGATGGTCTCCTGCCATGAAGAGGGAGGGTGGTGGCTCCGGCTGCCCAAGGGCCCCCTCGTGATGAGGTGAAAGCTTATCTCTTCTGTGCAGTTTGAAGTGCTGCTGCAACACAATGTTGGCAGACGTTTTTCATTCACAATTTCTATCACATACAAACAGTTTAGTCTCGGCAAAAGCACAAGAGTATATATTTGTAACACCATTGTGCTGAATGTATGTTGAAAGGGTTATTGGTGACTGCAATCACTGCTGACACCAATAAAGACCAAATGGAATATATCCATATTAAAATTTCAATAGGTAGCATTTAGGGGAAATTATTGGGGGAAATGTATGCATGTATGCACCTCTTCAGCATGTTATTAGGATTGCAAAAGGCCTGGTAATGAGCAATTCATGTGACAACAATACATCAAAGAATTAAACTACAAAACAAGACTCAAAATTAACACAAGGCTAAAGTCTCAAGCACAGTTACTCAAACATGTTTACCTTCAGGATTGCATTGCTTTTTGCTCCATCTTTAGCATATTGTTGCCACCAATTTTTTACAGTGGGGATGAAGATTTTAGTTTTGATGCTCAGTGTTAGTTTTCCTCCCACACGTTGGCTTATGCATATATGCCACAACTCTCATTTGTAGACTCACTTTAGCTTAGCGCCTTCTTCAATATACGTGTTGTGTACTTACATCGCTTTTCATAAACTGCAAGAATTTCTCATAGATGTCTTCCAAAAATGTATCTGTTTTTGCCAATCGCTCATAAAGTCCAGATTTTTGGACTGCACATTTATCAGACGTCCTGTTTACAAATCCAGAGCTTTATATTTGTATTGTGTTTAAGTTAAGCAGGGGTGTACTAATTTTACTCAATATGTGATTTCTGAAGGCAACTGGTTTAACATATATATGTGTATATATATATATATATATATATATATATATATATATATATATATATATATATATATATATATATATATATATATATATATATACACTCACAAATAAATAATTACATGCTTTTCAGATCTTTTGTCTTTTACACTGAACAGCCTTTATAAACTAAAAAAAAAAAAAACACCAGGAATATTACAGAATTTTATTTAGTTTCCTTTTTTAATGCACAATAGGGAGTAAAACTGAAGCTTTCTTAGTAGATCACAGAATTTTGTATTACTTGAACTTAGTTTTACTCCTGAAGGCATTCACATAATGGGTAACATAATGGTTGGTATTTTAGAGTCATGTTAGAAGTGATTTCAGAATACAGCAAAGCCATTTTCACACATGAGCAACTTGACCCAAAGTTTTTTTTTTTTTTTTGCAGATGCTGTTCAGACATTTATTGCACAGTGGAAGATTTTGTGCTGGAGAAGGGCTTTAACAGTGTGAAATTTGAGGGAGGGGTTTGGAGGGGATAAATGTGTTTAAAAGGTACAGAAGAGGGGATATAATATAAGCTGTGCCCTTTAAAAGACAAGGACAATAACATGAGGCTCCCTGTTGACTGTTTTATGTGGACATCAATACCATATTTATTTGTGTCTGTAACATTCTCAATATAGTAATATAGTATTTTGTGCATAAATATGGGAAATGGCAACGTGCATGGTCGCTTACTCATGCTTAGCAGTAAATTTGATGCTACGTTTACACATTATTGCACCTGCTAATCGTCTTTGCAAGAACTTTGAAGCGTTTGCTGCCAACATATGTGTTCCTTCTGGATTGCACACTTTGCTTAATAGGCTGAACAAAAGGGCCTTTTGGTTTTCTGTCGTTCACTCTGTTTATTAGGGTATGTTGCTCCCATTATGTTGGGAGTCTGTGTCTTATACCCTCTAATAAGGATGACCAATCACAGGGGCAAGCAGCAGCGCCCCACTTTTTGGTCTCCACTTAATTTAATTACATCAAATTAGTAAGGCAGGGAGAGAAAGGGCTGAAGGAGAGGATTAATCCTTTGCAGCTTATATAGACAGGTTGGACACTGTCAGCTGTCCTGTGTGGAATTACTGCCTTAGGATTGTCTTCATTAGAAGGGAGCTTAAGGCTCACAGGTCACTAGATATTGTTAAAACAATACTGTGGAAACAGGCTAATTAGAATATTTGCTTACTCTGGCCTGAAGAGCAGGGTTAGCTACATTTGAATTATTTTCTTGTGTACAGAAGATGATTTTTTCATTTTTTTCTCTAATATTGTTACCTTTCTCTCCAACAAATTTGAAGTTAGAACTGTCTTTTGTGCTGATTTAGTGTTAAATACTACCTTTGCTCTTAAAGTAACACTAATGATTGCTTTAAAGATTAAAATCATGTTTCCATCTCCAACAACATATAGTAAGTGATGAATAAATCAATCGGCTGAGATTTGCAGGTAAGATATATAATTTTTCTAATTGGGCCAAAACCAATTCCTCCCACAATTTGAATGCATGGATCAACAGTATGTTCCTTGATGTACTTTCTTGAGCTCAATAACAAATCTGAAAAAAGGTTAGACATAGGCTTCAATGCATCTAAGAGAGAAATGCAGATAAGAACATAGCTGTGCCAGTTTTAAGTCTAAAATATGAAAGAGAGCACTCAATCCAATCTGCTGGGTTTCCTTAGATAGAAAACCTTTTAACCAATCTGTCTGGATGATTTGATAAAATAGACTTTGGATGGTGTCTTGAGATCACCTGTATTATGATATGGTGCTATGTAAATAAACTGAATTCCATAAATGAAGGTAAGGGTGTAAATCCATCCTATATTTTTTTTGCATTCAAAACCACCACCTTGATCCAGTTATAGTTTGTGATCTTCGTTATATGGCTCTCTGCCCAGGGCAGCACAGATGTAGCAGCAACATGAGTAATCCATTTCAAATATTGTCTTCCAGCTGGACCCTTATGGGTTTTTCACTACTCATTCCCTGTCCAATCCGAGTGGGCTCAGTGGCACAGCATAGTGCATGGTGTTAGTACTGTAAGAAAGTAGGAATCTGATTCACAGGTTCCACTTTGGCACGAAATTAAAGCGCTATTGTGATGGGGGTTTCTTAGGGACATCAAAATAGAGCAAAAAGGTTGTTAGAGCGCAGTTGGCAGTGGGTGTACAAAGGGGGGGCTCACCAAGGACATTTTCTCTGTTAATTGTTATACATAAATCAGGTCAAGTGACACATCATACAAATGTCAAATAAAACTGAAATTTGGCATTGGAAAAGCCAGTTTGGAGCATCTCCTTTGATACTTCTTCTTTATCTTCTCTCTCTCTCTCTCTCTCTCTCTCTCTCTCTCTCTCTCTCTCTGTGTGTGTGTGTCCACATCTAACCAAGATTAGCAGGCAATATTTCCTCTGTGATGATTAAGCTTTTCTGTCCACTTTGTTTATTTTCTGACATTCAAAAAGAATAGCTTAGCTACAGCCTTCTGATAACACCTAAAGAAACAATCTATTACCTAAAAAAATAAATGAAAATGTGCGGACTGAATCTGATAAACAATTGTTTTTGTTTTTTGTAGTATTTTACATTAGGAGCATGCTTAATGCTAGATTTTCAGCAAGTGCAGTGGTCAGTTGTGGCTATAAATGTTATTTTTTTGCATAAACCACATCTGAAATCAAGTATGAAATGCACAACTCCTGCAAAATTTTCTGATCATGTTTAATGTAAATGTTTGCAGAAGAAGTTGGTTTTGTTGTGATTTCGGTGTCCAATTGCACAGTTTTGTCCCAGCATCAGTCTGCAATGCCTGCTGGTTCTGTTCTGTCTATCCTATTATAAGAGAAGCAGTTGTTTGTGCTAGGAGAGGATTAAGACAAGTCAACAATCCATAGTCTTTTTAGTCTCCCGAAGGGCTGCTCGTACAGAACAGAAGGCTGAGAATAGCTTTTTTTTCCCACAATCAACGCTGCAGAGCCAGGTTAAAATTGTTGAAAGCACCTCTCTGTACCACAATGGAACAATGAACCGATATAGAAATAGAGATTGGATTGGGGGGGGGGGGGGGGGTGCCACTGGGATCTAACTGTATTCACTATACTCTGCTGTTTGTGGTACACCTCTCCTCTGCTCTGTTTCTTCTATGAAACAATATTTTAGAATGGTGTGTTTATAGTTGGATTTATCGTTATTTACAGTACAATAAAAATAACTTGAATATGTTGAGACAGCAGCAAAACAGACAATTTAGGGCAAAAAATTCCTAGAAATATAGCAGGAATTGTGTTTTTCTGACGAAGGCTAAAAAAGACCACATTGCACCAGCCTCGCTCAGAGTGACAGAGATTACAATAAATTACAAGATTCCCGCCAGACTGCATCTAACAAAGCCCCATTTGAGTAAGAACACACTTAGCCACCATGACATACAGGATAATAAAAGAGCTTTTTCATGTAAATGATGCAATAATTCAAACATTTAACCTCTTTGACTCATGAATCTTAACTTTGGTTTTCCAAGTAAGAAGGGCTCCATTTTTCTGTCAGTGGCAAGCATGATGCATACAATGTAGAATCTTAATTTTACTGTTTCGATAAAATGAAATTACCAATAGATTGAGGTGCACCAGTCATGGATTGTCCTGTCAGATACAAACTTCTCTTTTACTGTGTCTTACCTGCCGATTCAGATTTTTTTTTATCTTGAGTGCTCTAACACACAAAAGACACACAAAATGTGCTGCTGGTTCTTTCACACATTTTAAAGTTGTGAATGTTTTGAAGAATAAAGAAAGGAAGAATACCCCTATATATATATCAGAGCATGCGTCCTTAATCTTTTTCTGATTCGTTTTGAACTCAAAACAGGTGCATCAAAGTGGCTGGTGTGCTTATAGACTAAAAATTTTGTTTTTGTTTTTGTTTTTTTTTGTCTTGACACATTTCAAATATTGGGAATTCACATTTATTTTTTTATTCCTTGTATTTGATCTGCTGTCCACTGATCAGACCGTATCGAGGTAAAATTGGCCTATCTATAGTGACTTGCTTGATGATACGTCCTGGATTGTTTCCACCATAAGTCAAAGCAGCATTTACTATGTCACAAAGCTCAACCCAAAAGTAGTTTCTAAATTGAAAACAACCAGAATTTTGAACAAATAAATCTCTTACATGTAAAGAAATCTATTCTTGTGCAAATGTTTCAATGTTACCTCAAGCCAATGCTGTGTGTCTTTCTAAATTAATTCATTTGTATGAGCTCAGGAGCTAGATGAAAGCAGAATTCAGCTTCAAGGACATGGCTGCTACTGCAATCGTACATCGATCGGAGCGTTCCTTTTTTCATGGTACAGTCACATGTGGTCATGCCTAGAGTGAAAGAAATAAGCTATTTTTTTCTTGCTTGAGGGAATTACATCAAAGTCAAATTGCCCTACATATCCACAAATGGATTGGTAAGTCTAGGATCTGTGCATGTGCACGTTTTTTTTCGTAAAGTAACCCAGAAATGTGGTTACAATGCTTCACAGAGTCCTGTTGTTGTGGATCTGGTAGGTTCGGTGGGATATGAACAAAAAAAATAAAAAAAACACTGTAATTCCTTGGCTTTTGTCCTGCTACTTTAAAGCAGTAAAGTTCACAGCATGTTGCCAGAACACCGCACACACAGAGACAAGAAAAACGTTGACAGAAATGTCACCTCGCCAACACAAAGCTCCACCGTTCACTGACAGCAAAATACGATGCTTTTAGTTTGGGAAAATCCAGGGAGGCACCCTCTGTAGAAAGAGACAGCAACAACTGCAGCTGAGCAGGCAACAGGAAATAAGACTTCAGACATCTGTGCTGCAATTAAATGAAAGTGTCATACACTATTTTAATTAGTAGTGAACTTGAGAAAGTACAGTCATGGCTGAAGGTATAAATTTATCCAAAAAAAGAGTCAAACTTTAGGGATATCAGGTTTTGGACTACAATATATATAATATAGTAATTGTAAGTAGAAGAATATTGAATGTGTTGCTACTTCTTATAGTACCTAGATTTTGCATGGCTCTACATTAATTTAGACTAAACAGAAGTAATTATGTAGCTAAAATGTATCTGATATACCTACAGTAAAAATAATTTGTTAGTATACTATATAATATATGTACACTGAATATTCTCCAGAATATTTCAGAAAATAGCCATCTACAGGGATATTCAGTTTACGCAAAATGGTCAGAAAAACAGAAAGTATTTTCTGATCAGCTGCTGTGGCGATGAAAATGTGTTGTTAATGTCAGAGGTCATAGCAGAATGGGCAGACTGGCGAGAGCCAACATTTGCTCAAAAAATCACTTATTCCAACCAAGGTGTGCAGAATAACATTTCAGAACGCACACCAGATTGAATGTTGAAGCAGATTGGCTACAGCAGCAAAAGAACACACCACATGCAATTTTTCATCAGCAAGGAATAGGAAACTGAGGCTATAATTTGCACAGGCTCACCAATGTACCCCACTACAAAAAATGTTGTCTGGTCACAAGAGTCTCGATTTTAATATAGTAAGGTCAGAATTTGATGCAAACAACTTTGAAACATGGGTTCATGCTGCCTTGTACCAGATGTTGAGGTTGCTGGTGCTGAAATAATGTGGGGATGTTTTTTTCTTAGCACACTTTGGGGCCCTTGGCACCTAATCAGCATTATTCACCAGCATTAAACATCACAGTGTAACTAAATGTTGTCACCAACCATGCCCATCTCTGTATTACCACAGTGTACCCATATTCCAATAGGTGCTTTCAGCTGGATAATACAACATGTTAAAAACTCAATTCATGTACACCCTGGACATGTCGCCAGTGAATCATGTCCATACTCATCTGCCTCCATGTTTTTATGGTTTTACACCCACTGCTCATCCAGAAATTGCAGCTAAATTGTATTTTTAAAGGTTTGCCTTTTTGGCAGTTTAACTCCTCAACTAAAGATTTTTTTTTTTTTAAATCATGGAGAATAAAAAGGAAAGGAAATGCAAAAACTAAGCGGATTAGACTACTTTGTGATTTTTTTTTCCCCTTGCGGCTTTAAATCTTGAGGAACATTGATCAGAAACAGCTCCTTTACCAGGAAACGATGGTAGGTGATAGGACAATAGTGTCCTCATAAATCGTGCTAATGATTTCTTAGAAAACGGAAATGGAAATCCAGTAGACATCATTAAGCTCCTTTTAATTGTATTAATTCCTCGGGGGCTCATAGACCCAATATAAACTTAAATCCTAGTTAGTCTTAATATAGTTTTGTCCTTTAACGTGCACAGCTGTCAAAGTTGGACTTATCACATAATAAAAAAAAACATTTATGGAAGATTTGCAGTTTTATAAAACCCCTCCACATACACATGTAAGCTCATTTGTTCATAACTAGGGTCAGTCTGACATGTGGTTATTAAACTCAGCATGGTTTGTTTTGATATGTGGCTTCTACAGACACCCCTTCTAGGGTTAGCTAAAACCTTTTGGCATGATAAAACATGGAACCTTATAGGGACCATCTTACATCCTTTAAAACCAAGTCAAACATTCAAAGTCAATGACATTTGATCCCATTTTATTGCAATATAACAAGTCTAAGGTAATTTAGTATACTTAAAATACTTTTCTGTACTGCTGCTAGGTGGATATGATTTCTGAATTTGTTCTCATTAAGGCTCCATCCATATAAAGACATCCAACAAAGGGTTATTGCTAGCACAAAAACAGTTTCCTGCTCTGGAGACAGTTGACAACTGGCTTTGAAAAGCATTTATCTATGATCTTTTATCTTTAAGGTTTTTCTCAAGAGACTCATGGAAATGATCAGAAATTAATTTCAGAAAGCAATCCTATATTCCACATCTCGGAGGATCTATTTTTGCACAGCCAGTCATTACGGGAATCCGTGGCAGCAGATAGAAAGACGACGTAAGTGTTAGGTGCTGTCAGAAAACAGATCTATAATGTCATCTCTCTCCTTTTCACATTTCCATCACAACTATGTAATTATGATTGGATTCCTCCCCAGTTTCTCGGCAGAGGTGGTAATATGAAGCGCATTGTGATGGGTGTTCTGGAGGTTAGAGGAAAGACAGTCTGCAGGCCTGACACCGGCTTGAGAGATACTGTCAAACACACTTGTTTTGTATTCTCCTGCTCCCACCGCTGCTACATGAGGGCATGGATTCTGCTTGTTCTCCTTTTTTCACACCTAGCTTATTATTTAATGCACATTGGGTAGCTGCTATTTGTTGCCATTTGCTTGCACCATAAATAGATGTAGACATTAAAAAGTCAAAATCAAGAGGGCTCGAACACACAGCCCATGTTTACTTCTAATATCCCACACACCTCATAGGCCAAATGCATGAGAACTCCTAGGATGGTGCTACATTTTTAATGAAAGCAGAGTGTTTGATCTGCCAATGTTTATCTTCTTTGATGTTAACTGACACAGCAGAGAGCAGGCAGATCTCAGTGTAGTCCAACATGAGGACAGATTAATTCATTATGCTTTAACAGGGGGCTTGTGGTTAAGGAGTTCATCCAGGAGGCATGATCTAAACTCGGTAACATCTTTGAGTGCACTGAGTCTTTGTTTCGCCACTGTAGCTTCTCTGTGAAGATGCAAACCTTGAACTCACAATTCACATTTATTTATATTACAATCACAAATATTCTCCTTACAAACACAAATATTCTCCTTGGATTTGATGTGACAGAACAATAAAAAGAGACTCACAATTCTAGTTTTACAGTTAAAGGAAAACGTGGCAATCAAAAATCTGAAAGTGTGATACTTTCTCAGCCCCATTTAGTCTGATGCACTTTAAACAAAATCCAGTGCAACAAATGGCATTCTATTTTCACCTATATAGTAAATAGAGTCCACCTGCTTACAGTGCAATGACATGTAAATAGCAGCTTTAAGTATATATTCTGAAGTTGAGATTTTTTTTTTAGAGAACATAGGCAAATAAAGCAGCATCACAAGGACCAAGAGAACATACCATATGGGCCAGGGACAAATGCAGCAGTTTCAAGTTTTTTATGTTACAAAATAATACTGCAGACTTTCAATCTCTCGCAAAGAGCCATTCAAACTATAATATGAAAATACTAGGGCATAATTGCATGAACATTATTCATGGAAGCCCCATGAGGCCCGTGGTAACTCTGGAGCAGCTGCAGAGATCCACTTGATGGGGAAATGAGTGACCAGGACAGCTGTTAGCTGTGTACAATACAAATCAGCCCTTGATAGGGGACTGGCAAGAAGAATGCTACTGTTGGATGGTAGCCATAAGAAATGTTTTTTAAAGTTTGACGCAGGCAATACAGCAAAGACATGAAAGAGCATTTTGGTCTGAGGGGAAGAAAATTGAACTTTTTTGCTTGCATGCGAAACACATGTGGCCTAAAACCAGCATTGGTGGTGGCAATTATGTTGAGTGGATGCTTTTCTTTGGCAGTGACACAGAACCTTTTGTAAACCATGGATCAATTTCCTTTCACTTTAAAATTGTTCACCGCTTGCCTTGGTCACATAAAATCCCAACATTGGTGAAGTTTGTAATCATACAAACAGAATTTTTTTTTGTTGTATTAACATTTTTACAAGACATTCTATGAAAGCTAGGGGTACAAACTATACAGGATAATTGTAATAAATTCTGTTTCATAGATCATATAATGTGGCGATTACCATGTCAAGCAGCCCTATTATTTACTATAACCTGTACTTCAGTCCTTTATATATTTTTTTTCTTCATTATTGGATAAGGTAGTGAATGGGGAATAAACCAAAGCTCTCTTCAAATTATGGAGGCAAACAAACAGGCAGAAATTTCCAGGATGCTTCTGTATCTTATGACAACAACAGATCCATATCAGGCCAAGTGTCCCAGGAGAAAATGCAAATAACACAAATGCAGCCAGTGCATAATTACTCTGCAGCAGTGGAGCGACGTAGGAGAGTGAGCTGATTTCATGCCACTGCATGTCTGTGTAGGTGTGCATTAGCTATGTTGCTCCATGTATCTTAATCCCCACCACCACTCCCTCAAGGAGTTTTTTTTTTCTCTATTAGTCTTAGGCTTTCATGGATTCTGCACAGCTTTACCACATATCGGCAACCCTATTATCTGCACTTACTGAACCAGTTTTGGAAACATAGTTAGCTTTAGTTCTGTTGACCCTCTGTGACCTGACATGAATGTCTTGCCTTAAACCTATTTACCATAATGATCTCCACTAAGGTCCATTGAAATGGGTAATCACTATTTTATAGTGTCTACTAACAGTAAATAGGATGTCAATGGGATAAAGTGGGTGTCAAAGCATATGAATAGCCTGAGCAGGAAACAGACGCTTAAGGGTGCAGTGATTTCCAACGATGACATAGTCCAAAAGCACTTAATTATAATGAGCCGGAGCACCGCGCAAGTGTTACAGTAGATGGCTTGAGGGAAACTTAAGAGACAGTGACAACAGTCCAGAGCCGGCTGCATGAATTGGAGATTGCTCTGGGATGGGGCCAACATCAGATCTGCATTAGTAAAACAAGAAGAGTTTTCAGCTGTAGCCGCCAGACTTCATGAAAAAGAAATGATGCCTGCCTTGCTGATCTATCAAGCATAATGTCTTTTTTCCTCTGTTGATGTCATCAAGCGCTTCAGAGCCATGTATATTAGGAGAACAAAAGTGCTTACAGTATTATCATCGTTAGGGTTTTAGAAATTTGAGTTACGCTTTATGAAAAACGCTAAATCCTGTCATGGATCTGAATGTCTCAACTTCATTTCGTGATCTCATTATTGTGGATCAATGATGCAGTTCTTTGCAGCTAATGGGCGACAGTGTCTGCTTAATCAAATAAAAATAATAATAGAGTGGAAATGAAAAGGAAACTCAAACGCAGAGTGGCACACTGTAGAATATCTTGGAAAGAGAAGCAGAAGCAAATAAATAAGTCGTATTGATAATTCTATATCCTTGTGAACCGGTTTACAAGAAAATATTGAAATTACAGTCAAAAGGATTTATATTCTATTGTTCCAGCAAAGGCTGTTTAACTCCCTGCCTCTATGAATATTAACATAGTCTGACTCTCTCTGCCTTTTTCTCTCTGTCTCGAACACACATGTAGACATACAGCACACCAGCAGAACTCCTTGTCTAATTTTTCATAAAGATAGCCGTTCTTATGCTAATCTGACAGCTGCATTCATTTCCAGCCTATCTCACAGGCGTTCATTTCCCGATCCCACATGCCTTCGTTCTCAATTGTGCACACACAGACACACTTTCTCTCACAGTTGCAAAGCAAAAGACAGATGAATAACGCTCTCATGGTCCTGAAACATGAAACACGACAGTGTTTTAAAAGATGAATTTGATAGGACCCTTTTTTTTCTGGGGGGGGGGGGGGCATCTTCTTGTCTAGGTCACTGTCTTACTCCTTTAAGGCTCTTTCCCACTTAATAACTGGGTTATTATAACCACTCTTCCATCTACCAGGTCATGTTTTAACCTTTCAAAGTGCAGCTTAGGACACTGACATGATTTAGACAGACAGGAAATAGCTGGTGTGGAGGATACAAGCAGGGCATAATTGGCCCTCTCAGTCAATAATGCCGCTGTGTTCTTTGAGTCCGCTAATGAAGCACAAGAGATGAGGAGGTGCCCATTTGGTATGCCGGTCTCCCGGACACCTGGGACACAACTAAAAATTTGCAAGTGCTTGCTCGTGTCTCATCAGTGCAGAGGTGAAACAGGCAGTGGCAGTAAAGCTGAGTAATTGCCTGGCATTATGAGGTAAGCGGCGCCTCTACCTGCCTTTCGCACTTTTTGCTGGATTTTCTTCTACTCATGAATTGACATGAGTGTACTTAAACTCTCAGATGGAGCTGAGAGGGGTTCAAGAGTGATATGTTGCTCGGTGCTCTGCAAAGTCATTACTCAGCACAATAAAACACTCCGACTGACGGCTCTACGCACACGTGGAGCTGAGGCCAGCTCTACTGTGTTAATAATGGTTTTGTGTTGACAGGCGGCAATGCCCGCTGGGTGTGCAATTGTTGTTTTAGTTATTGAAATGTTTTCTTTCCCCCTCCCCTTTTATTCTGCAGCGGGAACAACGTACATATTTGGCCGAGACGGTGGACTGATCACTTACACGTGGCCACCAAATGACCGACCTAGCACAAGGGCGGACCGGCTAGCCATCGGGTTCAGCACGCACCTGAAGGATGCTGTCTTGGTGAGGGTGGATAGCTCTTCTGGACTTGGAGACTTCTTGAAACTCCACATTGTAAGTCAGACTCTTATTCCTTAAAATGCTTTGATCAAGGTACAATGGCACTTTTTGTTTGACTGCTGGAAGTGAATGAAGTGAATATATACACACACACACACACATACACACACATATATATATATATATATATATATATATATATATATATATATATATATATATATATATAGTGTGGGCTGAAAACTAAAATATAAGCACACTCGCATCGTTATTTAGTTGCACTCAATCACATCAGGTTAAATCATACCTGATAAGGAGATTATGACAACGTTAATTGCTGGATTCTGTAACTCGGGTTGTTGTCATGAATATTACATGCATTCCATAAACAAATGGGATGTTTTAATTAATATGGAAATTAAACATGTTAACATGATAAAGGGAAAAAGTTCTGAACAATTTGTCAGTGCAACAAACAAATAATAAACCCACTCATACTATGTTGCCGAAAGTATTGGGGGATTTGCCTGGACACACTCAGGAACTTCAATGACATGGAGATGTCAATTTCCCTGAAGGAACATCTCAAAGGGAATAATACACTTTTTCTATCTATATCTTTCTATGTATGTTAATAAAGAGACCTTAATACATAGCCGAAGTTGGCCCCCGCTTTGCAACTTGAGCAGCTTCAACTCCCCTGGGAACGCAGGCCATTCTTAAGACTTTTTTTCTGGAAGAGTACTTGTCATTTCAAACAATGATTTTGGAGAAAAAGTCTTGGTTTTTAGTCTCCTCTCTAATTCATCCTAAATGCATGGCTTTGTTCAGGTCAGTCAAGTTTCATATGACAAATTTGGTCATATGTGTTCTTATTGACCTTGGTTTGTGCAGTTGAGTGCAACCATGATATAACTAAATGGAATCGTTCACAAACTGGTCCCATATAATTGGAACCGTGACACCTTTCGGTGTATCTTTGCATGTTACAGATATAAATGTTCACCGGTGTTACGATCCCTGAAAATAAACCCCCCAGCATAATACCGCAGCACTCCGCCAAACTTTAACCTTGCCAGAAGGAAGTCAGGCAGGTACTCTTCTCCAAACCCAGAATTGTCTATTGAACTGCAATACAGAGAAGTGTGATTTTTCATTCGAAAACATGCCATCACTGGAGCAGTGGCTGCTTCCTTTTTACCGCTGTAGCTGATGGTTGTTTTTTTTTGGGTTTGGAGTTATGTAAGGGTTAGGATGCAGCTGCTTACCCATCAAACTAAAACATTTCCTGAGTTAATCTTAATCTTAAGCGCACTCACAATTTGTTGAACTATTCAGGTAATGGTGAATTCTGCATACCTTGTGCCTCAACATACACTGTAATCGTAGGGTGCCTACCACTTTGTGGCTGAAATAGTAATGCTTCCAATTGCTTCCATTTTGTTACATTATTATCATCAGCAGTCTATATGCATCACTTCCGATATGTCTAGAGTGCATTTCATAAATGGACTTAATGCACACTGGGCTACCTATCACCGTGTCACACTTATATTCACTGAACTCGCATCAGTGGATCCATTCTTTCACAAATGTTTGCAGAAGTAGTCTGCATGCCTTGGGCTTTAATATTTTATTTCTGTGGTCATGGAAGTCTTGGAACGCCTGAATCTAACTATTTGGAGGCGTGTTTTTATGTTTTGCATGTCTACATGTAACATGTAACATGTAACATGAACTTGTGCTGTGATACTGGACACGTTTAATAAAGTGCATCTGTAACCTGGACATAATTCTGCATGATGCCCTATGGCCTACCCCTTTCTCCAGGACCCTCTCACTGAATATAGAGAATGTGATTGCCAGGAGTATACATGAACACTAAACACTTAAACACAGAGAGAACACAAACCAGTGCAAATACAAAACATGTCCTGAAGCCTGCAGAGTAATTGCCCATACCCTGTAATGTACTCATACAGTGTACATGTAGCGACCTAAGCAGGCTTTTCCTGAGGACACAGAGAAGCTGTGATGGTTGTCTTCTTCAAACACTTTTCTACCATCCTCTCTTTTACAGCAAGCCTAAGGGCCAGGTGATTTTTATCCTTCAGCCATAAGTGTATGAAACCTATTTGATGCAGATGATTTATGACTTGTCTAAGGGAAGCACACAAGATCTGTAAAAATAATAAAAATTGCAATATGGTCGTAAAAGAACAGATGTGTTTACACAGATGTGCAAAGGCTCAATTATCAACCTTATGCATGCTGCTGGTTTCTGGGCTTTTTTCCTGCCTGCTTAGAAAATACCTGTGTTAAATGAGAAATATTTTGTTCAAAGATTTGCAGAGTTAAGGTAGTAAATTATTGGACAGGGATTTATTGCTCATTGGTCATTGCATGACAGTGCTAAAAGCATATGAACATATAAAATAATGCAGCACTTGTTAAATGTGTTGTTGAATACCTTGTTCTGTAGGGTTTCCAAGTTAATTAAACTGAAACAACAAATTATAGTTGAAGCATTTATTAATACAAAAGACACAGAGGCTTTCCACAGCTCTGGGATATACCAAAAAAATAAAATAAAAAATAATATAAGTTTGCTGAAAAGTCCGGTAAAACATTGTGTAGTGAAGTGACTAAGTATGCCCCCCCTAACAAAAAAAAAAAAATCATCAGGTTGAAACGCCAGTGATTGAAAATTGATTTTCAAGCGTTATTTAAAAAATGTCTAATGTTGGATAGGTCCGAATATCGAATATGCAGAGGTAATTTATTCCACAGTTTAGAAGCAGTATTGCAATGGTTTGATCACCTCTGTCTTTCAACCTGGACTTGTATTATTGTTTTTCTTTTGTAGCATATCTTCTCTTTGCTGGTGGTACACCTTAATTTTCAATTCAGTTCAATTCAGTTTTATTTATATAGGATCAATTCACAGCCCATGTTATCTCAAGGCACTGTACAAAGTCATATTCAATCAAATCAGACTGGTCAAAATTGATTGGTCAAAACAGTTTCCTCTCTAAGGAAACCCAGCAGATTGCATCAAGTCTTGACAAGCAGCATTCACTCCTCATTAAAGAGCGTAGAGCCACAGTGGACAGTCGTCTGCATTGTCCATGGCTTTGCAGCAATCCCTTATACTGAGCATGCATGGAGTGACAGTGGAGAGAAAAACTCCCCATTAACAGGAAGGAAAAACCTCCAGCAGAACCAGGCTCAGTATGAACGATCATCTGCCTCGACCGACTGGGGGTTAGAGAAGACAGAGCAGAGACACAAAAAGCACAAAAGCACACATTGATCCAGGAATCCTTTCTGTTATAGGGTAATGGCAGATGATCTGTCTCCCCTGGATGATGTCACAGCTAACAGAGCGCCAGACCAGGTGTACCTACCATGAAGAGAAAAAGACAGAGAGAACATAAAGTTAAAATAACAACGAATAATTAATCTGGAGAAAAGTAAGAGAACTGAGCAGAGTAAGAGAAATAGACCCTGATGTCCTCCAGCAGCCTAAGCCTATAGCAGCATAACTACAGAGATAGCTCATGGTAACCTAAGCCACTCTAACTATAAGCTTTGTCAAAAAAGAAAGTTTTAAGCCTAGTGTTAAAAGTAGACAGGGTGTCTGCCTCACGGACCAAAACTGGGTTTTAACTTCCAGATTTCTTCCAAAGGGCCTTATATAGTTGCCAAGGAAATTGTTAGAAACGTCAGTGCCATCCACACATCATCCAAATCAATCGTCAACATCTTCTAATCACATTTCTGTGGTAGTTAGACTTGTGTCTCATCTACCATCTAAACATCATCCTAAAGGGACCAAATGAAGAGCAAAAGGAACATGTCCTAGAATGACCCTTTAGGTACACCTCAAGATATAAGCCAATGGGGACACAATCTGGTCCTGACTGTAAAAATTGTCTCTCAAAATAGTTTAGAACCATTGCATTGCTTCTCCTTCTAAAATGAGAAATACAAATCTTTTGGGCGACTGTATCAAACACAGCACTGTGGTCTAAAAATCATTCAGATTGTAGGACTACGTAGGTCAGTAAAGGATAATAACCTAATCAACACATTTAAAAGTGCAGTTATTTGCTTTAAAATGAGATAGAAAAGCATCAGTAATACCATGGTGTTCTTATTAATTGTCACATAGCCCAACAGAAAATACAAACACAGGCCATTTCTAAAGACAGGCAGACATAAATCCCCAAGGACTTGCATGACTAATTTTTCTGCTTTTTTTTCAGGTTTCAGATGCACAGTTTACTCATAATGAATGCTATAGGTCAGACACAAGTACTGCACAGAAAAAGAGAAGTCAGGAAGCTCTTGTGTATAACAAGGCAGAAAGATCATGCAACTTAGGGCAAATGCACACATTGCCTTGTTGATAAAATAAGTAGCACGCCATTGGCATTTTACACCAAGAAAATGTTGATAAGGCATGTTCTTACAGCGGGGGCAGTGGGTTGTGAGAATCCTCTCTCCTCTCGCATCAGCAGTCACTCTGAATGCACCTTCTTATTTATTTATTTATTCACATTAATCCGAGGGCTTTGTGCAATGTTGAATTTTACTAGAAAATAAGAAAACAATGAGGGGAAGAAGGATTTGAAAAAATAGAGGTCTGGGGGAGGGTTAGTGCATTTAAACGGTCTTTTGATTGATTTAGTTGTCGGTGAGAGCTTATTAGAAAAATAAATAGCCATCAGTGGGGGGGTAGAGCTGTGATGCAGTGTGAGAAGTAATATATTTTAAAATGCAAGTTTATCTTAAAATCTGAAATGACATTTTATCAAAATAAAAAAAAATTAAAAAAATAATAATAATAATAATTTTATGTATAAGTGATCAAAACATTAAATATCAAAGTTTTATGACAGTGCAATATTTATACTGCATATCATCCCAAAATTATTTTGTAATGTTTTGTGATGTTTTCATTAATTACTCTAGAAAGGACATATTTTATTGCAGTCAATTAAATGCAATGAGCTGTGAAAAATTACCATTTTGATGTGTTTCCTACGGAAGAAAAGAAGCAGCAGTTTCCTAAAACATATTAAGAAAACATACCATTAGTGGATCCCACTTTGGTATAAACGAATAATGCATTGACTGTGTGGCCCAATTTGTCATGAAACTGTTCTGGGATCCCAGTAATTTAAATGTATTAACGATATGATGGACTTGATTTCCATTAACGAACATGTATAGAATCACATTACACTTTACAACCAGTAGATGTTTAACACTGACTCTCATTCAATCTCGCCCCATTCATTTTACTCATCTCAGCTCTGAGCGGAAAAATCTTCGAAGGAGTATATTTAGCCGCTTTAGATGGGATTAAACCAGAATTTAGTATTCACCCCCTCCTCTTGCTCAATCTTCTATATTCCCGGCACCCTACCCCCCTGCCTAATCTCCCACTCCAATTTCCAATGACAGGAAAGCCAGCAGGGCTTGAAGGACGCCTTCCCAGCTCAAAATTTTAGGTGGGCATTTTATGTGTAATATGCTGAGACTGTGATTTAAATGCATGTCAAAGAAGTGGCGATTCTCCCATATGCCTTTCTTTTGCAACACCAGATAAAGACAATGACTGAAGTCGGCCAAGGATCAAATGTGTAACAATTCTCAGGGTTATTACTGTAGCATGCATGCCCCCCCCCCCCAAATAAATAAATAAATAAATAAATAAAAATAAAAAACTGCATCACAATAATGTCCATGTGGGGTTTATCCTATTAAGTCGCTTTTCCACAATCCTATACAGGTGTATCTAAGGTGAAGCATATTCATGAAGTTTCTAGTATAAGAGCCCCTTTGGTTGCAAGCCCTGTCTCTACTTGATGGTGTGCCTCAGTGAAGGGTATATTAACATAATTAATTGCACTACAGCTGAACATCAAAAACGGGAAAATATTCCCACTGACATTATTGGAAAATATGAAATTATAGATGTAATGATCCTTGGTGTGTCAGTGCAGAGAAATCCATAAGATAAAGTAGGGGAATTTTTAGGATCTGTGGGCATGTCTTACTCCATTAAACATGCTTAAACAGTTTAAGACTGTTAAATTCCACTGGATACAAGTGCATCTCAATAAATTGCAATGTCGTTGAAAAGTTAATTCATTAAAATAAATTAAAACAGGGAAATTCATGCATTATCTAGATTCATTTCACACAGAGTCTGCATTTATGTCTATTTGATCTGATGATTATGTCCTACATCTAATGAAAATCTCAAATTCGCTTTTTTAGTAGGCTATTACAAAACCCCAATTAAAAAAAAATATAGAAAGGTTGTGCTATGGCCATGATATGGCCTACATAATCATGAGGAAAACTATCAAATTGACATCAGGTTAACAGACACTGTCACTTCAACCACAGTCAGCTTCAGTGCTGAAAAAGTTAACCTGAGTACAGAGAGCTGTGTCCGAGCATGTCAGTGGAAAGTTAAGTGGAAGGAACATTTGTGATAGAAAATGGTGCATAAGCAGTAAGGATCGAAACTGTCTTAAGAACATGGTGAAGCAAATCCCTATTAAGAATTCAGGAAATTTCACAAGATGCGGACTGCATCTTGCTGCAGCAAAAGAACAGGGGTGTTGCTCAGGGGGCTGAAGTCCAGTTTTAAGTATATACGTTTAATTTATAACTCAAGGTGACATAGTCTGCAGGATAAGGAGAGGCAGAAAATTCAAGTTGCTTGATCTCCGGGTTGAACTTTTCACATTCAGAGATAATTTGAGGAGCCTTTCATATGCTGGTGTTGGTCTACCGTGTTCTCTCAAGTCAGTTTAGCTGTCAGCCAACAGCACTGTATGATTCCCTCTGCTCAGAAGAGTTATAGAGATCATGATTTTATTTTCCTGTGGGACTTGGCACCTGTCACAAGTAAAAACACGTGGTCAGTGGCCAGCAAACTGGTCTGGCAGTACTCCACAGAAAAACAAAGTAAATTGTCAATGTGATGATGAAAAACACAAGTGCATAACTGCATTCTTAACACCTCAGTAGAGCCTGACTGCACGTTGCACTGAAGCAGTAATTCAAACACAAGAGGCCCCAACTAAGTGTGGACTGCATGCAAATACTATACAGCACATAGACATGCTTCTAAGTAGGTTGACATGTCTGTATTAGAAAAAAATATATATATTTTTTGATTGGGCTTATGAAACATAATAATTTTCTGAGAAACAGATTTTTGGGTCATTAGTTATTACCCATGATTCTCAACATTAACATAAATTGTCACATTAAAGATCCCCTTGTTTAATTATTCTACATATGAATTAGGCTTTTGCTAATTTATTGAGAAGTAACTATATACTGAGTGTACATCTACGTTCGCTCTTCATGCTGTTTGGGGTATATCGTCCTTCTCAGAGTAAGTTCAACAATGCAAGATCTTGGTATTTGTAAATCTCTCCTAAATCTCTTTACATTTTTAAAAGATCATTTATTGAGATGCGTGGAGGCTTTACAGCTGCTTTCATCATTTCTTGTTGTCAATGAGCGTCAGTGATTCTGACTGTCAGAGGCACTGCTTAGTCTCAAGCAGGGCCCCGAGGGGACCCAGTGAGCTGCTGGCACTCCATCTTTGTTTGGGGGTTGGAGACAATTCTGTGCACTTTCTTCTTTCCCTTCCCCTAATTGCATGCATCCCTTTAAAAAAAAAAAAAACAAGCAATGAAGGGACTCTGGCTACGAAAGCAAAGCTGTGAAGTTAATGTATTCTATACAAGAGAAAGGATGGTGGAGAAAATAATGACTTGGTGGTGCATTGCTCCCTTCGGTCTCCCTTTAGCTGACTACAAGAAAGGAGCATCTTCCTCATATGGAAGACACCTTTAATTGCAGTTTCAACTCTTGTTCTCTGCACTATTAATCATGTGAAATGGCTAGAGAAAGGAAAAGACCAGAGTCATACTCCGTTTTCAAGTGAGAAATGTCATATCTTTACTATTCACCTCACTTAAAGAAATCCTATTCTCATTCATGTGCTTCCTTCAGTCAACACAGCGCAGTCTCAGTTTGCGTGCTGTGTTAGATTGTTACCTGGGAGAGGCACTGTGGGTCTCAAAAGAGAACCAGTCTCACGCTATCCCCAATACTCTTATTAAAGCACATGCCCAGGGAGGATATCTCATTCTAATCCAGTACCTCTGTTAAGGTCACTAATTACCTATCTTGTTCACTCTGCGCACAGACATGGAACAGACTCGCACGCAATGCCCAAAGGATCAACTGGTGTGCAGATCAGCATGTTGCTCAGTCAAGCCGTATTAACTTACATGTAATAAGTGATAATATAAAAAACTGGGTTCCTTTTTCCAGCAATAAAAACTGCTAAAAACATGTTAGACACTCAATTCTAGGTTCGGAATAAGTGGTTTACATCTTAATTATTTATTTTTATTGTTATTTGTTGGGATGTAGTATGCTGTATGTGAACAGCTGCCACCTACCGGTTTGAATCCCTATCTTTTCCTCACATTACTTTTACTGCTGTTGCCATAGTAACTATCCCAGTACAGCACTGGACTCAGCACCACGATGATGATGTGCATTTTAAGCAGATTTGAAAGTTACAGGAGCATATTATTGCCAATTGGAGACTGTAAAATCACGTCTCCATCCAAGTTGGTCAAAACTCAATAGAAAGTGGGAAAAAAAATGGGGAGAAATTAAGATAGATAGGTTTCCATCCCTACATCATAGTGTGGCTGAGGTACAGTATTTGCTTAATTTTTTAACGATGTTCACAAAGTGGATTGCACTAAATACAAGTGTATGCAAACACAGCCATCAAATCCAGCAAATGGCATCAATTTCAAGCTGTTTCTTACATCTAGTCACAACTTTCATATTTTTCAAACTCAGCAGATGCAGTAAATAGATCAAAGACACAGACAATATTATATTTAGTAGTATTTTATTTAACAGAAAGCTTCTGCTCCTGAGCTGAGAAGGCTTTCCTCAAAACTATAATAACACTAGGATCAGCGGATAATATTGATCCTAAATCAATATTATGCTGCTGATGAAGGAGAATATAATTAAGCATCACTTTGACTGATTTAGTCAAAAATCAAAAGCATCAATTGGTGCTAAACTGTATTATATAGTCAATTTAATACAGGTGTGCAAATACCCATAATGCAAAGAGAAAATTGCATGGTGTGACTGCCATGATGTGTTTTGTATCCTGCTAAATTGTGATTCCATGGTGCCACAGTGGTTAGTGCTTTTGCTTTGCTCCAGCATCGTCCCAGGTTTGAATCCCAATCTGGCCCTTCTGTGTGATATTTGCATGTTCTCTTTGCCTTGCATGGTTTCTCACAGGGTACTCTCTAGCTTATGCACACAGTGAAAAAACATTGAGAGGTAACTTGTGACCTCTCAATGTGAAGGTGAATTTGTGTGTGTGTGCCTGATTGTTTGGGTTGTGTGTCTCTGTGTTGCTCTGTGATGGCCTGGTGACCTTTCCAGGTTGTACCCCACTTGTTGGCGGGTGACAGCTGAAGGAATCCACCAGCTCCCATTCAAAGCACAGGTGGGAATAGACAATAGATGGAGTGCTTCAAATACAATTTAAACAATTTGTTTGAAGAGTTATTTTGCAGAAATATTAGGCATACTTCACTAAAGGGGAGGAGGAGAAGACATGATGAGTTCTACTTTTGTTACATCATTCATTATTTTATAATGCTAGCAGCGCAGAAGGTATTTTTTTCTATTTCATTTTCTTTCCTATTTTCTTTTCTTTCTACAGATGGTATTTTTCTTCTCTTCAATGTGCGTGACAAAAACAGCTTTGATCTTTAGAAATTCAAAGCTAATTACACTGGCAGTAGTTTACATAAAATACATAAATATAGGCAGACTTTCCCCCCAAACCCATTATTATACCTAATTTAGACACGGGGAAACTTCATGGTGCAGAAAGACGTTATTTGCTCAGTAGGAACTAAAATACCGTGGTGTCAGGTTTCAGAATTAGAATGACATGCAAACAAAGGTTTGCACACGTTTAAATGCCTGTCAACAGCATTCTTTCTGTTTTGTAGCTGCTCATGAAAGATGGAAAAACTAGCTCTGGAAACCCGAAAAGAATTATTCAAGAAGCAGGGTCCAAGCCGATTTGTTCCCTGTTACTTTCTTCATCATCAAATTGTCA
Organism: Fundulus heteroclitus; assembly: GCF_011125445.2. Lineage (NCBI taxonomy): Eukaryota > Metazoa > Chordata > Actinopteri > Cyprinodontiformes > Fundulidae > Fundulus > Fundulus heteroclitus. The sequence goes on along the minus strand of NC_046382.1, from coordinate 17,941,742 downwards.
CACTCTAATGCACAAAAGGGAGGTAGGAAACACATCCATTTCACAAGTGATTTGACTTCCTCTGATTTGTGCTGACACAAGTTACTCTTGCTCCTTCAGTTCCCCTGACTGACTGGGACAGAACTGTGGAATGACATGCAAAGCCTTATTCACTTTTTTTATCAAAAAGGCCTGAAGACAAAAAAAAAAAACAGCCTGTATTTTGAATATCATCAAACAAAATTTAGAAGGTGGAAGTTGTAAAAGCTGAATTGTGCTAAATTTAGCTTTTTCCTGTTACAATTGTTGTCAGTTGTTTCTTTTCACCTCAAAAGAAAATTGTATTAACTTAACTCCCCTCCTTTATTTGTACTCTTTTTCCAGATCCATAAATCATGGCATTGTGTATGTTGGGATGAGGGCTGGTAATATTATAGCAATGGCACTGGTAAATATAGCATTGATTTTATGTCCACTGTAACTGATTTTAGTAAAGGCCTCTGTAAGAGAGTGAGCATCTTTGTATCAGTTTTAGCCGTGGATGGGACAGCCGCTCGGCTCAGATGGTACGCCTGACCTCAAAGAATCAAATCTCATCATCTCCATATTGAGAAGGGACAGCGCTAGAATCACCATTACTCATCTTTCAATTCCAATCATTTCTCAATTTGTTCAAGCTCTTTTCCACTACAAAGCCAAGTGGTCCATGAAGCGGAAGTGTGCGAGCGAGAGAGGGTGATGTGTGTGTACGTGTATTTGAGGAGGCAGGACCATACTGTGTCTTCACTTTTATTAGTGTAACAAATCATAGTGAGTACAGCTTGTCTTTCTCAGAGCTATACATCAATACATTATGACATTGCCTTAAACAGAGCAATATTGCCGTGGCTAACGTGGAATAAATTTGATTTCACTGTCAATTTTACACCGTCAGACATGTTCGGTTTTCGCAGGGCTACAAGGTTAAGAACATCGACATTCTATTTGTTATTATGTTGCACTTTGATAAATGATGTTTTGTTGCAGAAGCTTTTCTTTTACTGTAAACCCTTTATCTTGTATCTGACCACATCTACAAAGCCACGGCATTTGTAATTAAAGCTAAAATCTCGCCATGCGTGGTAAATTATGTAGTTGGAAGAATGTGTGTTTGCATGCGGTTGGGACATGAGCGCCACAGCATGTAGTCACCACAGTTGTTGACTTTTGACATAGCTGCCCCGGGCCTAAGGGTGGGATAAAAATAGCCTCTCTCGTTCTCGCTCCATTACAGTTAGCTGCAGTACAAAATCTCTGAAGTATCACAAATGGAGCATATTCGGTCCAGATTTAGCATGCACATGTTTTATTTGGAGTATATTTCCTTGGTCTATTTGCAGAAAAAATATGAGGAAAGATACAGACAGCAATAGATGGGAAATAATCAGCTGTATTATTATTATAGATTCAAATCTACCCTTAACTCCAACTACCTACTGTATCGTTTTGACGAACGATTATGAGCAATAAAGACTTCTCACCCATGTTTTATGAGCAGGTGCAGTCAAGACTGCTGCTTACTGAGGAAAAACGTTAGAAATCCAAATATTAATTTCTAGCCACTGCATCAGGCCACATTTTTATCATCATTCTTTATTGGAAGACTTTATTTCTCCTCTGGTACACTTATATTAGTGGGAGACCATTTAAAAAGTTCATTTCTGATGAAAAATTGCCATGGATTCCTAATCCTGTTTCAGTTTATCAAATACATTTTAAGACATTTTTAATAAATATACAATTAAAAATGTTTACCTGCAGTTCTGTTTTTCCCAAAAGGGTTATTACCTGTATATGTTTTCCCAATATACATTTAAATACAAAAAAAGTCAATCAGAAGACAGAATGAAACACATTTATCCATTTTATTCTGCAGAGATACCCTTTGAGATCTTTGCAATTTTAATAACTGGAATTATTTGTTTTACCTTTAATAAATTACAAAGAACAAAATAACAAACCATGTTCTTAATCAAGTCTACATGTCATAAAGCCATTTCAATTAACTTCAGGCCTCATGGTGTTAACATTGACATATAAAAAAACATTGTAAAAATAAATATAGAAGATATTTATATATATATAAAAGATCCTTAAAAACATAAAGAATCTCTAGAATTTAAATAAGCTGATTACTATTACGGTTTCCTTCTGTAAAATATTTCCTCTCTACTACCACTACTGGAGGGCAACAAAAACAGGGTCTCTCCACTCCCATCACACAGCAGGGATAGATATGGATAGGAGATGGTTGAAAGCGAGTGCCAAAGGGATGCAGCAAACATTAGCCATGAATGTGAGAAAACGTCATTCCATCAGGAATTTATAAGTGCCACTTTTAGTACTTCAAATAATTAAAATACATCAGCAGATTTTGCACATGCTGCATAATAATAAACATGGTAAAGATTAATCATTACTCTTAAAACAGTGGTCTTTATCTAAAAAATAAGATGATTCTGATGACCTACATCACAATTAAGATATCATCTTACTTGAAAAAGGCTCCAGCAGGTCCTGGGTTCATATTTGCTTGATTGCTTTGGTGTTTCCCAAGCCCTCTTATCAGCAACCAAAGCACTTGATCCTTTGATCAACAGTCTGGCCACAGGTCATCTTGTCTCACTCTGCTGTTGACTTCTCTTCCGTGGCAAAATCAGCAGCAACAAGCGTTTGCGCAGCATCAACTTGCAGAGTCTGACCTCCGTTTTCTTGTGTAGCGAAGGACTGTTCTGGGTGCTGCTCTTATGAGTCAACTCTGCCCCCATTCGGGTCCTCTTTGAGCCCTTTTTGGATCCATGTCAACATCAGAGATACTTTTCCTCTCTCATCCAAAATACCTACACCTACTTAAATGTACGGCAAGGGTTGAGCGCCAAAGCAATGGGTTTCCTTTGAGGCGATTTTCTTTTTTTAATTAACAAATAGGCCACAAGCTGTAAACTGTGGCGAGGTCAAAGGGGGTCCTGACTGCTGAGGAAACCAGGAAAAAGGTTCGGTATGCTGATTCACTGCGTACATACCGGTGTGTACTGGCCCACTAAAAGCACTGATTCTGTACAAAATAAACCTAAATCCGTAAACATCTGTCTCCTGTCAAGAAAATCTAAAGAGAGAGGCTCAAGCGGCATAAACATGATTGGTTGGTGATTTAGGTGCCACCCAATCACAATACTAATGCAGAACGTGTAATTCTGAAGGAGCATATGTGCTACTTTCCTGCACTTTAAAGCTACAGTGTTTCACATACATCAAATTGAATATATTGACTTCTCAGACAAGGACTGGGCTTTGGCAAATGGCCGTTCTTAAATGACTCTGTGAAATTGGGGACAAAACCTCCTGGTCAGCATCTCCATAGTTCATACTTGCACAAGGTGATATACACCATCCAGTTTTACTTTCTGAGAAAGTAGTGTGTTTTGTTTGAAAAAAATAAAATAAAATGCCCCTTCAACATCTATACCTGAGGGCTGCAAGTTGTTAGAAATATATGCAATGGTTCTGTTTTTTTATAAATTCTAATGAATTATCAGTCTTTTCTGCATCTCGTTACAATGCTTCCAACACACGCTGTGACCTTTAGCATCTTGGCTCTTTGTCACATGGAGGCAAATGAAAATAAATGTTCATTTCATATCTGCTTGTAGTGATTTTTTGCAGTTATATTTACTTTTTTTGTTTTATAGTCATGTTTTGTGCCCTTTAATAGGAATGCCTGTCATTTTATTGTACTGTGTACAATGCACATTATTTTTCTATTCTATTCTAACTACTCCAGTTATGATGTTCTTACGCTGTGCGATTTTAGCAATCTTCTAACACTATCCCATGACATGCTGTGCAACGTGGATTTAATTATCTTTGGTGCAACGTCAAATTTGATGTGCGCACATTGTACGATCATTGTTAGTATTAAATTGCTTGCAACATACGACAATAAGCAACTTCATCAGTGTCTGCCATCCATCTACAGCACCGGCTGGATTTATTATTTAAAAAATCAGCTATTCAGAGGCATTCTCTACTCTTTAGACAAAACAAAACCACAATCAAATATGTTTAATGAAAAATAGTTCAGTAATAGATTGAAGAGTTGATGAATTTGTTTAATCAAATGTTAATGTCCTTTCATAAATATATATATTTTTAAAAACGCACAATGTTCCAATTCAGTGCCTCAAAGTCCGCTGCAGGTGCAACGAAAAAAATCCAACAGGAAGACAAAATGTGTTGGGCCCTAATTATATATCAGTCTTGATCTGGGCTGCCACAGTAAGAGAACAATAATGAAAGCTGTTACCGGTTTGTGCCTGTCGCACAATCTGGCATGCAACCTGATGAAGATGCACCTGATCCCAATCCTCAATGCTCCGTGTGTTTGCTCCTTGACAGGAATTGATTCACAAGTCCAAAACTTATTCATACTATACTTTATTATTTGTCTTTATTACAGAGGCCCAGTCAAACAGCTCTGATTACTGGACGTAGGCCGTAGCAGCTGTCCCACCCTGACATATTCCTTCTAAAAATCTGACGCTTTCAGATATTGCTCACAGGTCAGCTTTGGTTGCAAGACTCTAAAAATGGCCGCCCTAGATGCTGTCTCACTTTTTTATGTAAGACTGCAGATTTAGAGCCACAACCAAAGATTTTTTCAGTAATTTTCCCACAGTCCTCACCTTTCGTCTGCAAACAGCCGAAAATCGCACAGTGTGAACCGGGCATTAGACACCAACAAGATGAAAGTATTTAAAGGGTGAATTTCTGACATTGCAATGTCAGTGTTTGAAAAAAAAAATCAACAATACAATTTGACTATATGCTGTGCAATATTTGTTGGTGAATAGATTGCAAATCAACAACATATTTGAGATGTACAGTGTAACCTAGAAATAAAAAAAGGGCCTCGTTCTTGTTCCATTGCACAGGTCACAGCTTTAAACAGTAACCGAGGCAAAAGGCGAAGACAGGTTTGAATTGGCTGAGTCCAGAATTAACTGCGCAATTATATTCAAATATCTCTGCTGCCACAGAAAAGTCCCCCAGGTTGCCTCTCAGCTAATTATTCCATAATTGTTGTTGGGTGCCCTGTTGTTGATGCCTTCCACTGGGCTTTGTGTGAGGCTGCAAGAAATATTTAACAGACAACGCACCTTGTTCTGGTCAACCTAATTACCTTCTTCACTCCGGTGCTGTACTTCTCACCATCCCCCGTGTGCCTTCCATTCAAGTTTGTTAAACCCACACATAAATGTAATACACATGCTGTTTTTAATTACCTGCTGCCGGGGAAAATTTTGCAGAATAACTTCAGTAGACAAATATGTACATGCTGTTATAGTTCCAGTCTAGCTAGCTTTAGCTAATATCCATTTGGCTCCTTGTTCCACAGTTTCATTTATTTTGCTTTGCTTTTTGTATGACAATAAAATCTTAAAATCTAAAGCATTAGAGCAGATCAGCAGGAAACAGGAGATCAAGACGCAGGACGGATCAAATGGACGGATGTAAAGGGGACACAGCAGAAGCCATTCATGGCCGGGGCTGATGAGGGAGGGAACTGTATCCGCGCTTAAAATGTCTCAAGCTTCTGAGAGCAGTGTCAGCAGAAACATTCCTCTTCCTCTTGTCCCCTTCTTTTTTTTATAAATAATGAATTGAGTGATCATTCCAATGTCTCCTAATCATTATCCGTCAATACTACTGAGGTCTGAATGAGAAACACATCGCTTTTAAGTCCAGTTATCAGTGTAACAGCACTTGACATTTATATCAACAATGTCCAGAACGATGTGTATTTACCTCATTGTTATTTCTCTTAGCATGAGAGGGACTGGTTGGTCTCTTGTCTTTCAATAGCAAGAGTTGCATTCAAGCGGGGCAGTCTAAATAGAGCCTCTGGTTCTGGATGTTTTATTCCATGGCTTCATCAAAAGAAGAGGCTCCGTCTGTGTGCATAAAAATATTTCTCAGCCGCTCTCCGTTGTGAAAAGAGCTGAGCAGTGACGGGCAGTGCTGTGCAAAAGCAAATAATCCGTGATGTGTCAGCAGCCTACATGTGCAGCACACCTCATACAGGGAGATCAAACAGACAGGTGCATGTTGTTCCTTTGTCCTCCTCCAACCCTCAGGTACGCACATGAGGTGAGAGGGGGCACCCTTGAATCGCTGGCCTCATTCTGCTCGGTTTAGCAGCTTCGCAGCATGACGTTCCTCACAGGGGAACGTAGATGTCGGACGGAGAAGCTTGATCTGTGTTTTGTGACAGTAAATCCTGCACCCCTACAAACACTATGGGTCAGTTTGTGGGTGTCTTAAGTTGCGACTGTGGCAACTGCTTTTGTTTGCTTGTCCCAGAAGGACAAAGCAAACACCTTGACAAAAATAATTAAAAGTGCACGCGGGGCCTAATTCATTTTTTTTTTTTTTTTTTGCCGTCTGGATCTCCTCCCTTCTCTCAGCCTAATAAATCAGTTATGCTTGATGTATCCTCCACTTTGTAACTCTTTAATCCAGGAGTGCATTTTGTGCAATAGCTCAGTGGCTGACAAAGAGCTGCTATAAATGATGTTGGAAATTGCTGTGGGAATTCTGTGTCTCTGCCGGATCCTGACTGAGCTTAACGTTAACGAGTCAAAGTTTTATTTCACCATCAGCAGCGGCACATTTAACCGCTGGTCAGGTGCAAAACCAAGAAACAGCAGCAATAACAGGTATAATATATATAGCTGCATATCCCATGCTCTACTTTAATATGTCTTTGGAAGAAAAGATTTAAAACGTGTTGTTTCCTAAAAACAAGTTGCGGAAATCTTCAAATCTAGTGGCCTCGAAATGTTTTCCAAGTGTTTCTTGATTGTGCAAAGTTTATAAAAAAAAAAAAGAAAAGAATAAAAGAAGCCCCGCTGTAATCGATACTGTGGATCTCTGTGCCTACTCTTTCATCCATGTTGTAATTTCTGAGGCTATTACAGGCCGCAATGCTGCTGTTATTTATATGAAAATGTAACAGCTATCGAGTTCCAGTGTCACCCACCACTATTCTTTAGTCAACTGTAGCATAAATCGATGGGCAGCCAGACAACCAATTCTTGTGTATTTATTTCTTGATCCATAAACATCTACTCTATAAATTTAAAAACATCTGTCTTTGGAGCCATTATTGCGGTACATTAAGTCTAAAGACTGGTCAAGCAAATACCACGGATTGCCCCTCTCCCCTGACACTTGTCAAGGGGTGTTGGCATGATATGTAGCATGTGAATGATCAGTGAAATTTAGAAGCACCAATGAATCAACATATGGATCTTAGGTCTGAACAATCAAGTTTTTAGAGTGTTGTTTAATTTCTCTACATCATCTTGTAAAAGTGTTAATTCCTATTTAAATCGCACACTTTACTATTTTATTGTGATTTAAGGGTACACTGACAAAAAGTAATGCGTGTATAATTTTCTATCCACTTCACAATTATATATTACTTTTTGTAGACAGTGACAATGGCTTTGTTCTTGCCACAACTACTTAAAGGCCAGATTTATGGAGTCCATGACTAATGATGCTGCTTGTTCATTAATGTTAACAAACCTCAAAGGCTTTTTCAGAATAGCTCAATTTTCAGAGTAAACGGGTTTGCATACAATTTCTTGCCAGACTTTTCAGTTTTCTGTTTGTAAAAAAAAATAAATATTAAAATCATGTATCTTTTCTCATCTACTTAACTGTGCACAACTTTATGTCGGTCTATAACTTAGGATCTAAAAAAAAGATTAAAAAAAAATCATTGACTGTGGTTGTGATGTGACAAAATGTGAAAAGGTTAAAGGGCTATGGATAATAGTAGATGTCTTGATGCAGACCACCACAGTCCAAGGGGCTTTGTTTTATTTTTGGCTTATGCATTTCCTGTACTGAAAACAATTCAGTATCCGCTGATTATGGTGTGGGTTCTGCATGCATTGCCTGAATCTTCTTTATTAAAAGTCAAGCTTGAAGAAGGCTTCAATGGTATGTATATTGCATTGTGTTAATACAGAAAGAAAGGATGTTTATTCCGTAACTTGTTGTCTAAGAAAGAAATACCTGTTTAAGTATCTTAAAGAGGATTAAGGATTTTTTTATGGCATACATGCTCCTGTTAGGGAACTGCAAAGAAGAGCAACAAAAAGGTTGTCCTTTGGATTTGTTCTCTGCAGTCCAAGTAGGCTGAACTCCCACATTTCATCTTTCCATTGTTAGTTCCAGGTAAAAGCAATCATTAATTTTTCCATAGCACTGTGGCTGGAAAAAACAAGTCCATTCTATACAGGATCACCATCCAAGTGCCCGGTAGCCGTTAAGTCCAGTCGAGCCGAGCCCAACAGGTTGTAAGATGTTTTGTTGCATAAGAGAAGACTGCACAATATTTGTCAGATAATCTAATAGATGTGGCTGATTGGCATATTTCAGAGCTGCAAGTCATTGTATAATCATTACCACTTCATGAAATCTTAATAGGTACTGTCGATTAGAGTCAAAGTAATGGCCTCAGCCAGGAACTTGTGTCGCCATCGGTATTTAACAGATGGCTTTAAAAAGTTTTTTGCGTCTATACAGAGCTCAGCCGGAGCCATTTTTATTGTTTATGGTGCTCATTTAATACCAGGATGTCTGCTTCCTCCATAGTAATACAATTTTACAGCAAAAATGGCCACCACTTACAGTTTACTTACAAAGCTATCCAGCTACGTGGTTGGAAAATATGGGTTCTAGCCGTCCGAGTGGAGGAGGGAGGGCTGACATTATATCAAAGGTGGTAGCAGACACAAAGATGCCATATCTGTTAGCCCCACTGGGGACGTTCTAGCACACCCTGGGAAGAGTAGAATACAGTGGCAGGAGGAGGGAGGCATTGAACTGGTCACCCACCAGACCTTATCTGCTTGTCGTATTATTTCACCACAAAGGAGCACACAGGCCGAATCTCTCACCCATCTCCCCGATAAGGACTGCTGCCACAAACAAAAATAAAAGACAAAGCAGAGAGTCTGCGACAACACCACAACAAAGCAGAGCAGAGCTCCTTCTTTGTGTTGGACTTTTATTACCTTTCCGTGCAAGATGACTGATAAAAAGCCAAAGACAAGGAAGGAGAGAAACAAAGACGATAAGTTGAAGAAAAGGGGAGGGGGATAAAAGTAAGAAAAGATAAAAAATAAGTACTCTCAAAGAACCTGGAGATTTAATTAAAAGAAAAATCTTTCTGTTATATTGGAAAAGCAGATAACATGAAATAAAGGGGAAAAAGCAGGATTGAGTTTGAAATAGAGCTGATGTCTATGTACAAAAGAACTGACTTTTAAGTCTTGTTTTTTTTTTCGGTTTCTGAATATCCTCTTACAGAGGTAAAAGTGTCCTTCATCATTGCTTTAAGTCAAATATGACTACCTGAATCATCAGTTTTCTTATACGACATAACCAGCTGCGATCTTCACAAAATCTAAGCCTGTTAGGCGATGGATGTAAGACGTTTTACTGATCCCAAGGCATGGCTTTTTATAGACTTTGATTTAAATTTAATATTACAGTCCATCTGCAAAACGATCTTAATACAATTGCTCATGAATGGCACCCTACCGCTTCCTCCCCACACCTCCAGCTCTGTGCTCCACTAGGCGGAGTTGCAGGCCAGCTTGGGTGCAGAGATGCAGACAGTTCTAATGCACACCATTTATCATCATGGCAGCAGTACTTGTGTCCCTGGTCCCATCACTCCTGCTGTTATAAACCAGAACTCCAGAAGAACGCTGATTCAGGAGTGGCCTGAGATCAGATCTGAGTTTTCCATATGGTAAGAGTTGGTCCAGTTGTTATGATACTCTGCTGATGCATTGCAGACGCATAGGACCTAGGTGCACAATAATGCTGTTTTTAATGAATTTTTTTCCCTAAAAAGTGATACAAATTCCAGCTGAGAAGGGCCTCCAGAAACTCTAGCAGCCACTGAGTCAGCTGATCACAATGCACTTTGACTCATTTATCTGTTATGTAGTGATGTATCCGCTAAAAAAATAAGTGTCTTTCCAGCAAGGGAACATCACAGTTCTACAACTCTATACATAGATTGTCTTGAAAAAGTATTCATACCGCAGGCCTTTTTTACATTTTGTCACATTTAGGTCACAAATTTGAATATTTAAAGTTTACTCTAATAGAATAGAGGAGACCAATACAGAAGTAGAAACTTATACATAGTTTTCAAAATGCTATATATATATATATATATATATATATATATATATATATATATATATATATATATATATATATATATCTCATATGTTATTGTGTAAAGTCTACTTGTATTCAGCAAACATAAGTTACTAGTTTGTAGAAAAACATTTTCCCGCTGTTGCAGCCACTCGTTCTGTCAACTGAGTTTTATACTTGAGCTGTGGATGTCTAATGCTTATTTAGATTTACCATGAACCTCTTACCATCCCTGGTCTATCGGTTTAATTGGATGGTCACGTCTTGGTTGGTTTGCAGTTCTGCCATACCTTTTCTATTTTTATCTGATGGTCCATGTTTAAAGCTAGGGGACATAATTTTATGATATAACTCTGGTTTAAATTTCTCCATGACATTATCCTTGACCTTTGTTCTGTGATCCTTGGTCTTCATGACGCTGTTCACTAATGATTTCTATCAAACCTCTTAGGATCTCAAAGAACAGCTGCATTCATACCAGTGGTCCTCAATTCTGCTTCTCAGGGGTCCAGTGTCCTGCGGTGCCCCTGATCCAACACACCTGAATTAAATGGCTGAATTACCTCCTAAGTATGCAGTCAAGTTCTCCTGAGTCCTGCTAATGACCTCGTTATTTGTCTCGGGTGTGTTGAAGAAGAGTGACAAATAAAAGTTGCAGGACCCTGGCCCTCGAGGACCGGCATTGAGAATTGCTGATTTATACGGAGATTAAATAACGACAGGCAGGCTTAATGTTTCACTAGCCACAATGAACAGGGCAGCTTAAACATTGCTGTATTTCATCGTATTTTCCAATTCATTAATGTTCAATGAGTATGGGAATAGGAGGAGAATGACAATGTGTTTATTTATTCATTGTGTGAGAAAACAAGCTTAGTTGAAAGTGTTGCCAATTTTGTGTAAATGCAGCGGTTTTTGTGGAATCTTCTGACTTCAGCTTGAATAGAAATAGCCTTCATCTTTTGTGGGTTTGGGTAATTTGCAGCACCCAGAGCAGCAAAAGGCTCACATGGTGAGAAAGTCATGCAAATTTCCAGATAGTTCTGACGTCAATTTTTGTTTAAAACAACTGCCTTGAGTTTGGTCTAAAGTAATCTACAAAGAAGTTTTGAAGTTAGAAGTAAAATGCCATTGAACTCTGTTACATTTGCAGAATTCTCAATTTAGGAACGATAAATTTTACTAAATCTATTTTTGCTGTCAGTTTTTTGGTCTGTGGTAATTCCTTCCCATTCACTCTGTGCATCTTCATTGGGGTGTGAACAATCTTTGATCGCAAGGGCTGCCGAGATTGTCACCGTCTAAAATATTGCATTTCATTCCCCCTTGACATATGGATTTATTTCGGTCGGTATGCTGAAATGGTGGCCAGCTCCTAAGATCCTGCCACCAGCTATGAGTACCATGAATTTCAGCACACCTAGAAATCTGAGTTATAGTTGCCTGTGAAGGACATATCCCATGGCATTTTGTTTACGTATGGGCACAATAAGTGTTTGTGTGTGTGTGTGTGTGTGTGTGGGGGGGATGGGGGGGGGGGGGGGGGGTTGTTGGCCTTGTGTGTGTGTGTGTGTGTGTATGTGTGTGTGTTTAAGTGAGTGTGAATTGTTCAATAAACTCATCACAGGGCCCATAAAGATGGTTGACATTTACAGCTAAGTGCAAAGGTCAAGGATGCACATCTGATGAGATCATAATAGAGAAAGAGCTGTTCTACTGCACCCACTTTGAAGAGATCAAGAGGAAAAACAGCAAAAAAAAGCACATTGTTCGGGGTGCATGGTGTGACTGTTCATGTATATATATATATATATATATATATATATATATATATATATATATATAGGTATATGTGTGTAGGTATGTGTGTGTGTGTGTGTGTGTGTGTGTGTGTGTAAGGCTAGTCTTCTCCTTGTTTTTTTTTTTCATTTTCATCCACCTCTATTCTGTACCCCCCTAAAGCTTCCCGACAGGCTTATCTGATGCAACACGTAGTTAAGTGGGTCTCCAAGAGCTACATAGATGTTGGTCTAAATCATTTGTCAAGTAAAAAAAAAACTTGAGGGCCAAAGGAAACTTTTTTTTTTAGCCGAATAGTCTTTTAGCTGCTCAAAAATAAACTAAGCATTCAGCATTTAATCATGCAAAATATTCAGTCTTATTTGGGGCAATGGGATGTGTAAATCATTTAGTTTGTCAAGTTTGCTGCTCATTGGTCTCATTAATATAAAGGCAAGAAGTTTGGAAATTCTCTTGGCCTTGTTTGGAAAAAAAAGAAACATTTATTGGATTAACTATACTCAACAGTGCGTGTGTAAAGGTTACTGGATAGATGTGGTCCCATCTACTATAAAATTAATGATAATACAAAGAAATGCAGTTATTATTTGATAAATACTTTTTTATTTTAATAAATAATTATGCACTCATAATTTCCATTGTTAAAAAAAAAAAAAAATTCTACATCTTCATTACTTGTCCTGAGGGGCATAATTTGTATCATTTTTAAATTTCCAATGGCACGGGCACTCAAAATGGGGGCATATAATGGTCCCCAGAACACACTTTGGACACCCCTGGTCTAAATCAAATGTTGGTTTCAAGCATAAAGAACATCATTGGCTGGTGCCCCAGAAATAGGGGCCACTGGGTCTGGATTGATTTGTTGTTTTGTTTGGAGTCTGGACTCAGAGTCTGGACTTTGGGAATCTGATTTAGACTGATGATTTATGGAGCATCCAAACAATACATGATAGGGCCAATGTGGACATAGAGCTTGATAATGTAGGCCTAATTAAAGCTCCCAGAGTGGGACCACAGCGTATGTCTCTACTGACCCACACACACACCGGGCACAGCCATGTCCTCATTAGTACCAACAATGTCACCAGACCTGCAGCAGTCAACACAGCCTCTAAATGCACACGAGGACACAAAGTGTCCCCGCTCTTGGTGCTCTGAAACCCTCCTTATTTCTGAAACCTGAACTAAATGTGGGCTGGGTCGGAAGCCTAAGTTAATGAAGACAGTGACACAAAGATGAGGGAGCCAGCTCACTTTGAAAGAACCCCTGTTCTGTGTTTGGGGACTGAAAGTGTTGCCAGATTGGCAGCTGAGCCTTATGTGCCTCTCATACCTTTGATGAAACCCTGAAACTGTTGAGGAAGAGCTGACAGACACGCTCCCTTTGGCCAAGTTCTGTCTTTTTTTTCTGTGCCTTTGTTGTTTGACTCTGTCAGATCTGTGAATTTTTGTGTGTTTGTCTCTGTAAGAAAGAGGGTGTGAATAAAAGAGTGCAGGAGAAAGAGTGTGTGTGTGTGTGTGTGTGTGCGTCTTGTGCCCGCTCCGTGTGTGTGAGTTCTGGGTGAGCAGTCCTCTGATGAACTGCCTTCCCTCGACCGAGCCTTTCGCTCGTCCCAGCCAGTGAGATGCTGCTGATGTTGTTGTGTTGGTTAACAATGCTCATCCCCCAGCACCACAACTCACAGAGCAGCAGTAAGAAGTTGGCAGACCCTAATGGAAACGTCATCTTCCAGATAAAAGATGGCCCGGCTTTGATGAGAGGGGGAGTTATGGGAGGTGTATAATAAAAGAACCATTTCCAATCGGTTCCAAAGCCAATTTAAGAGTGCTGAATGAAGACAGACGCTGTCATAGACAAACGGAAAAGCTGACAGTTACTCATAGGCGTTCTCCTGTTTGTCAGGTGGAAGAAGCTTTCAATACCGCACTCCATAGTCCTGTCTTGAATTGGACAGGTAGCAAATCAAATCCAAAGCTTTATTTGGGAATTAAAAGTCTAGAAGACTTTCATCTTATTTTTTCCTGCAGGTTCCCTCTCAAGCACAACTATTATGCTGCCGCCCTGCTGTGAATGTTTTCTCACCGATGCCCTGCTTAGAGAAAATAATGTGCTCTGTTTGTAGTGTCTGTCTAAACCAGGTGATACCACTTACTGTGAGAGTTAGCGGTAATTGGTTGAAAGATGCTGTGCTCCAAATTAGAAGACGCAAGACCCAATACAGCTGCATCAGCTACACTAGGTTTTGTCTTTGGGTAGCAAATTGTTTTCATAATTTTGCAGCCCTATCGCCTAAATATATTTTAAAAAAAGACCCTAGTTAATCCTGAGAAATGGGCAAGTGTTGAAGTTCTGGTTGGCTGAGAATGCTATAAATGAAATAAATATTATATTGCTGCAAGACATGAGCCAGCCTGCCATTTTCTACCTCCTTTGTACACTGTTGGGACAGTATTCCCTGCCAACATGTGACACTTTCAAGCAGCACACACAAACAAAAATGTGGTCTGTTTGACCCACATCTGGTTATGTAACTGCTTGACTCTCAATCCTGAGTTTAAAAATAGGTTGTATTAAAATTCTGACCTATGCTGGACCCATCATCAACAGTGCTTCCCTACAAAAAAAAGACCTACCCAGTGACTAATATAGACTTCAATCTAATTTTCTACAGTTCCTCACTTGGTAGGATGTTTGTCCACAATGAGTTGGAGGAAAAATGAGTCAAAGCAGTTTGTCATACATTTAGTAGTGTGGTATTGAAGGACATCCAAAGAGATCTGGAAATGAGTAATGGCAAGAATTATAACCATATTTTATGTGATAATTATAGCTATGTTGATGAACAATGATTGAAATAGTACCAGTATGAAATAGTACCAGTATGAATTAGCAGAAGTGTTTTTAAATAGAGAGTGGTGGCATAATGTTCCCATTTATGTACTAACTGCTCAAAACTTGCATATGTGATATTTTATTGGGTGCCTATAATGGACAGAGAGCTTGGAACCTTCATTGATTGATGCTTGTAAAATTTCTCTATTTTCTAAAACAAAAAGAAAAGTGAACAAATATGTAATTGTAATTTCCATGTTAAAAGTAAGAGGAATTAGAAATAAAGATCCACATAGAAATTTGACCAGCCACATCAAAATCAGGTCTCTCTGACAACAGTTCAACTCAGTTGAGTTTATTTCCTGCCTCAGGTGGAAGAGTTTAAGTGTCTTGAGGTCTTGTTCACGAGTGAGGGGAGAACAGAGCAGGAGATCGACAGACAGACCGGTAGAGCATTCATCCTGTCCGTTATGGAAGATGATGGAAATGTTGACAGACTTTTGGAAAATTCTGGGTCAAGTTTTGGATTTACGTTCCTTGGACTATTCACACAGAGGAACTTCAATTTGTAAAGGTAGCCAGCCTAACGATGCTAAGATCAATACATTTGGAGACCTTAGCTAACTCCATGATATTTTTTGTTCATATATATATATATATATATATATATATATATATATATATATATATATATATATATATATATATTTACCGGTTAAACCCTATTTTACAGCAACTGCAATCTCACACATACAGCTTAAGGTGTTCTCTGCTCCCAATATAAATAAGCAATGACTCCTCATGGTGTGAGGGGAAGAAAAATACATTTTTAATGAAGGTCTTATATCCTCCTATATCATAGTTAAGATAAATTGAAAATCAAATAAGTATATCAACAAGTCAAAAAAAATCCTTGAGACTAGAATACCTCCATGAATCTCGGATCAGTGCCTCTCTTGTTATACACATTTTCTTGTTTACTTGTTGTCCCTTGTTTCAATAATATTGGTACAGTTGGACTTTCATTTTCCCAGAGTCCTTGAGTTCGTCTTGTTATTTTTTGTTTATGAAACATGATATGACATGTGCGTTTGTCAAACCCTGAGCTGTAGTAACTCCCCCCTTATGTTGCATTCTGATCTTCATCTCCCATCTTTATTTAATCCTTTTGATATTAGTGCCTTGCCAAACAGGCTCGAGGTTGTCTGACAGAAAGCAGTAAGATGGAAGATGAGATGAAGTTGCAGTGAGGCAGCAGCCTTACGCTTCAAAAGCTAAACTGTGTAACAGTCACAAAAAAAGACAGAACGTAGCCATTTTACCAGCTTTCCCTTCTGCTTGTCATCCTTTTACTTTCTCCATTGGAACTTTTGGAGTGGTGTGAAAACGGCATTCGAGTTTTGTTTCCTGTTCCCTTTTCTATCTCTGCTTTTAGTATCCGTCTTTATCTTTCTCTTCATCTATTAGAGGAGTAATCAGACTGTCTAGGTTGTGCTCTAGACGCTCGCTGCTTATGGGGCTCTTCGACAGGAAAGGCTGGTGGGTGGGTGACAGTTTTTAGAACATGGTAACACTTTGATCTTCAGGGCGGATTTACAAAATTGCACTTCTTGCTCCCTGTCAAAGGAGTGAAAATGTGAACGAGAGCATAGTTAGGTGGTATTTCGTTGTTGTTGTTGTTGTTTTTTTAACTGCCACTTTTAGCAAAACAGGATCCCAACCCAGCTTTTGTATTTCTGGAAGCAATGTTTGCCGGAGCTGCGGAAGTTTAAGGCTACTATGAGTCCTAAGTTAATTTATTTTGTTCTTGTACTTTTCAACAGGAACCAAAGCCAGTCCTTTATCCGTCTTTGAGGCACAAATGGCATAAATGACCCCTTTATGCTCTCTACGTTTTCAGTGAAATGATTACAAAGCAATATATCTCGTGTAACTGCCACTCCACCACACACAACCTGCTATGTCAACATCTTAATTAGCAGGAAGGATAACGACCTGTAGTGAATAATTGTTTTTAATTATGCGATTTTACCGCTTCTACAAATAGGATCAGCGTCTTTGGGCTGGATGAGGGGCAGTGAGCAGGGAACCATTAACCATTCGAATTCACCTCCGAGCTGAAAAAAGAGTGACTCAACATGCTGTGGCTGAAAGGAGAAAATTAAATCCAATTTCCATTACCAAGATAAAGTGATTACACCACATCAGAAAGTGCCCTGTAGCAATGTATCGAAATCTAAGATCATTCTTGCGCCTCTAGCATCCTCTGATAGTGTTGCACGTCTCCGTGAAAATCAGTGTGTGTGACACACATATTTCACTCTCGCTTTCATTCCCGAGAAGCACACATGCAGAGATATAAATTCAAGTCCACATCTATTCTGAGATGTAAACAGTCTATTGAGCCATCACTTGGATTAATGTTTGGTAGCGGGAGCTTGGATTTGCTCTGGCCATAACAAGGTTCCAGTGTTTTCTCTTCCTCTTGGATATCCAGCCTTGATGGTCAGGTTACACCTGGATGGCTCGGCTAATAGAAGCATTTTATCAAGCCTGCAGGCAACAGGCCTGGCCTGGCCATCCGTTTTATTATTCATACAGCCCTGTTTCCAGATTATATGCTCATTTTAGCCCACTGACCCCTCCATCAGGACAGCGCACCTACACAAACTAATTAGCATGCTCGAGGATACAGACGGTGGGACAAGGATATGGCAGGAGGGGTGAGAGAGATGACAATGCATTCGGTGACATGCATTGATCGTGGTGTCGTTTCCACAGGAAATCAATCTAAAGTTATTGATTTAAAGTCAGTAATAAGCTGTAAAATCAATGCATGCATTCAAGCTGAAAACCTGACTCATTCCAGGGGACAGCTAAAGAGGGAGATTATATATTTATTTTTATAGTTTGTGATGAAAAACGAGAAAACTGTAGCTTTGCAGATAAACAAATTCTGAATGCCATTTTGTGGTAATAAGGAATGTGATGCAATAGATGTTCACTTTTGCTTCAATCCAGCTGAATGCTTTAAAATAAATATTCTTTGAACCATTTTGTTCACAGTTCATTTTTCACATTAAACCTAGGTGACAGACCAACACAGTGATGAATAACTAGGAAAGGGGGTAGGCAACTCTCAAAACATAATAACAAAACAATGAAAAAGTACCGGTAATATCAAAGGTAAATTTATTTTAGTAAAAAAATGTCATGTCCAAAATTATTTATACATCTTTCTATAATTCTCTAAAAAATCTTTATTACCATCACAACCATCAAACCCTCCTAATACAGTCATGTTCAATAAATTAGGATATGCCTTGCGATGAGGCTTGTGTGTTAAATTAAAAGAATGCTTTGCGCAGGAATTAAGCACACTTTTCATTAAGCCTACATTCCTGTATTAAAATGTTTTTTATTGGATTGATGTAATTTTCTGATCTTAAATGTCATATTTTTATTAGCTGTAAGTGGAAATCATCATTTACAGAAATAAAGGCTTGACAACATCAGTCTGAGTAATTCATCTATATAATGTGTTTCACTTAGTAAATTCAGTTACTGAAACAAATGAAGTTTTCAAATATATTTTAATTTATTTAATGTGACCATAATTGCTGATATGCTTTTTAAATTTCATCTGTCTTTGGGGATGAGCTCCACATTTTGAGGCTGAAAGCCCTCTCTGCCTTTGCCATATTCTTTAGCTCCCTCCACTGATTCTCTTTCAGATGCAACTGGACTCTTGTTTGGCCACTTCAAAACACTGCCAATGCTTCCAATCAAAAGAAACCTTTTGATAAAATTAAAGGGCTGCATTGAACCCAAATATACTATGAGTTTGAATAATTTCAGGCTTAAGTGTGTTTATGTCTCCATTTTATTTTGTAGTTTTTAGAAGCAGCTTTCAAAGTAATTACATATGGAGGTGCTTTGGAATATGTATATTTGCCAGCTGTGGACTTCTAGAGAATATTCTGAGAATAAACTGAAGCTCAGTCAGATTGGACAGGGGGCGTTTGTGAGCATTTGTGAGGTTTATCAATCCTTTGACAGAGCAGCTAGATTTATACTGAGATTAAATGACACGAAAGATGACTTTATTTACTGACAAGGTAACTTCTACAGGCAATTGTCTACACTGGATTTCATTTAGCGTTATCAATGTAAAGCAGGGTGAGTAAAGGCATATACCACACTTTTTGGATATTTGTTTGCAGAAAAAGTTCGAAAACATGCAACATTTCCCTTCCACTTTGCAGTCTTGTTCTACTTCGTGCTGGCCTATTGGATAAAATGTCAGTAGAGAAAAACACGTGTTGAGGTTTTTACAAGACAAAATGTGAAAATATTTAAGGGGTATTAAAAATGTAACACACTATACTTTCTGATCTGAATCTGCATCTTTGATGCCACTGGTTTCATTGTTGAAGACCAATATTTGTTAAGATGGCCACAATAAACATACGCAATATCGCCAAAGAGGACAGCAGTGGGAATATCCATTGAAATGATGCTGTGGGATATTGGTAGCCAACATTTCTGACTGCATATCTTTTCCTCTTTGCACTTCACCTGGCATCAGAACAAACAATAGGTGAGTGATAGGAGGTTGTATCAGGACTGCCAAAGATCATTATGCATTAAAGCAGAGCAGCTGCTAGTTTGTCTATTTAGCTTGTCAAAGCTTCTGTGGTGAATTCACCTACCCATATTCCAGCCTTTGTGTTTTTTTATGCGTATGTGAGTGTGTGTAACAGCTGGATGAAGCCTCTGATGCTCCGTTGCCAAATGTCACAAGTGGTCCATCCTTCTGGGGAAATAAATTGGCTCTCTCTTAAGCAGCAAGTAGACGACAGGAGCCGCGGCATATGGGGAGAATCTGACAACTTGAGTCGACAGCTTCTCCTCCTTTTTGGCTTCCTCATCATGTTGCAGACAGCACCTTAATGATGAGTGTGTCTTTGTGTAGGCTCCTGTTTGTGGATGAGACCACTGTCGACAACTCATGAATCTTTAATGAGAAGCAGAGCATAATCCGTGACATCTTGTATTTCTCTTCAGGTGCCGCTTAATGTCATTGAACCGAGACCCAAGATCTGGGGCATTTCATTTGGGACAATTTGTCATGATGACTTCAGTAGTTTGGGCAATTCACACACAGTTCACATTCTTCTGTAAGCTAACCAATAAGACCGCTTTGTGCTTTGTGAGATAGGACTTGGTCTAAGTGATGGCAGGTACCAATAACAATTGCCATTTTAGAGCATATTCAAACAATGAAGGTCATAGACATTATGCATTTTGTGCTTTATACTTGATTATGACTAAAACCATCACATTCTTACCATAGATAATGCAAATTACACTTTTTCTTTGAGTTATATTTTGCTTTACATTTGTGTACTGGACAGAGTACTTACAGTTTGCTAAAGCAAAATACCACAGGCAGCTCTTTTAATTTGTTGTAAAATGTGATTTTTTTTTTTTTATTTAATATACCTTAGCAACAAACCAGTTTTCACAATCCATGTGTATCACTAACATTCTTCATAGAAGCAATATCAATGCATGGAATTGCAAAATTGCAAAGCTGCTCTGTTTTAAAGCTGTGCTTGCAAATATAGTATTGGGCTACTTGGACGCCCCATACCAACATCTACCCTGCACAAGGGTAGAGGACTGTCTTGTCACAATTCACAACATTCAACAATGGTATTATTACATGATATACGTATTATCCTAGTCTGTTCGCTCGATTCTCGCTGTCTACTGTCAATCATAACTTTATTTGTGACTTCAGTGACCTGAATACAAACTAGGTATAAATAGTAATTGTTTGTTATGCACTGTTAAAAACTTTTTTTGTAAAAAAAAAAAAAAGAACAAAGAACAACTTTTAAAACACATTTTAACAATTAATTTAAGTACTATGTTTTATAATAACTGAACAGGTGTTAAACAGAAGTAAAGGACCACTGCTGAAACCACTTGGTTACACATACCTCTCATGGAAACCTTTAATCTCGTAAGGGAAATTATAAACATTATACCTTAGGCAAACGTTGGATCCATTTTGATCTCTCTTTACACTTCAGAGGAAAGACATCACAGATTTTGATCCTTTTTTTTCTATTTGTTATTTCACCTTTTCACACTACAACATGGTGAAGCTGCTCCATCAAAGCCTTTCTGTGTGTCGTCACCTTTCTCATGAGACTGTAGTAGATCCATTGCTTCCGCTCTTTCCACTTTTACTTTTTCTTAACTTGGTTGCAGTGAACTCTACTGAAGTCATCAAAGTGTTGGATTCAATAACACATTTGAGTTTTCTTATGGTTGAAAACACTGTGACCAGCAGTATTTGCCTCTCTTGCAGAGTCTGAAGAAATGGAGACCATTGCTGACCTGGGCCAGAATAACCAAAAGAAACATCAACCTGATTTCAAATGCTGTAACATAGAGTTCAATGACATTATGCTCTGCCATTCTATGAAATATCACAAATGTCCTTGAGTGTAGATTTATGACTGGAAACCTACCAAACTGTATAGTGAACTGGTCTGATCCATGAAAAATCTCAAATCCGGTATTGAAAGCATAATTGTTGCAATTGTAAATTTAAATGTATGCATTGCAAATAACCTAATGTGCATGAAAAATCCAAAAAGCTTCTCAATCTTGTGCCAAATGGCTAAAAATTACAGTATTGCCGTGTTCTGTTTTGCATAAAATACATTTTGGAAGCATTTTTATTCAGTTTTTCCACATTCATTATATGTTACGCGGATGGGTGGCTCTAATCCAACAGACGGATAAAGATTTGCTTGGACTGATAGAAACAAAGCCATCCCCGTAGCTAAATCTGTATTCATGTGAGCAAACACTAATATGCACTTGTTTATGTGTTCCTATGAACATCCTGGGGAACTTGGTGGAGTGTGGTGCTGTATGGATAAGAACAGAGGGAGAAAAAGACTGATGGCAGGGGGGAAAGATGTATGCTTGGATGGAGAAGTTAATAAAATTGAAGCTGTGTTATGATGAATAAGGAAAGGACCATAAAAGAGAATGTATGTAGTGAATCTCCCTGGCGAGCAGTGCTGAACAGCCTGGTGAGCGCGCCCAGGGGAAAGCTTTTTAATCTGCAGCCCTCCCCAACACTCTGTACAGCACAGGGAAATGGGCCCACATTCTGTTTGAGTTTCAATAAGAGAGATATGGAACCATGAGCCGGGCATGGACAGAAAGAAAGGGGTAAAGCCTTAGTAATACAGCAGAGAAATAGGAGCTTGATATTCGTTTGACTTCTGCGCAAGGGTAGAGGACTGTCTTGTCACAGAAAATGTAAAACATTTATGATAATACGATTGTTAAATAAAAGTAGACAAAAGTTTTTTTTATAACATGGAAGGTCAATGGATCTACTTGTGAAATAGATAAACAGTGCCATGAAAAAGTTTTCACCCCCTTTGCTTTTTTTTACCTATTTTGTTAGTCTACTATAATTTAAATGTTTCTTTGTTTTGTTTTTCTGTGACAGATCTGCACAACATTGTATTCAGTTTGAACAAATAATTAGCATATGCATATGTGTCCACCCCCTAAAAATATTTGGTGCAACCAATTACTTCAAAAAGTCAGTATAAATGCACTTTTTCTGAAAGACCCCAGTGGCTGCAGCACCATTAACCAAAAGACATCACACCATGAAGACCAAGGAGCACCCTAAACAAGTCAGGGACAAAGTTGTTTAGAAGTACAAGTCAGGGTGGTCTTTGATGGGCCCCCAGAGAACGATCAAGTCCTCTATCTTCAAATGGAAAGAACATGGTACCACAACAAACCTGCCATAAGAGGGCCACCCATCAGAACTCACAGACCAGGCAAGGAAGACATTAATCAGAAAGATAGCATAGGGATGGAAGGTAACCCTGAAGAAGTTGCAAAAATCCATTGCAGAGACTGGATGATCAGTTTATAGGACCACAATAAGCCGTGTATTCCATAGAGCTGGGCTTTATGGAAGAAGGCATGTTTTGAGTTTGCCAAAAGGCATGTGGGTGACACTCTAAAGTAATGAAAGAAGGTGCTCTGGTTAGATGGGACTAAAACTGAATTTGTGGCCAATAAGGAAAAGGCTTAATGTCATCCCAAGAACACCATCCCCACAGTGAAACATGGATGCTTTTCAATAGCAGGAACTAGAAAACTGTCGACAGAAAGAAAGATGTTTTCAAATACTGGGATTATTTGGAGAAAAAAATCTGTTTCAATCTTCTTGGGATTTGAGACTGGGACAGAGTCAAAATTCAAAGAATCTGTGGTTAGACTTGAAGATCACTGTTCACAAGTGAAAGCCAGCTATAATAAGAGGTGGTGTGTGTGTGTGTGTGGGATCTCAGTGCTACTTTTGATATCATTCACCTTAATATTTTGCATAAAAGGCTCAAGCTTTTAGCTGGTATCTCTGGTTATGCACTATATTGGTTTTCTCCAAAATGTAACCCTAACCCTACTGGATAGGCTGGCCACCCTAGTGCACTATTTATCTATGACTAATGATTGGATTTCCAGTAAAAACCCTGTTTTAAATACCAAAAAGACTGAAGCCATAATCATAGCTCCTCCTTAACCCCATAAAAATCTGCCTAGCTCTAGTTTCTTTTTTTGCAATAAGTGATGCATTCAAAATCTCGGTGTAATTTTCAGTTCTTCTGTGGGCTTTTACTCGCATGTAAAATATCTGCCTCATTGCTGTTTCTTTCATTTAAGGAAAATTTATAAACTGTGACATACGGTGCTTAGAGAAGAACTGGAAAAAACAATGCATTCATTTGTGTCACTGTGCTTAGATTATTGCAATGCCTTCTTTATTGCTTTGGTTACATCAACCCTTTTACGCCTCCAAGCCATGTTGCGGCCAGACTATTAACACGTTCCAGCAAGCAAGAGCAGTTATTTTATCTTCATTTATTGGCACTTAATTTCAATAGTTATTTTATTGTTTTTTTGATGGTTTAGTCTGAGAGGAGCTTAATACATAAACGTAATTTACACTGGGATGCACTAAGGAAAGATTGCAAGTCAGTGGCTGCAGGATGATGCTTTTGACAGTGTTCTGCTGGGAAACAATAGGTTACCTTAACATACACACTAAATGTATTGTTACAGGCCTCTTTCAATATTGTTAAGGTATGTCAAAAAAAAAAAACAGAAAAAAAATGGTTCAGGAAAGGGTTGAAGAGCACAGCGACAAGTTGGAGGTGTTGTTTTCGCCCTCAAATTTCTTAGAACTCATTCCAGTCAAGCATTTTGGGATGTACAGGACAATCCACCGCACAACTTGTAGAAAATAAAATATCTGCTGCTAAGGTCTTAGTGCCAGATAACACAGCCAATCTCTTTTGGTTTAGTGTAGTCCTTGCCTGGAGAGGTCAGGGCTGTATTAGCAGCAAAAGGGGCACCGACCCACTTTTTGGCAGACAGTCAGAATATTATGATATGCATGCCTAGTACACTGCAGGCATTCATTCTTTTTTCACCTAGACAAGCAACGGATTATCATTGTCCTCTTTGCTGAATATTTTCTCGTGATTATTGTAAGACAGCCTGCATCCTCTCCTTTTATAGTGCAAATCTTTCATGTAATAGCCTTTCAAGTACTGGGAATTTGTGAATTTATATTTAAGTAAGAGAGACTACAGTATTTTACTAAGCCAGTTGAAGAGCTACCCAATTCATCGATGCAAGGTCTCAGGTCAGTACACACAGGCTGGATCCTGGCAAGGTCACACAATTCATATTTAAGCATCAATATTTTTTCAAGAAACTTTTGGTCAGAAGGAGCTATTTAAAGGTGCATAGCCACGTTATTTTACTTTTTTAATTTATAGGTCAGTAGCTCACTCTGGTTGCGAAGTTTTTATGGAAGATTGTCATGTCCTGCTGGCGTAGCAGTTGTTATTGTAGTGCTTATACTTTGTTTTTGCTCAGTTTGTTTGTAAATAAAATCCTTTTTTTGATTATTTATAATATAAACAGAAGTTCAACAATGCGCATGTGCATGAGGGGATAAAACACAGAAGTGGCTAATGACTATTACCATCTCCCAGTAAAACAATAAAGAATGGTCCAAGATTGCGAGAGAAAAACCCCACTAAAAATATTATTCCAAGAGGGAAAAGACTGGAAAGTCGCTGGGAATGCAGTATTAACGTTGGTGTTCACTGAAGCAGACGCTAAATCTGCCGATTGCTCAGATGTGACAGCAGAGTTGATTGACGTGAGTAAATGTTCTGATATGAGGCTCTTAAAGTTGGTCTTCGATCACGGTGAGCTGCTGCTTTACTGCAAGGCTTTGCAGAGGGTCAGGCTCGTATTGGCATTGCTTACAAGTGATTTATTAATTAAACAAACTGGCATTATGATAGTTCTGATCTAGTACCGGTAGATGACGGCACGTTTGTTTATGTCTGCTCATCGTGCCCATTGTGGGGCTATATTTTGCTTCAAAAAGGACTATCAAAACACTCTCAGGATGTACGCTTGGTGTATATAACCTTATTTTATCATGATCAAATGGTTTTTGGTCTTTTTTTAAGCATGTAACTTGGCTATATACCTTTAAAGAAAATTTATTTCAAATGAAACCACTGCAAGTATGATGTTTCTTTTCTTTCTTCTTTTGTACAATATTCTGCTCTCTAGCCTTCTTAGCATCTTATTTAGAAACATTCTGCTTCATAATATCAGCCCCAGCCAGAGAGAAAAGTGTAATGTATTTTAATGACAACACATCTGACTTGTTTCCTGCTGCTGCAAGTTGACGTCTGGGAATGGCAAAAAAAAAAAAAAAAAAGGAAAAAAATGGTGGGGTCTTTGTAAGAGCAGCCATGGCAGCTGTTCATTTTTCGCCTGAGTTGCTTTCAGAGAAGCCAGTTACCTTGCTGATGATAAATGTCTGTGTACGGCACGCTGTCTCAGAACTCCAGCAGCCTTTAAACCCTGACAGCCTGTGCAGCCTCAGACCCACAACCTGAGTATTCAACCTCCGTCTGTCCTTCAGCGCTGCAAATCAATGGCAGTCTTCACTCAGTCCTGTTGGTGGATACTTGCGCCGCCTTCGCAAAAAAGCCTATTTATTGATATGTGAGTTAATGCTCATCTTCGTTGAGATCTCCATAACAGTGTGATATCCCGGAGGGCATCAGCAAGGCAGTGAGAGAGAGTAATTGGATGTGATGGGGAGGCACTGGAATGACTGTGATTGCTGTCTGTGTGTGGATAACCGGGCTGCTTGGACACGATGTAATCTCTGAAAGAATGATAAGGTCAGCCTTTTCTCTTTGATCCAGCTGGTTCTTTTAGAACATCTTGGCCTGTTTACCTTCAATTCTCTTTGTCTTAAAGTCCCTTCTCTTCTCTTCAGTAATCACTTATTTTTTTGTCTCTATTAGTCTTGCTTTGATGTACCCCAATCATTTGGCCACAAATTAACTCCCCTCTCCTCCTGGTGCTAGAGAGTCTGCATCTCCTCCCCTCTTTTAAGACTCTATCCATGAGAGTCAGGTGCAGGGGCAAGAAATTAATGATGGAGATGAAGGTTTGGCAGGTCTGATTTCCTATTATCAAAACAGATCCGCCTTAGAAAAATTATATTTTATCGCTTAGTGTGATAGTTTATGCAGATGAAATGGCATTCTCATCATTAAATGGAATGTATATAAACTATATAATAATTAAAGCGGAATTTTCTAAAAGTTGCTGACTCTAGCTTTTGCACACAGTTAATAATACTGTTGGCTACAGTATGTTCAGTTCTATACACCAATTTTTAAAAGTAGTCTTTTTCTCACTTAAAGTGTACAAATAGGAAGCCTGTATCCCAGCTGAGGATTTAAATGTAAAAAAGAGTGCATTTGCCAAGAAGAAACTATATTGATTTGCCCCATGAAAAATGTGGCATGCAGAAATTCTTGGCCTCTAGCTAGACTGAGGTCTTAAAACCTAGATATCTCTGCATGTATTCTGTTTTTATATGTGACCTCAGCTTTACAGAAATACAGTATTGTATATTTCCCACCTTCTTGTTTTATTTTTAGTTTCTTTTAAGTGAAGAAACTGTTTAAAAAAAAAAAAGGTCAAATAGTGTCAAGCCTCTTGACAGAAACTTTTTTCAGAATGGTAGGGCAATCATAGCTAAAGAAAAATGCTAAACCCAACAAAAGCATGACCTTGCTTCTTGCATATTTATCAGCGTGTACCTGTGTCCCAGCAGTCTTGCTACAGACAGACGGGACATCCATTTAAGCAGATGTGTTATAAACGAGGCTGTGAACCAGGTGATATCACCCTGAAGCTACATTAGGTATTCATTGTAAACTTGCAGCTCTCTTTCATTGTGTCATTTCATGGATATTGGTGTGGTAGTCCCATTAGCCATATAATTCTTCATTATGGCTTATTTATCCTGCTGCAGACAGCTAAAGCTCCCGAGTTTTAAGTAGGAGCCAACTTTCGCATGAGAAGTGCATGTCATAAGTCTGCCTCTGTTTTGAAGTTCTAGACACCTTCAAGGTAAAGACTTACAAGAGCAGCATAAGGAACATGGAAAATGAGATTGAAAAAGAGAGAGAGGGGACTTGAGTAGGAGGCAGAATCGGGGGGAAAGGAAAGCATGGAGGGAATTAATAGGACAGGGAAAATTGAAGCATAGTGATACAGCGTAGCACAGAGGAAAAAATAAAAGCCTCAGGCTGAGAGGCACCAGTCCAAGTATCGTAGTCAATTAACATCGCAGCCCGGCACTAATTCTTAGTCTATTTCAGAGCATTAATTTTGTGCACCATCAGTTTCAGCTTACTTGACCTAACACAAGGCTTCTTCACATCTCCATTGGCCCCTGATGGTCATGATTTGTAACAAAACTATGCGGCTTTTACATTTCATGATGAAACGCGGATGACACTTGCATGGATTAAATTCCCATTTAGGACTCATTTACTAAAGAAGAGAGGATTTACTAAAACTATCACTCTAAGTGTTTTGGACTAAACACTTCATCAGGACATTTCCCTTAAGATGCCAATACACCCTGATACATTCTGTCTTCCTACCACTGACCCCCACATGAGTTATTTCAACGGGCTCAGAGTCAGTTCGCCTGATTCAGCAAGGCCTGAGAGGTTGTGATCAAAATGTCTGTGCTGTACTGCAAGGTTTATGGTGTCAGCAAACCCAGAAAGGAGGAAAAGAGTAGACTGGACTGTTTCTACCTCTTTGGACTGGCAAATTTATGCATGTCCATATTAATATCACAAGAGATTATTATTTTTTTCCAGCTAATTAGCTTTCCTCCACATCATAACATTAGAAATTACAGCAATGGTGTCTGTGCCTGACACGGTTGCCCTTCTCTGATTTCACCACTACCAGTAACATTTTGAAAGAAGATCTTGGATCAGAAACGAAACAAATTAAAGTAGAAATAATGCATTTCTTAAGAGTTATATTAACACTCATAGAAAGTGTGATGTTATTGAGATGGCCCATTTTGAACTGATTTTTTTAAAATCATTTGGGGCCTCATTTATAAAGCTTGCATTTATGCACAAAACCTGAGACTTGCGTACGTCACTCTCCACTCAGCTGCAATCTATTTTAAAAAACATGATGGGAAAATGTGCAGTCCTCACGGCAACTCTGACCCATGCATACGTTCTTTTTAGAGACAGAGGAAATTGGTGAAGCAGATGGTAAAGTAGTGAATTGCAGCCAAACTGCTTGAAGCTTCCTCTCAGACGTTCAATTTCACTCCATATCAGACTTTAATTATAGACTGACTTTATCATAAACATTCAAAACCGCAATGTTATTTATGCTTTGGCTGGTAACACATAACTACACATGAGGACCTTTCAAATAAATAAACAAAAACTCCAAAAGTCAACTTAAATAAAAGTCTGCACAACATTTTATTGGGGTTTTCTACCATCCCGTTCCTCTCGCCGATGATCACCAGGGTTTACCACAGATTAACAAATAAATTGTGACAAGGTGTGAGGCAATCACTTTCATTTACTGTAAACGGTCAAATGCACTTGTGCATAATGCTGTGAAGTACGGTGCAATGCCACTGCAGGAGGATGCTCCAAATGGGACAAGTAGGAGGGAATGCGGATCCAGGGATCAAAGATTGTCTGGACAATGATGATGATGATGATGATGACTGGCTGATGACTTGCTCACAACAGACAATGGTTACACAACATCCAGGTGCCGGAGACCAAACCCGCTCTCCAAACTCCAGAGTGCAGTGGTGGTGCAGGTTAATATTGCTCACACCCATGCAGCGTTCATCTTCAGCTGGGCAGATGCAGTGTCCCATTGGCTTCCTAAAATACTGTTTATTTATCGGGGGGGGGGGGGGACCTCTCATTCCTTCTGGTCTCTTTCCCTCTGCAGAATGTCGAGCTGAAATCACAGCCTCAGAGGAATTTCAACACAGAGCCTCTGTCAGGCCGTCATCCCATGTTTGAATGAGCAATCAAGTTAACTTTTTAACAAGCTCTTAACGTGGACAACATATGTGCTTTTACCTCTGATTTACACTTTTAATAAACTCCTCTGTGAAAATTTTTTTCACAGTTTCTTTCCGATCAGCTGACTCATTTAAATACACATTCACATTCATGAGATGCTTTCCATTGACAATTGATGGTTGAATCTGGGCGCGTAGAGGGCAGAACATGCAGAATCTGGTACGCAAATGTTCAGGTGCACCTGTGATCTGTAAAGGAAAATTACATGCTGGTGTGCATGCGCATGGTTTTATTAATCAGAATTTTTTGGGGGTATGACATTTTCTTTTTCTTCCCACACACGCGCTTTTAGTATGGAATCTACGCAATGTTTTGTCCATGAGACACCCAGGCAATACATTGTCTACTGGTTTGTAGGACTGGACAAAAATACTATTAAAATAACAGCTGTATTGAAGAAGAAATCTTTGATTATTGCAATTGTATACATTCCAACAAAAAAATTCTTCTGCATCCATCCCGGCACTCAGGGAGCGATCTGGGGCTAAGGGTCTTGCTCAGGGACTCATAGTGGCCAGGGACTGAACCGGGTACTCGCAACCTCTCAGAACACAAGCACATTGCTCTAATTAACAGGCCACATCTTGTCTGCTCATGATCTCCATTTTAATATATTGATATTCATGTATTCCTTGGCTTTTAGTTAGTTCCTAATTTGCAAACTTGTTAACTTTACAAAATGCTAAGGAGTAGAATAACTGATTTAGCCACAGAACTACGTCCTCTCATCTTTTCCTCAGACAGTTAAGTTCCCAATCATGTGATTTAACAAAGATACAACACCAAAACAAGAACATTTTGCATGCGGCACACCAAAAAGCAAAAGGCATCTGGCTGCTGGCCTCATTGATCTCAGACCCCACTCTGCCGTCCTTTTCTGATTCCTCCAACCATTTATGCTCTTTTTAACCCCAAAACCCACCCTAACCTGGATCCCAGTCGTGAATGATGTTCCTTCCTTGGAATATCCCTCATAAATTGGCAAGTGTTTTAGACTGCGAGGCCTGACTTAAACTAGGGATGAGAGTCTGCAGTTACATATTTTTAACATTAAGCAGCTTGATGGAGCTAAAAGTGGTATTTACGGCACAATAGAAAATGGGAAGCACAGCAGAAATTCTCCATAGCTGGCACAAAAGACAATCACTGTTGAGGCCAAAGAGTGTTTACATAGTGTGGAACTTTGTGTTGACAGCAACCCACAATGCACCATCTGTGAACCTTGTTGCAGGCTCACAGCATAGTGAGGTAACTTGTATTTTTAAGATGTAAAAAGCAATAAAGCAACTTTATCTCAGGTGTCATACCAAGAGCATAACTGACAGTTAATCTCATCACATGAAACATATTTGATGAAAAGGGGCAATCTGCCACTAACACGGGACAAATAAAATACCAGCAAGCCCTGCTAAGTGCTGAATTGAAATTAAAAACTGCTGGACTATAATCAGACACAGCAACCTGGATGAAGAAATTTTGGATGGACCACCAAAGTACATGGATGAGTGTTTGCATGGTGGCGTCATGAGAAAGCCAAACACTTTAATTCGCGTCTTTAC
This sequence comes from Fundulus heteroclitus, assembly GCF_011125445.2. Taxonomy (NCBI): domain Eukaryota; kingdom Metazoa; phylum Chordata; class Actinopteri; order Cyprinodontiformes; family Fundulidae; genus Fundulus; species Fundulus heteroclitus. The sequence goes on along the minus strand of NC_046382.1, from coordinate 17,910,672 downwards.
CAGAACCCAGAAGTCCTCTTCTGATACACAGTATGACATATGGACGGCATTGACATAAGGTTGTGTAGCTTTGATGCAAGGAATGCACCTTTTGAAATTCTCCACAAGGAATTTCAGGCGCTGCAGTCCTGGAATTCAGCCATCAACAGGTGGTGTCATTAGCTATGATGAGCAAGACCATCAGAGACTCGATCAAATCCCTCACAGAAGGTATGACCAAGCTCAGTGAAGAAAACATTTACATGAAACCACCCTAGACCCAAAAGGTTGGTCTAGTGCTTCGGTAGCGCAGTGGTTAGCGCACATGACCGATGTACGGAGGCCTTAGTCCTTGATGCAGCCGACCCAGGTTCGACTCCGACTTGTGGTCCTTTGCCGCATGTCTCTCCCCCTCTCTCATACCCCCTTTCCTGTCAGCCCACTGTACGAAAAACGAGCCACTAGTGCCGTAAATAGGTTGCTAAGGAAAAGCATAAAATGGCCATGGCTGCACTTAAAATATGTTTTACACAACTAAAAGTTTACTGTATTTTTGCACCATATTATTTTGCACTGCACCGATTAATGCCTTTTTGCACCATTATTTCTGCACCATAAACATGGTTGAACATTCTTCTGCACACTGTTTTTCTCCTGCATTGTTACATTCTGATCACTGCTGCACTTTATATTGTAATATTATCTTGTTGCAACTGCAATCTCATTACACTGTCGTAAGCTGTATGCAACGAAATTGAGTTCTGTATGCACTCTGTACATACAAAATGACGATAAGGTTGTCTAAGGCTAAGATTATTTGAAGTGAGGCTCTATGAAGTTATGGCTAATAGGTCCCATACCTTTATTAGAAAGATGCTGTATCACTGTGAGCTCTTTGGAAAATTTTAGAAATACTGGAGGCTAACAACTTGTCAGATTTATACTGTATTAATAATCAGCCGGTTTTGACAGATCATCAGCTGATGATTCTGCAGGGGATAATTTTCAAACAATAATGAGATCAGAGAAGCACTTGACCATATCTTCTATGATGCTATGAATATATATATATATATATATATATATATATATATATATATATATAAATAATGCGGTATGACATTGAATGAGAACAGTATTGCACACTTTGTTTCAGCTGTACTGTGCAGTGGGATCTCACAATATTAGGGATGGCAAGTAGAGACAAGACTGCATCAAAAAAACAGTGAACTGAGATGAGAGTGCCTGGTCAGTTGTGAAGAGATGACAAACATCTAGAAATGTGTCACATGGTCCCTATTTTCGATCACCTTCCAGAGAAGCTGAGAAGCTGTCAGCACCACTGTCAGCTTGCTCAATGGCAGGTTCCATCCCACACCATTTATCCCTGGGCAGGTGCTCCTTACAGCTCTCGAAATATGTGACCAGAAAGAATCATTTTGTGCAATGTTGTAATCGAGTGGGCTGAATGAGAGATGTTGTTCCTTCTCAGAACTTCAAATATAATTAATGTTCATCCGAAATATCTCACTGCCTATCTCAGTGTTCAGATGATGGATATCAGCTAAAAGCAATGCCAGTTGCTGAAAGAGTTTGTTGAAAAAGAAGAATAGAAAGAACTACAGCTGCCATTTGCTGAAAAAGATATTTGGGTTTCAGAACAATCTCAGCTGGTCTCTTTGCTAGACTTTTCACACTGCGCTGTGGCCCAAAAATGCTTTTTAACTGACACCATAATACAAGTCTTCCACAGGACAAGAGGGTGAGATGATTTTAATCGTTCCAATGTGTGCAGCCACAGTTTGAATGGCTTAACAAGTGTTAACTAGTCCTGCGAAAACAAAAAAAAGGCCTGAGTGAAACTGTCGTACATTGTCTCAGTACCTTTAACTCTTAATAGCAGCAGCTTATGAGATATATTGATTTATTTCTGACATTGACTGCACACCTTATAATTGGAATTTAACAATTGCAGTCATACAAAAAACTATATATTGCTGTGTAGTTGAGAGTATTAAAAGGAGTTTATCAGTCATGGTGGTCAGCAGCAGACAATTAGGGTATTAGTTTTGGATTTTTTTTTCCGTTACATCGCTGCATCTTGATACAGCATCACGGTATAGGTATTGTCAATGACCCATCCTTTGTCAGGACAGAAATATATTACTTAACAATTTACAAGCAACTGTAACTGCACTATCCTGTTATCCAAGGTACAAGGATTAGTGTTGTAGTTAATTCCAGCTGGTCCGGTCTAAGCAAAAGGCTCAGCTGCCGAGCTTCCAACTCTAAACACACCCTAATTCACACTCAGTTCAGTCATCTTTGCTGTCTCCACAGCAGCTGGCCTGCTAGCTTCTCCATAACAAGAGCCCTGCAGATTGGTGTATAGCCATTTTTAAAAAAACTTGAGAACCAGGAAATGTTCTAAAGTCACTGGTAATGTTATGGTAATCTTTGAATTTTGTTCATATGAAATGTATTTAAGCATTAATCAGCAAAAAAAAATGTGTGTTTACTGTTATCTGATAGGTCTGGTCATTCTGGTGTTGGGAAAAAGTATAATTTCCTCTACAAGGTGTTCTTTTCCTCAATATCTTCCTTCTTTGTGCGTTGAAAATCTGTGGTTTTCAGCACAAAGGAATTTGCAGACTATACAAGAAAAGACAAGGAAAAAATGAAAAAACAAGCATTCAGTAAATATCCAATTTACTGCAGAAAACAAGCATTTCCATGGCTATCCTCCATGATAATCAGCCTGTCTTTTATTTTGGGTTTGAATCAAATTCCCTCTTTCATGTAAAGTAGAACAGCGCTGCTTTGTGTACCAAATTGCTTCTGCAAAATTAGTTTTTTGCCGTTGTCACATACCATGAGTTTAAGTCAAACGTGGGAATTAGTGGTTTTGTGCTGAAATCTTGAATAACGTTAAAGGTATGTTTTTTCTGCTTTTGGGAGAACCATCTTTTTTATCCTTTTTTCCCATAGTTTTCTTTATATCCAGTACACATTGTGGGCTTTTGTGTTGGCAGTTTCATATCTGAGAATATGCTTGAATTGATTATAATTAGATCTCTCCTCACTCGCTCGCTCGCTCGCTATTGGGGATGTTCCAATTTTACAGCTAGTAGACAAACATTGAGATCAGATTCAATATCACGAATACACCAACTGTAACCTCCCTACCCCATCTGATCTGCTACCTAATGTACAAAATAAAAAAGGAAAAGAAAGTCAGTACAGCTGAGAGCAGAGATACTTTGCAAGAATGCATGAAGGGAACCAATTCTCTTATATCGAAAGTATAGAGCGAGGCTTATTCTTATGAAGTTTGAATAAGGACAATTTCTTCTCATAACACTTCTTGTTTCAGATGTTTTAATGAATTTCTCTTCAGGGATGAAATTGCTCCTTTGTGGAAAGAGGAAAACCATTGAGCTATGTAAACATGTGAAAAGGGACACAGAGAAGTTACTGGACATGAATAAGCTCAAGAGCCCTGCAGGGACTCTGTTTTTTTTTTATCTGTTTTGCCTCAGCCAATGCGAAACAGAGGTAGTTTGGAAAAAAAAAAAAAAAAAAAAAAGGGTACAACACATGGGCCTGATGGGGAATAATGTGGAAATAGTTGAAAAAAGCCATCCATGAAATTGCTTGTTGCATCGTTTAAAACCTCTTGATTGATGGTGGCAATTTTAAAGCCTGGCTCCTTCCCAGTGTTGTAGAAGTATTAGAAGCAAGTTCTTCAGGGCTCTCTTCTCGTAAAAGTGCACCCGAAAACACTTTAACCCAGTTAAGTAACAGCTATTGGCTATATAAATTCGATTTCAATTTTGGTCTTGCAGGGGTTTCTGTTGTGTTTTTATTTGTACTCCTTGTTGATAGCTGGCCAGGCACAGCAATAGTGCAACTCTAGGCAGCTTTGTAGAAAACACCTGTTTTCTTTTCTCTTTTTTTCCAAGCAGGAAGGACCTATGTGAACAACTTTGTTTACAAACTCACTAATGCAGACATTTTAGTTTTCAGCCACATTTGCAAATGTAATTGTTATTTTTTTTTTCTAAGAGATTTGGAGGGAATGAAGAGTTTTTAAAACCAAAAAAAGCGACACCCAGACAATTCTCTTCTAAACAACTTTTGGCTGTTTTGTACCATTCATTCTTAACAAGAACTCGTTCTGAATTCAGTTCAGACGGGATGCAATGTTCATTATGTTCATAGTTACCACCTAAATATCAAGGTCAAAGCTCCAACTTGGAGTGGCTCTCATTCATTGTAATTCAATTATCTTTGGTCTAAAATTAAATTAAAGAAACAATAACTTATAATGACACCTAGTTTTTATAATAGGAATAACACATACACGAAGCCTTTCACGAACACCAGCCATTTACTCAACACTCAACAGTTGAATTTTTTCTTCCACAAGACAGGTATACGATGTTGTATTTTGTTCTATTTCTGGTCCGCCTCTCTTACTGGCTTCCATGTTAGCATACTACTGCTCATTTGCCAAGATAAAATACCAACAGCTGTGCTCTGTTTTGGTAACCCTGGGAACTCTCATATGATTGGATCATAAACCAGGAACTAAACATGGGCTACACTCTGCACCGTAACTCTAGGTTTGAAAGGAGAAAAAGGAGAAAAACTTGACAAAGAGAATGATTTAGGTTGATTTTACAGCAAATATCTTACTTATTGTTCCCGTAATTAATAGTGCTCATTCGCATATGTGAATGCTTTTTTTCAATATAAAACTGAAACTTTGACAGGAAAGCGCCCCATTTAGACTATCTTTGAAACAACTACTACAGCTACTTTCAACCCTTTTGTCATCAAGTCTTTGCAAACAGGATTTGGCATTGGAGCTTTTCCCTTTTTTATTACAGAACACTGAAAGTTGAAGATTTCTTAAAGAAAAACATTTCCTCATTTTCCATTTTTCTGATAGCTCTACCACAATAAAATCAAAATGAATTAATTGCCATCTTTATATAATTTTGGTCATAAGGGAGTTTGACCACTTGTGTTACTGGTATATATGTTGCTGAGTCCACAGCCAAACCAACACAAGCACGGCAGCACAGGAGGACGCATGTGAAACGGCTACTATCACATCTGTTTTGAAAGAATCCACAATTTCTTTTTTGATAGTAGAACAAGAAGCGCCTTGACTAGCTTACCTTTTTGTGATTTCTCATAGCGTCTGCTACTTATGTTTTAATTTGATACCATGATTGGCTAAAACCAACCTTTGGTTGCTGGGTGTGGCTTCGCCCAATCAGCTCAGAGAGTTCTGCTGAAATTCCCTCCTTTCCCCAAACGGATTCAAATGGAGCAGTCCCAGATAATGTCAATGTCAAATTGACAATGTGCAGAACTAGACATGAACACATTATCAATCTGGCTGGTCAGTGTCCTATGCTAAATCTGAAATCAGGGACGTTGGGGTATTCCATGTATGACTATATTTCAATATAAGAGCCTGTCTCTAACTTGTAGAGCTCTACACGGACATCAATCAAGGCTTAAAACAAAAAGCAGGGAATCTTTTTCAACCTTAGGGCAAGTATTAGTGGACTCACTACCTCACTAAGTTATGTGGTCTCTGTTTTGCTCCTGAAATAGAGCTGAAAACTTTTAAATCCAAGTTAAAGTTATTTCTAAAGTACATTTAAAAAAGCAGATTTGCCAAAGTGCTGTGCATACTAAGATAAATAAATTAAAATTAAAAGCACAAAATCCAACAAACTGTCAGATTATAAAAGCCTACCAGTTCAAAATGGGGAAAAAAACATTGGTAAACATTGGTAATAATTTGTATTTTGTTATTTTATATCTTAAAAGTGGAGATGTATAATACTGTTTTACTCAAAAGAAAACAGTCTAACAGTAAAGCAGTATTTTTTTTTCTTCCACATTTGTTTTATCCTTTTTGTGTTTCTATTTCAACTGAACTTTAAAAGGAAACGTAAAGAGTTGATGAGTGTATACAGTATCACAAAAAGCACAGGGTAAAGTTTGCTTTGGGAGAATCTGTAGCTCAGCACTTCTTTAGCCATTGTCAGGTTTTCTAATGTACCTAATTTCACAGTTCTAGTTACCTGCTGGCAAACCATATGTATGACATAGTTTTGACTGGAATCCAACAAGACGGCCAAAATAAATCTGTTTTAAAATGTAGTGCTGCCCGGGCCTCAGTCTGAGTTTGAATCTATCCATATTGTCAGAGGGGCTGATATTCATTTTCCACCTACAAGTGTGTTAGATATGCAGAAATACAGATTTTTAACGACAGCTACACATATTGCCCTCGCGTTACCATAGAAACAAGCTTTATGAACTGTAACCTTCACACCAAAATGTTTGATACAATCTAAACTGGCAAGATGGCCATTAATGAACAAAGAGAATTTAAAGTGTGGACGACTGCATAAATTTGTCTCAATTCAAGCTCCCACTATGTTTTCTATTTAATGATGTGTTCACAACTCTGGTCTTAGCCGGTACTAGCTACTTCTATTTCTGAGGCCCTTTTCTGCAAGCAGTGCGGCCCTGAATTAATTTGTGCTGCAAATGTAACGGGCAGCAGTTTCTAGCTTCTGCTGCCAAATGTGAGATAGCTTCAATGTTACGGCTAATGGGGCTGCTGAAGATAGTTGGAAGACATCCTTCGCTCTAAATCCAACAAAGTTAAACTCTTATTTATAAGTGCCAGTAGCAGAGAAAAGCTTTGCAGCATGGATGTTGCTGAATTCTTTCTTTTTGCACAGTTCATGGTCTTATCGTCATATTGTCATGTTAAGGTAGAAAACATTTATTGAAGCTATGTCTTCCATCTACAAAATAAATTTCATCCTTGATGCGTTGAGCTAGTTGCAATTGCACCTGAACACTCCATAACTGCAGGATTTCCCCAGCCCCATTCTGTGTCATTAAAATTTGATTGATTTCCATTTTTTTAAGGATTATTTCAAAGCAGGCATTTTTAGTTCAGCAAATTGCTGCCTATTACTGCATAATGGGCTCAAATCAGGTCATAATCTTAAACTGATACTGCTTTCAATGACAAAAACTATTAATCACTGTATGAATGATAGTGTAATAATATTTAATTAGACATTTATTTGGAGTTTTATTAGGAGTTGCAAAATAAAATAAAAAAATAAAAAAAATAAAGCCAAAACGCTCTACCACGCTTTCCTTCAAATAAATGTTTTGAGTATATGTAAATAAAATTAGACAAACATAATTTAGAAGAATACAATCGCAACTAACTATGAGTTTATTATAGCATTATCTGTGTGTCATATGCTTCACAGGTAGGATTGGATCACATTGTCAGTTTCATTTCTTAGTTCTTTGTAGCCGCTGCAAAGTAAATCATTCAAACTCTTTCTCTTTTCATTCTGATATCCAGATCACGTACATCCCGTAGCTCTAGCTCAACATTTTCCATTCAGTGGCAAAGCTGTAATTTACTCTGCTTTCCTAGTGCAACATTTTAAATAGATTCACAAACAAAAATCAGGAAAATGTAGATTAAGGGCAGCTTGCACTAAATATGTCTGCTTTACAGAGTAACAGAAAAGCGGATTCCATTGACCTGAAATGGTACGAGCTGTCATTCTGATGAAAGCAAGAGGATTTAGGAAGTGATTAATTTCAAGTTTGGATTTCGTTGTTGACAAGCCTAAATACTATTCCATCTTTAACCTCTATGTGGATTGTGGTTAATTGCTATCATAGCAAAAAGGAAGAAGACTATATTTTAGAAAAAAAGAGATGATACATTTTGTTTCTTAAAAAACATTCTTTGCCACAAGAGAGAGCATCCAGTTCCCAGATGTAAGATTGGTTTATCGATTTGTGTTGATGTTCTCGCTTCTTATCATGACTTTTTATTTTATATTTAAGTCACAGGAATAAATGGAATTCCTGGCAAGTTATACAATCACCACACAATAAGATGTATTCAGCTGATGAAGTGACTTTATTATTAATTATTATTAATAATTTTTTTTTTTACAGAAAGATACTTTATCAATATTTACAACATATGCTGCTGTTGAAGGTCAAATTCCCTTTGTTCACTGCCACTATGATAGATGTGGCAAAAGGCTAAAGCTTTGCTGGTTCTCTTGGTTCAGATACATGTCAGGGTGTTTTGCATTGAGAATGAGTTTACTTTCTCCAGGAAGGGTTTCATTGCAGTTTTCTTTTTATGAACAGGTGACTTGGACTCTGGATAACTTGTATTACATTGTACCCATACCATTTCAATAAACTAAAAATGGAGTATCAACCAAGGCTAAGTCCTGACCCAGTTTGAACCTAATGCAACACAAAGTTGCACTTCACCCCATAACATTAAAATAGGTGTATGTATAAGTTTGACACCTATTGGGTCTACACAAATTATTGTACTCTTTATTGTCTTTTTACCCTTTGTTGCTTCCCACAGGAAACAAAATAAAGATGAAAGATATTTTAAGAAAATGCAATTGACTAAAGCACAAAACAAAATAGCAATAATAAAGTTTCAGTGCAAATGAAATATTTATTGTTTTTACCTATTTGAACATCATTAAAATTAGTATAAAAGGTATAGTATCTAAAAGAAAAATGTTTTACTCATTCATAATCCCTATTCTTTTGGATATTTTGGAGTGCAGCTCCTTAACTTTTATGCTACATATGATTATTAGGTCGGGTTATGCTTGAACATAAACCCATCCACAGTCACTCGCCTGCTGCTGGACTTTAAAGTCTTATCAGTCCAGTCTTTTTTCAATTTATCTCCCCCAGCAACAGCCTAATGAAAGTATTATTTTGTAAATAAATGGCAAAGATTTCTTTTAATGTACTGTTGTCTCCTGTCTTATCTTTGTTGTTGTCTAACTCTTCAGTTTGCATCATGTGTGAATGATATTTGTACTTGCGCATCTAAACTGCCAGGAGTGTTACTTTGACTGCCAGATAGGATGAATAAATTTGATTGAATGAAGAATGACACACAAAAAAACGCTGATTAGCGATGGGCCCAGAGAGCTGTACCCTGAGGGGAATCTTTAAGTAAAAAATTAAAAACCAGCGTGAAGTCACATGGAAGGATAAAGTTTCTAAAGACACTCATCTGTCCACCGCCCCATGCGGTTGATAGATTAAAATTAGGATTTAACAACAAAAAGTTAATTTTTAAAAAGGGGCATTTGTTACATGTAGGGCTTAGATTCTCCACCAACTGGTACAACACTTGTGTTGGATTCAAGTTTTTTTTTTTTTTTGGAATTCAGTTAAAATTAGGGTAGGACTGTGCAAGATAACTGTTTTTTAATAAGCATGTAAATTTGCTGAGTCATGAATTGAGTGCGCTGATAAATAGAAAACATAGTCTAGAAATTCTGGAAAGTGAATAACTTTGTAAATGTGTAGGAATGTGACATGCTTAGGTAGAATATCGTTGCTGTCAAATAATACATAATGAGAAAATCCAGGGGAAGAGGAACATGTAAGAAAATTAACTTGGAGAGGACAAAACAAAAATATTTGTCCCATTAAGTATTATGACAAAGATAATAATTTTCAGTGTCTGTTTGAGTCATGATGTGAAATGGTTACAGCATATCTCTCCTTTGCCTTCAAGCATATGTTGCCACTTCTGCTCCATCCACTATGCATTTCCATTTTTCTTACTTAAGTGATTGTGCTATCTCCAATCTCCCTGAGAGTGCACTTGATAGTATGTGATCCTATTTGGGCAGTAAGGCATGCAGTATGAATCGTGCAGATGAGTTGAGCTGGACTGTGACTATGCTCAGGGGGATACAGGAAGTCCTCACAGAGAGGACAGAGATGAAGGTCGACTCACCCCGACTGCGAGCCAGCTGTCACAAGTGGACAGACAGGAGAATCACCTGAAACCTGAATTGATTTCTTTGAGGGAGAGAGAACGAAATTTCAGATATCTGTTGACCTCACTTGATGGAATATGTCACAGGCTGGAAGGAGCTGGAGAAAGAGTTTAGACAGGCAGCAAATGCCATTGCAGGAAAAGACGATCTGTGCCTTTTGAACAGTGCCACCGATCAGCTCCCTTTACTGACACCTCGGTTACTTCTAGCTGAATGTGGCCTTAATACCGCTACTTCTAATGAGGTAAAAAAAGAAAAAAAGAAAACTGCAGTAAATTCCCTGTTTGACGCTTGAATGCTGTCAAATTCCATCTTCCAATACTGTAAGCAAAAGATACTAAATAGGTCACATTTTACAACCTTGTTTAAAGAAAAAGAAAAAGAAAGATTGCAGGATTATACAGTGGTTATGAAAAAGAAAGTAACCTGCTCTGATAATTTTAGATTTTTACTGTATAAATGGCCCGTAGTTTAAAAGATTATTTTAATCTAACCTCAGTGAGATGTAACAGTAGGTCATAGACTCAGTCATGTCTTTCTTTATTAAACAAAGGTGTAGCTTTAAAATTGAAAGGGGCACAATCCATTACACCGAAATTCAAATTTTTTTTGTATTTTTTTTCTATAAGGAAAATATTCCGTACATCAAAAAAAAAAAAAAAAAAAAAAAAAACATATTATTATTGATCACGCAATCCTGATTGAAACATAGTGGTGGTAAAATGATGCTGTAATGTTGTTTTATTTTCAGCTGGGACAGGTAAACTGGTTAGAGTCAGTGTACTTTCATATAGAGCAGTGAAGGAGGGAAACCTGTTGGATGCAAAAGACTGGAGACAGTGTCTAGCAGGATAGCAACCCCAGGCATATGGTACATAAAATGTTGGACTTAAAGAGGGTATATTTTGCCATGCCGTAACTCCTATAACGATAAAACAACGTTATATCTATTTTTAATCTACCCCCTCTTTCAAACTGCTGTTGCCTAATAATTTATAAATTTTGTCTTTGAAGAACATCCCCCTGAGAGAACAACTTGATAGAGTACCTTGGTATTGGAATCAGTCCAACTTTGCTGATAATTAGGCACTTTAGCCAGCAGACTTAATCTGAAATTAGAAGAGCTCCAGGCATATGAACTCATTTATCACCAAAATATATAGGATGGTAAAAAAAAAAAAAAAAAAAAAAAAACTCTGCATTTTATAACACATAGCCATGGACTTACAGTCAACTTTCGATCAAAATGTGGAGAACTTTAAATGATCTCTTGAAATCTTTAGGAGAACTTTCCTTAGTTAATACGAACAGTGAGTCACTCATAATTTTATGACACTTTTCCTGTAAAAGGCATGCTGTTTAAAATTTGCCCTTTCTGTTAGGGCTGCCTTAATCTTGATCTTGTGAACTATTCTTACACTTTTAATAACTCTTGCAAGTAGATAACATTTTAAAATGTTCTTTTTAAGGGCATGTAGTATTAATTTGATAGGAACGGCATAAAATGAAAACATGTATTAGAACACAATGGTCAAGCAACAAATAAAATAATAAATGCATTATTAGATGATAAAGATATATATTAAAATTTCTGGATACATTAGTACTCAAAGATCTTCACTGCTATGTTTTATTTTTCATGTATAAAGTGGAATTATATAGAAATCCTAATAATAAATGTAGTTGTTAGCTCTGTTGCCTTGCAGCAAGAAGGTCCAGGGTTTCAAACCTGGCCTGGGGTCTTTTTGTATGGAGTTTTCTGTGAATGCATGGGTTCTCTGAAGGTACTTCAGCCCCCTCCCACAGTCTAAAAATGTGGTTGTTTGGTCTCTCCAAATAGCTCTAAGGTGTGAGTGTGTGTGCATAGTTAGTCCTGTGTGTCTCTATGTTGCTCTGTGATGGACTGGCGACCTGTCCTGGGTGGAGCCCACTTCTCACCCAATGACCACTTGAGATAGTCCCTAGTCTTCCTGTGACACAGCGCGGAGAAGCAGTATAGACAGTAGATCGATGGATGGTATGGTATAGGTAATAGGAGGATACAGCAAAACTGTAAATATGTTACTAATATTCAATTTTAATCATGTCTATTTGGGTTATCATAAAATGAGCACAGCGTAAATTGTAAGTTACTGCCTTCCCGCAAGTGATTATGCTGGCCATTTAGGGTGTCGCTGAAAAACTCGTTACATGTACATTTTAACTGTTACAATTATTTACCACCTTTTTTTTAAATACAAGATTTTGCCACATTTGTTTGAAATAGGAAGTTGACTGTCGGACTGTAAAATCTGATTCATCCTCAATTTATTGAATTATTATTCCCCTTTCTACACTTGTTATTTCCGTTGAAATAAATTACTGTATAATGTTCGACATAAGGGCCACATGTTGTTCAGGCAGAAAGAAAAATCCATTTTTATTTGTCCTAATTATTGAGGTTTCTTGTTTAATTTCATTAGCCAAGCTTTGCTTAAAAAAATGAAGACAAAGACCGTCAGAAGTAATTAAAAGATAAGGTGCAGAGCACAGTATTCCAGTGCTAGCTGCATAAAGACATTTAGCTTCAACAGAGAGTGTAACATCCCCTCAACATGCACACATCCTGCAGAGACAAACACATTTCATATCGAGGGGATGACGGAGGTGCTCTCTCACCTGCCAGCAGACACCCCTCACAGACATCCACAGTGGAGAGAGACGTGTTTCTGTCCCGTGGCGTCAGACTGATTGGATACAGAATGTGACAGGAGCACAGTGGTTGTCAATGCGAATTGCTCATGAACAAGCAAAACATTAGGACAGACTAAGCTGCGGTGTTCATTTTTTGCACAAATCGGAGGGGTGGCTCAACAAAGTCTGTAATATGTCTTCTGCATCCTTCTTTTTTTAACATTTTTACAGGAAAAAATAAGCCCATCCCAATGAAGCTTTGCAAAATCAGTGCATCCTGCTGACATGGTTAGGCTCATTTTGCGCTTGGTTTGTCTGAGCCTTAGGCATATTGTAAACAGCGTACCATATCGTTTTAACAAAAAATATCACTATGAGAGCCTGATTTATTAATCAGTGTTGTGTTATTCATGGACATCCTGTTAGAAGCAGGTTCCAGTAAGTTGTATCTGTCGTTTGAAAAAAAAAATGCTTGAGGCGTTCACCACATCTGTTCAAACATAGTTTATAGACATGATTGGAAGAAAAAAGTGATGCCACTCAACACACCTAATGACTACAGAAAAAAAAAAACACTTGGTCTGTTGAGGATGTTGTGCAGTTTTATAGCTGGTATAACAAGTATCTGTGTTTGTATAATGAGTGCAGATGGGGAGCTTTAACGACAAACTGACACTCTGAGTGGTGCTGCCGCTACTCCACCCTCCAGCTGCAAGGATGAGAAGCATAAAAAAAGAGCAGATTAGAGGAGAATTGTGGATCAACTTCATCAGTTAATTAAACTCTATTGCAGCCTGATGAGCAATTAATCAAAGCAGCGTGCCGAGTGTTAGGCAGGGCTGAGCTCCTCGGGTGCAGTATGTGTGCACTATGCGGTATATTCCTGGGGGGGCAGCCCTGTGGGGACTAGCACTTACCAAGTGAGCACCCCTTAAATTGTACTGGGTGTAATGGGCTGGGCTTATGTAAGAATCTATCAATCACTCCCTGACATAAGCCTACACCCCATTAGTGCTTCAGGATTAGACTCCTCTTACTGCTAAAACTATCATTGAACTATTTGGCCAAGTCAATCCAGTTTTAGGATGTATTCGATTGATGTGGGCAAAATATTTTAATCCAATTTTTACTACAGTTTACGTAACAGAGGCCATAGCTGATAGAGTGGACACAATTAACATGCACGAAAGATGGGGTCTAAACAGTTCTAAAAACATTACTGGTCGCATCTTCAGGTGTCTTCAAGACAGCATCTTGCTATGGTATTTGTAAAAAAAAAAAAATCTCAAGTATTTGCCTATATGCCTAAATGAAATCATGTGCGGTGTTTATCACTTGAAAAGTGGAAAATGGATGGCAAGATCTACCAAGACATGGCCATCGATATAAATCGTCAGGCCGGGCAAGAAGAGAATTGATCAGAGAAGCAGCCAAGAGGCCCCTGGTAACTTTGGAGGAGCTGCAGAGATTCACAGCTCAGGTGGGAAGATATTTTGACAGGAAAACTATTAGTTGTGCCTGTATTCACCAAGATTCTTAGTCCTCTCAGAGAGTCTTATCGTAAGAGTGATTCAATTAGTTGCTGAGAGTGACTCTGAGTAAGGAAATGACAGAAGCCTTTATGTTAGTGAAAAGGTGTGGTTGACCCCGTTGCTTGGTGTGATGTTGTCTTTCAAGAACTGTGATTGGTAGACAGTACAAAAAAATGCCCTCCTAGTAATGAAAGGGGAGAAATTAACCGATTAGACTGGATTAAGAAATGTGCCATGATGATCAAACTTAACTAAATTAATTGATTGTCACATCACAACATTTGAATGCACCTTATTTACATCCTCGTTATTATTTTGATTTGCTTATTTATTTTTACCCACCCATCATTTTACTACTTTATCTATTTGTTATTATTGCGCACTCACCTGTCTGCATTTTACTGGAATTGCTTGCTGGTATAAATCAGTTGTATTTGATAAAACGACTGACTTAAAATGGAGAAAAAAGATGGATAAAAAACATTAACTGAACAGCAGCGCTGTCCGATGCACAGCTCTGGGAGGACAATAGAGGAGTGTTGAAAAGTAAATTGATCCTCGGATCATGGTGCAAATGCACGGACTCTGAAGCATATTGCTGCAGATCAATGCCGCTTTTTCTCTGCGAGTCTCGGTGCTTTATGCACCAGCCTGGTGAGAAGCGCTCCATGCAGCAATCAAACGCCAGAGATAGATGGCATCACACATGCAGACTAATAGTTGACTCTTTAGGCTACTGACATTATTAGTTGTTTATTTATTGAGCAAAAGATTTTATTACAGAGTTTGGAAAATACTCAATGCAATATTTTCAATTATGCCCCAAAGGAGTAGCTTATTTGTGCCTACCTACACTCCTATTCAATACAAATTGGTAACATATAATACATACACACAGATTAGATTATACTGTATGCAATACAGAAAATACTTTCTCACCTGTTTATTATATATTCTTTGTAAATTTCTCCACTTTTTTCATGTTTATTCAATTTCTATCCTATTATTTATTTATCCTAAATAACATTACGTTACTAGAGCAGCACCTTCTACTTGTCGGGCAGCTCTCTGCTCTCTGCCCGATAACTCTGCGCTGTTTTCCAGTTTCTTGTTTACATAGCCAGGCAGGACGCGTGTGCACGTACGTGCATGTGAACAGCTCCTATTCAGGGCTTAGCCCCTCCCTGCCCTAATTTACCACCATCAGTGGACCGCAGTGTTGGAGCAACATAGCAAAGAGCACCCCAGCACATTCTCTTGCTAACAGCATTATAAGCTTATGAGATACTTACTTCTTCACTTTAAATATTCCTCTGAAAGATGATGCTGTCTTTCTGCTGCCAAGCACCACCTAGTGGTGAAATATCAGTTATTGCTCTTTTAAGTCAGGCAGATGGATTTGTTATGCAATCCAATTATTATTATATTATAATGACCAGCATTTTTTTTTTTGTTATTGTCAGAGTGAGTTGTTCATTAGAGTGATGGCTTGTGGGAAGGGGCTGTCCCCAAGTCTGTTAGTTTTGACTTACTGTGCTCTGTACACCTACTAGAGGGGAGAAGTTGGAACGAGATATGATCGGGGTGAAATGGATCTGCAGTGCTGTTTCTGGCCCGTTTCCTCACTTTGGATATGTGCAGGTCCTGAATAGAAGGCAGGTTGGCACCGATGACCTTTTCTGCATTCCTGACAGTCCGTTGCAGTCTGGCCCCATGGTGACAGATCCAAACCAGACAGTGATGGATGAGCAGAGGACAGACTGGATGATGAGTCTGTAGAACTGGATCAGCAGCTCTTTAAGCAAGTTGAGCACCCTGAGTAGGTGCAGGAACTTCATCTGCTGGGTATTCTTGATGCAACAGTGCTGGACTCCCACTTTATGTGGAAAGTAAATCTATGCCCAGCCAAAGGCAAAGCCCAGACTTAAACCCATCTCAGAATCTTTGGTAAGACTTGAGAATTGATCTTCCCATATGCGCTACATCCAATCTGCCTGTGCTTGAGCAATTTTTACAAATGGAAGACAACATTTTCAGTCTATAGGTGCATAAAGCCAGTAAAGACATACTGCACCTCCAAGACCAAAACAGTTGAAGCTGTTTCGGCAAGGATTTACTCAGGAGAGTGAATACAAATAAGTTTTCTATTTGTAAAAATTAATTTGAAAGCCACAATTTTCTGTTTATCTATAGGACAAAATCCAAATAAAACACATTGAAATATATGGTTTTTACATTACAAAATGTAAAAAAGTTCTTAGGGCATAAACACTTTTGTTGTCTCGATTTGAATTTCTTAAATCTGATCCCTAAATGCCTTTCAACTGTCTTTTATCTACCTCTCCTTTCCTTTCTACACCATCGCTGAAGCCCTCTTTATGCTTTGAAAATTCAAGTTGGCAGTTTGTGACTAAATGCAGTAAATTTATTAACAAGACCGTAGGGAACATTAAAAGTCAATTGAAGGAGGCTATTAAAAGCAGGATTTTAATTGGGTTAGTGCCTCGGCTCAAACTTTTTTTTTTCCCCCTGTCTCTTTTTCCAAGAGCGATAGTCATAAAAAAGTTCTGAATTAATGTGTTCAGTATTTGCTAGTCCTTGAAAGAAAGTTCTTTTTTTAAATCTCAAAGCCCTGTTTGATGTTATTTTTTATACCATTATCCAAGTCTTTAAAATTCAGAGAATTCAGTAAAAATCAGCCTCAGCGTAAAGTCTGATTATACCATATGCTCTTGGTGTCTGCTCTCTTCCTGTGCTTCCTCCTACTGAGAACCTCATTCATCAATGTTTTATGGTGGAAGAGTGCATCTTTGTGAATGACACAGTTTAACTATGACAAGATTTTACAACAGCAAACGTGTCTGCAGATTAACCCTGGGTCAGGTCTGAACATATGACTATAGCTGTTGCATCTGTTTGCTTTTCAATTTCAGATGGTCAGTGTTAGGGCCTGCAAGCACTGAGTAAATTATGTTAGCTCTGTAGCTTCACTGGATCAGATTATATAATCTGTAGAAATTACATTACACAGCATACTATTGTCCTCGTTTTGGTAACGTGGTGTGACACATTACAAATGGCTTTAATTGCGCTCTGGCTTCTGGCTGTTCTGACATACCCGACTCTCTGTGCACTTCAAGGGGCTGGGGTTTTGGTGCGTGCATACTTATGTTGGTTTAGTGGCGGACTCAGAAAAGGAGTGAGTTTGTGCACATGGGAGAGCTGGAAAGAGAGGTGGTGAAGCGGCCGCATATTGGCTGTGCTGACTGGATAATGACATGCAAAGTGCTGCGCCGCTATACTAGGCTGAGCCTCCGACCAGATGCTGCTTTCACTGCAGCTCATAAGCGGAGAGAGCAGTAGACTGCACGCGCTCGTCTTCAATGGATTAAACAGGAGGATTGAGGCACTTCGATCATGTACTGTAAAAGAAGCTTATTAAAACTAATACTCATTATGTGGAGGAGACTGTGGATAAGATGACTCCCAAACCTCTGAGTTTTTTGTGTCATTTCGCCATAGTTAGAGTTTATGCAGTCTGTGTAATGAAGGTGGCGTTCATTACAACTTAAGGAGCCTGGAAACTTCACAGATTGACTTGTCGTATAAAGAGACACTTAAGAGGATTATTTATGTTTATAGTGAATAAGAGTGCCAGATGGCAACTTTACACAAAAGGGCTTAGCAGGTAAAGCTAATATTAGCTATATAATTCACTTACCGTTTTTATGAATAGACTGCATAAAAAACAAGGTAATGAATCTCATCGTGAAAAAACTGGGACATGCCGTTATAAATTGAGTTTATTATTAATAAATGTTCACATATCACTATCAAAATTTCTTATCTCTGAAAAGCAAAGCCGTTTATTGGCACTTAACAAAAAAATAACCTTGTTTTACTCCATTAAAGATATCAAGAAAATGTAGTTTCTTGTCATGATTTTTGCCGGCTGACTGTGCTTCACCTTATCAGCGTGATCAGCTGCACCTGCACTCCTCCAGCGGTTATACAATCAGCCGCATTCCATTCACCTGTTCTTCGGGTCTTTATATACGGGACCTCTCCTTCCAGAGATTGCTAGATTATTGAAAGCCTGTGTTTGAGTAGATATTTAGCCTTATTTGTCTGCCTTTCCATGTTCTGAATTTCCTTGCCACGCCTTAACCTCGGCTTCTGATTTTCTGGACACTGACCTGGACCATCTCATGAGCACAAACCTTGCCAAGCCCCGACAGACATGTTTGCCTGGCTGTCATCAATCCTGCCTTGGGGACCTGCTTTAAGCCTCAGCCATGTCTGTCCATTCTCAGATGCATGCAGAAGTTTTGTCTATCTGTACCAGGACTTGGTTTACTATTTTAAAATAAATCTTTTAAAGTGCAACACTGTGGTTTGGCTTGAATATAAAGTTATCTGGTCCGATACGTCACATTCAGCTGTAAGATTCATAACTGTGGGCTCCAGTTCTGATTTATCCATCCATCTATCAATTTTCCTACACGCTCATCCCTATTGGGGTCGCGAGAGGGGCTGGTGCCTATCTCCAGCTGTCAATGGGCGAAAGGTGGGGTACACCCTCGACAGGTCGCCATTGTATCACAGGGTAATACAGAGACAAACAGGACAAACAACCATTCACGCACACACTCACACCTAAGGAGAATTTAGAGAGGTCAATTAACCTAACAGTCATGTTTTTGGACTGTGGGAGAAAGCCGGAGTACCCGGAGAGAACCCATGCATGCACAGGGAGAACATGGTCTATATAGGGAGAAGATAATATATATATATATATATATATATATATATATATATATATAAACTGTCTGATGTATTCTTCAAGCACTGTCTGATATGTGGTACAGTTCGTGGTGGGTTCTTTGTTGGTTGAGCTGGGTCTTAAGTTTTTTTTAGACTTTTGTGCATCTGGGATGTTGCTTTCAGGTTGTGCTTGCTTAGAAGGTTAAGCCTGGGTATGTATGTTGGCAGTTTTTTTACACTTTCTCCACTTCTGTAAATTGGAATGGCTAATTTCTAATTATTTTAAAACCTTCTGAAAACCCTCCTGGACTCATAACCTGCTGCATTTTTCTTTCTGAAGGATTCAAACAGCTCTTTCAATTTTACCATGGCGTTCAGACTATTTCATGTCAATACTATATTAAACTTAATGTTTTCAACAGGGCAAACCTTAAAAATGTTGAAAAATAATGGCTTTTGCACCCAATATTGTACGCATATTTATAATTTAGCCACTTGAAGTGGGAATAAATGTCACTGTGGGTTTATATATGGTCATTCTTACAGAAAATTCACTTAAAATTGCAGAATAGCTTTATGCAATTCTTATGCAATAGAAAAGGAAACTGTGACAAAAGCTTTTCACAGAGTATATGGTGCTAAATGACACTTTATGAGGAGACTGTTAGAAACACAATTGGATCACAGTTACACTAGTAAACAGAATAAAACTTGTGGTTACTTTGCAGAAACCATCTAAACTAAACCCTGAAGATCTAAGTGATGTGTTTGTTGTCATACAGCAAATACATCTATTACTCATAGTTGCTATGTTTTTTAGGGTAAAGCCCTGTTGTTGTTTCCTCAGTAAGTTGAATGAGACAAAATAATACTCGTTTATATTTTTGGGGAAAGTAAATTATCCCCATTTGATAATGACTATAGTTTTTTTTCCCCCCCACAGGTAACAGTCCAGATTTAATAGAAAACTGTGAAATAGCCCTTTAACTTGGTGGAGATAGGAAGCTACTAAGCAGATACCTATGTCAGTGTTGTCCGTTGCTATCAGCTACCCAATGACAGTATTCTTCCCATGCTTACAAATCATTCTTCTCTTGTCTGTCACTGTGTCTTCTTTCTACCATGTACATGAAATGCTGTCACGCAAACTATTTGAAAATGGTGGAGGCATTTTCAAGGCTTATGTAACCGAACCCTGTCAGCCAGTCGACAACCAGTCCTTATTAGTCATCTGTGTCAGCACAACAGAGCAACTCAAAAATCACTGTCTTTATTGTTTCAAAATAAGAGCCCAAGATATAGATACATGGTGCCAAGCTTAAATCACCCACCTTTCTATCTGGGACTCATAATAATAGTTTACACTTGCTTCACCAAATTAAGTCACATGGTGACAGCAACTGGATAGCTAGAACTTAAACAAGAAATAGTATATTGTTTTATTAATGCAAGATCTTGCTACACCGCTAATGCTCCTCCATTCTTGGAAATCAAAAGAAAACTTTTACCAGTAACATATTGACTGTGTGATTCTAAGCCAAAATTATTTCCTTTCCTATATACAGTGATTAGGCATACTATTATCACCAGCATGAACACCTTGACTAGTATGTAGCCCCATACAACACAAGCTGCATTACATTGTGTATTCTGATTTTTTTTTCTTAGAACCAGTAGCTTATTAGCTGGATTGAAAGACAAGGGACAGCCTTTGCTCCCAATGGCCATCAGTGAGCCTTGCCCACCCATGACCCAGTTATCACTGTTCCTTCCTTGTGCCAATTTTAACAGTGACAAGTGCAATTGACTCTGAATCTTACACTTGCCCCTTTTTCCCTACTTTTTCGAACTCTGACCACAAAATGTTCACTTGCAGTCTAATATACCCCACCCCACAGGTGGGTGATGAAATTGTCATCAGCAGTCACTTGACTAATCAATGTTATGCTTGATTAGTGCATTTATTTATTTATTTATATTTTGAAGAATATGTAAACATTCTATAACAATTAGTCAGGGTTATATTTTTTTGCGAGTTTGATTTAATGCACTTGAAGTGACATGTGAAATCAGCAAAGGCTGAATATTAAAATGTTGTTGTTTTAAATGAAAAGAAAACTGAAAACCCAAGAAAGTCATAGACCAAAGTGATTGAATGTAATCCACCATTCTTTAATTTAGAGTTATGAAAGTTTGCTTTTGAGTGGTTTGAAAGACAAATTGTACATATTCCCTTTATCAACGCGTTGTTCATCCACATCCATAATAAGTTCTATATATTTCATCAGTGGTGGCTGGTGATGAGATAAGTTTACAGTATGAAAAACTCTACTTAAAATGAAATCCATTCACAGTCACTTGCCTGAGGCATGGTCACTCTGGTCTAAATTCCTTTATCCACTTTCTTGTGAAATTATTATTTTGTAAATCAATGACGGAATGTTCTTTTGCTGTGGCATTCTCTCCTGGCTTTCCTGTCTGTCATTGTTGTAGTCCGACTGTTCTGTTTGCATTTGTATGCTTAAAAGATATTTGCATCTGCGTTTCTAAGCTGCCAGGGTATTAATGTGATTGGATAAAGAATGAAACAAAGAAGCTGAGGTTGATCTTTAAATAATCAACCAGAGAACATCATGAAAGCACACGGAAATCAAAAGTTTTATTAGCATACATTCACAATAATCTGTCCGGCGTCCCTGCCATTAAAAATATGACTTACAAAAAATACTCAAACACAAAATAAAATGGGAATTGTGAAACGTTAAACGTCTGAAACATTTTATTTGAGAGAAGATGAGTAAAAAGGCATCATTACTAAAACATGTGTTTTGTTTTCTGTGCTCTTTTTCTTTCAGGAAAAGGGAAACATTGCTGTAGTATTTAACGTGGGAACAGATGACATAAACATTGAGGAGACATCAAAATTTGTAAATGATGGAAAGTACCATATAGTGAAGTTTACAAGGAGTGGGGGTAATGCCACTCTGCAGGTGGATGACCTGCCAGTCATTGAGCGTTACCCCACAGGTGAGTCCCACCGCTTTGCCTACAATTGCATTTGCTGCTGCCTATAGCAATGACCTAGATGTTATCAAGCCAGCTATTAAAGTCTTATCTGTAAGGATGTTTTTTTATGTTAACCTGGCATGTGCTTTAATTGCTATTTATGCTTCTGTTTTCAGCTGCTGTTTGGAATCCTACCAGTGTTGCTGAGTTTTATCACTAGATAACAGTTAAGATAATGTTGTTAAACAACGTTTGCAAAATTAGTTAAACCTGAAGTTGCACCTTCCTACTTCAGAGCCTTAAGTAATAAATGGTCTCCAAGGAAAGCCGACGTCACTGTCTCCATGTCTGTATTATACTCTTCCAATCCCCCTACAGTGTACACTTTAAGGAGCTCAAATCAATACACTATTCCCTGACAAATTACCACTTTTATTGTGGCAGGTAATTGCATGCCATTTAATATATTTATTTCTTCATCAATACAGTTGATTGATTGATTAGTGACATTGTGTTAGGCAAGCCTGTAATAACATCAGAGTAAATGTGGTACTTATGGAGAGTTAGGTACCACGTAGATGATTCAACTATCTTACATACCTAGTTTAAGCATAAAAATGCACTTAAATAGCCATCATTTTGACAGCATGAACCACATTTACTCATGCAAAATCACAGTTGTGTTAATTTTCTTAGTCATTAGTGCTGCTAATAATTTCATTTGTGTAGCGCTTTTTATAAACACACTTTACATGACAGCGGAAGATGAATGTAGTAATTGCAGCCCTGTGTTATGGCTAGGACGTAACTGCAAGAAGAACTGTGTGTTTAAAGTAGAAGAAGTGGTATTTCTAAGCATTAACGATTGAACCTTAGAATTGTTTTCTAGAAAGGTCAACCTTATGTTACTATATTTAAGGTGAACACATATGCAGTAATTTGCTGGTGAACCAGTACCACTCAGCAACACTGGTATGTTTCTGTAAAGTCTTAAAATGTCAGTTAATCAAATTTCAATGCTAGCGTCTGTGTTGACGAGTCTCTTAACCTTTTTACCTGCTGTAAGGCTTTGACAAAAGCTACAGAGACTGATCCAAGTCCCAATCTGAAGGTGCAAGCTGTTGTTCCAGAAAAGCAAAAGCTGCTCTACCACATTTGCTAAACTGTGAGCATGCATAAAATGTGTATGCAACAAAGCAAACAGGCAAAACAGAACCTGTCTCTTGTCTTCATAATCTTTAGTGACCTTTCAGCTGAGAATTGTGCATTCATCTAAATGATAGATGGTTGTATGACTGCAACCCAAACCTCGCAGTTTGCCTGGGGTGGATGGGGGAAACTGAAAGCTTTTGACGTGGTCGTGACAGGATGTGAAGCAGATTTAAATGCGGTCATGCTCCTGTCTCTAGATTTAAACATGCGTGCTGTAAGGTGGCTCCTGTGGTTAGCACTGTTGCCTCACAGCTAGAGGATTGCCAGTTTAAATCTTAGCTGGGATCATTCTGTGAGGAGTTTACGCATTCTCTCCATGAATAGTTTCCCTGCAGGTAAACCAGCTGCCTTGCACATTTCAGAAACAAGCATGTTAGGTTAATGATGATTCTAAACTGGAAGTGTGTGCATGCATCTTGGCCTTATGGTGGACTGGTGACCAGTTCAGGGTGCAATCACAACCCTTTATAAGTGAACAGAAAAAAGATGGATTGATATCACATACACTACAGTAAGAATATTTTCAATACCAGTTTTGATTTCTTGAAATTAAGTTATTAAGTCATTATTTGTATTATTCCTTTACCTATTTAAAAT
Source organism: Fundulus heteroclitus (assembly GCF_011125445.2). Taxonomy (NCBI): domain Eukaryota; kingdom Metazoa; phylum Chordata; class Actinopteri; order Cyprinodontiformes; family Fundulidae; genus Fundulus; species Fundulus heteroclitus. The sequence goes on along the minus strand of NC_046382.1, from coordinate 17,886,992 downwards.
AGCATCCGTTCGGTATATTGAGAGCTTAACCCATCGGCTCAACTTTCTCTTCACCACAATGGATTGGTACAGCATAAGCATTATTGCCGTGGCTGCACCGATCCATCTGTCACTCTCCTGCTTTATTCTTCTCAGGATTATCCCCCAAAAGTAAGATGAACAGTCTCTGGTGAAATTGTAGGGAGTAAATATTTAGTAATATAGTGTTGTATCCAATGGATGTAAATGGTAAATGGCTTTTACTCGTATAGCGCTTTATCAAGTCCAACGACCCAAAAGGCGCTTTACACTATAGTCATTTACCCATGCACACACACACATTTACACCCTGATGATGGTGAGCTATGTTAACCGAAACATAGCTACAATGGGCTTCTCCTTCTGTCACCCCACCACCACTTGAGGATTTCTTTCTCTTTTTACCAAATATAATATGTATCACCGGTCCAAGAGAAGTAAAGTAATTATTACTAATAACTTCACAAAGCCTCCGAATCTGAACTGTCCCTTCAGGCTTTAATTCTTCCGATGGAAATCTAATTGCACTTGTTTGAGTTTAAAATTAGATAAATGTTGATATAAATTTGACCATTTACTGACTTCGAACATGTCACAACTGAACTTCGCAACATTTGACTTTCAAATTCTGCTCTATGTATCCTAAAAGGTGGATTGTATGGACATAAATCATCCCATTGCAAGTAATGGGTTTTAAATGCTGCTGGACAAAATGATCAACCTCATCCCCACCAATCACATTTTAGTGACAATGCCAAGTCCAGCTACCTTATTAGGCCTGTAGCAAACTAATTACATCTAATCACAATTACGGCGTGGTCCTCCCTTCTTCCCTTGCACACAAAGCCATTATTCTCTCAGCTCGCCTGTAGTTTGATTAGTATCCATGTATCCCTCTAACACACTCATAATAGCAACCCTCCCTCCTTAGACCACTCACAGATCAAGAGTGATTATAATAAAAGTAGACAGGAAAGATAAAAATGATGGCTGGAAAGTGAGAGGGAGAGAGGAGGAGTTTGCACTTGGGGGTGATGTGCTATCACTCTCAAAGCAAGGAAATAATTGCTTCACCAGACCCACAACTACTGCCCACATAATCTCATTAAAAAGTCTCGTACTGGATGGTTACAGGCCATAGAAAGTCTTTAGTACAATTACGAGAATCAAAAATGCTAGATGTGCAATCAGACTCATAAGTAGTCTCCAGTTTGTTGTCATTTAGGCCTTCTTGCTTTTTAATGCTTACAATAGGGCTGTGCACAGAGAAATAAAAGGGGGAAAAAAATCTGTCCCTTCTCCTGAACCTTAGCCATGGAAGTAATAGCATAACAACAGTGCTGCCAAACCCACAGGGTACAATGCAGTATCCTATCGAAGCACCAATGAACACGCATTGCACACAAAGATAATGGAGAAGTCCCTGGCCTTATTCTTTTACTATTATCAGAGCGTGGTGCACTTACAGAGGTCCCTGTCTCTTCGCTGTAGCTCGCACTTCCTTCTTTTTTCTGCCCTTTTTACCTCTCGCTGGCCACCCCTCCCCCATGTTAAACCCACCCACTGCTTTCTTACCATGTGGTCTGGTGTCTGCCCTGTGGGATCTGACTGAAGTGGTGTGAGATTTAGCCATCAAAACTCCTACTCTGCTCATTTTCTTCCTTAGTCCAAAAAATAAGCCTGTGTCTGGTGTGTTAGAAGTCACAGCAGAGCATGAACAGTTCAGTGGCTACATTGTGAGGATACATTCAGCCCACAAGACGACATGTAATACCGGTTTCACAGAGACAAGACAAGTTTTTTAACAATATTTTTGTGCAAAAGTCAGACATAATGTTTATTGCAAATCACAACCTGTGTTTTAAAGAATTTGTAGCAAGTGTAGAATATTCAATCCCGGGTTTTAAAAGTTCATATATTTAATTTTGAGGGGATTTTAATGTTACCTTTTTGGCTTTTACAAATAGAACAAAGCTTTCATTGACCTCAAACTGTAAAAAAATAAAATAAAATGCTTATTTGGCTAAGATATGATCAAAAAAATAAATAAATGAATAAAATAAAATTATATATATATATATATTGGGTTTTTTTTAACTAGAGGTGGAAAAACCTTTTACCATTTAATCCAATCCAGCACAACAGGAAGCTCCAAAGACAGCTGCCATTCATTATTCATCCATCCATTAATCCGTCAATCCATCCAACAGGAGATCTCATTATAGGCTAGTGTGGAATGATAAAAAAAATAATTTGAGTAGGTTGTCCCATTTTAATTGCTCCCATCTCATGAACAGCCTGAGTATTGGCATAGTTGCTCATTTAACGTGGTGTCTGAAGGCTGCTTATGAGAGAAAGTTGATGTCTTATCTGACCCCTCCATTAACAAAACTAATAAAAAAACAAGTTGGTAAGGGCATAGTAGGTCGGGTGGGACAGCTCAGCTGAATCGCTGCTGTCTGGCAGTGGAGATAAGACAGGCTGTCCCACACCAAACCAAATCACCGCTTAACAGCAGTCACAGGCTCCGCTTGCAGACACGATGAATGGGCTTCAACAAAGCCCAGGGGATAGCATTGTTTAACACCCCGTGGTCCTGCAGTGGGGATCAATACATGATCAGACCTTGATTATATCCACACTTAATTAACCTCAGTATAGAGATAGACTGAGCCTGCCATTGGATGCAGAGCCAAAAAGATAAGCTCTTAAAAAATGGTGCATATTTTTGCTCAGATGTGGAGGATTCTGGCAACCTGGCAAGCTGTGTCTGGGCATAAGTATATGTGTTAATTGTATAGCACATGCTTTTATGCACCTGGCACTACCCAATGTCGATCCATTAGTTTTATTACACTCTGTATTAAAAAAGAAACTTGTAACCTTCGCTTCATCATTTAATTGCACCTTGTAACTACACCTCAAACCTGCTATTTTAAATTAAGTCTACCAAACAAATTAAACAATCTGACAGTTGACACATTAAACCACCATTTTTATTCATAGATATACACTAACTAATGATGAAACTATGGGGGGAAATGTCTTGAAACTTAATGTGGCTCTAAATTTATATGTCCTCGCTGTCTTTTCATCAGCTGCAGGCTACTATTTCTCCAAAGCACCAATCTGCTCCTGACCTCTCCTCAGATGAGGTGATGCAGCAGCAGGAAATGGAGAGGTGACATAACTAACACCCCATGACTGGCAAATGGAGGTGACGGGAATTAACAAATCCCATGAATGTTCCATTCTAACAGCAATCAAGGGTTATTCATCAGTTCATCTCATTGAAAATGCCAGGAGGCACAGCTGTGTTTGGCTGCGTAAACATTTTCACCCAACAATTGCAATATTTACCCATGTTGGATCGTGCAAGCTAGAATCTGTGCAGTAAACTCTCGAGGAAACCATTCACCATGCTCTGAGAAGTAAAGGAAATTTAACAGGAGCTCTTTCATAATGCTAAATAAAAACTCTAGCCCATCGGATTTAAAGAGAATTCTGCTTGGAAAGAGAAGTTTCCTATATAACTCAAAATGACTGATGGAAACATACTGCAAATGAATAAAGTATGTGTTACTCCAGGCCCGCAGGATGACTTACATTTCAATTTGTCAGAGGAAATATTTCCTCTTGATTGGGTACAGGCTGAAAATAATAATCAATGTTATTCTTAAAACTCCCATTTATGTGGCATTAAATCCCTTTGGGACCAAACAGTTGTTGGAAACGTTTCATCACTGTTTATAATAGTTGCATTCACACCATTGAAACATCGCATTAACAGCTGGTAGCCTTGTAAATAAATGTTAAAAGCCCACATTTTAACATCTATTCAATCCTTTGTTTTCCATTCCTTTTCCACAGCTATGTTGTTTATATGACAAATTCCTTAAGGCTCCGAGTCAGTTTGATACCCTGCCAATTTGTACCCTATTTTCACATTTTACTGTTTCATTTCATTATACTTCTATCTTTAGCCATTAAAGGACCATTACTCACCTATGTACTATCATTTTGTTTCTCCTTGTAAGTTTTTTTGTAGCAATGGTACCAATGAATATAACAAACCTAAATTTAAATTATATTTCAAGTCACTTGTAAATGATTTTCTTTGATTTTAGTTCTGATCACTGTTTTGGACAGCTGACTGGTGAAACATGAGATCATGACCGCTGATCAAACCAAAGTAATTCTCAGCAAGCTTCTGCTGGCAGATGTTATTTACTGTAGCAACAAAACTCTATTTGAACAAGTGTATATTATAAAATATTACTTTATATCATTGTTCATCAAAACCAGTAGAAACCCGAGTTGAGTCAAAAATAAAATAAAATACATAAGATCAGGATGAAATGTTCTGTTGAAGATTCAAACTACAAAGGTACAAAATGGCAAATGGGAAATATGGCCAGCACCTCCTCTTTAAATGTAATACATTTTGCATTTATGAGTTGATTGAATCTTTATAATCATGTCTGAACCAATGACTACACCTTTACCTTAGAAAAGTTTCAGCTCGTCTTGGGATAGAAGATACTTTTAGGTTGGTGATTACAAAAAGCAGGCAACAAATAGTTTTATGTATGAAATTGCATCGTCTGTGGTCCAGGTTGAGAAACAATGGTGACATCTTTCAATACTTTTAGCTACTACCAAAAGGTCCCAACAGTCCACAGCACTCAATACCTAGGATTATATCTTCTATAATCGTTTAAGGCAGACCAGCTCTTGTCTTTAGTCTAGAACAATAAATCCCCAAATTTGATCGATATAGCCTTTGCTTCCTAGAAATAAAGCATATTTCCAGAAAACCCAACCCACTTTCAAATGCATTAGGACTTCAGTAGACACCTAATGGCATTTTACTTCTCAACCACAATTCCGTGTTATTTAAATAGAAAACAACATTGTCTTTCTATTGTATTAAGCAAAAATATGCTAAGGTGAAACAGTTTTGATGCCCTTTTATTTCTAGCTGTTGTCTGGAGGTTTCATTGGTATCCAATGGGGTGCATTGCATAATGATTGTATTTTGCACAGGGAGCAACTAGTTGTATAATGTCTTAACAGTGACAACGGTTAAGGAAAGTAATTCATGATGTGAGAGGAGACTAAAAGTGCACTGACTTAGTTTTTATAGCGGGCTCACTGGGCTTAATCTATGTTTAGATGAATGTTTTGACGACAGATAAGTGGGCATTGTGTACGAACGTTGCTCTTTCATCCGCTAATGAGGTAAAATAATATACACCATGTTCTTGTGTGGCTTTTTTCGAATGCCGAACGTAACTTTCTGAATCGTTGTTAAGGTGGAAAGTGCCCCACTAAATCTCACTCACAGGCCATTGTGTTTCAACCCGGCACAATCAACTGCAGCCAAACACGATGAGCTGCACACACAAGCTTTAAATCCTTTCTCTATGTGGCTGATCCTCAGCAGTAATTCAAGCTGATGTGATTAAAAATGTCTTTTTATGCGCCGCCTTACCTCCAAGACCTTTCATCAGATCAAACGTGCATCTGTTACAAGGTTAGCCTCCTCTGTTCATTTCTTTGCCATCTTTTCCTCTCTGAGGCCATTCTCCACTGACTCATTGTTAGCTACAGGATCCTTTATCGGCCAGAACTGAATTAATATAGTTGATGGGACAAACATTGTCAATCTGCCAGAAGAATAGAGCTGACTGAATTCAATCTCGGCAGACAATACCAGGGGGAAAGCACTCAGAGACAGTGCCACTTTGCTGAACGTTTTCTGTTTTTGAGAGGTTATTGGCCTTGACAAAAGGGTGATGCAGAGTTTACCCTCATTAAAGCCCAGCGTGTCCCTCCGATGTTGGAGTGCAGCTTTACTGCAGATGGTCGTCTGCTCTTCTGTCATTTATTTGGCCTAGTCTCCAAAAAGATTTCTCCAACTGACGTAATTTTTCCAATTAAACTCAAAAGATGTAGCTTTTGTCAAAGCCGTTTTATTCCAGGTTTAACTGTGTATGTACTTGCATTGACATTGTCTGCTGACCAGATGTTATGATAGTTATCTGTGTTAATTGTAATAATGCAAATAGCTTAATATTTATTGTTAATTAGGCTATTGTTAAATGGGGTGTACATTTGTTAAAGTTAGTATAAATATAAAAGGTTTCCATAATAATAAAATTAAATGATGACTCTTTGGTGTAGCTGGTAAAAAAAAGGCATTTAAATAGTTATGGAGGGAAATTATCATTTTAAGGGGAGATTTTTGTAATGGATATGTTTAAATTTGTGATTTGGGTTGCTTTATAACATAATTTTATTAATTAAAATGAAACAGTTCCATGACAGTTCACTTATTTTTGATAAACTAGCTCTAATTTTTGGCTAAAATAAAATAAAAAGAGTGAAGTTTGTTTAATTAATGTTTCAGTAAATATTGTGTTTTAAATTTATAAATAGGTAATAAATTAACCTTGTGCAGTCTTTAACTCCAGCTTTAAGTATGAACATCTAACCTTTGACCTTACAGATTGTAACCAATGAAATGTCTCTTTAAACTTTAAAGGCAACATTGATAACGAACGCCTGGCGCTTGCTAGACAGCGAATCCCATACCGACTCGGTCGAGTAGTTGAAGAATGGCTACTCGACAAAGGTAAAATCACTGATTAAAACTTCAAATAAATTAAACTGATCTTAACCAGGTTGTAGCACCTTTTTGTAAATAATAAACCTAAAAAGTAAATGTTCAGTAAAACATAAAATTAAAATGTTTTGAACAGTTAAATTTAGTTTATAGTGTTTCTCACTTTTTATAATTATGTATTTATTTTATAGATGTCAGCTGTTTTAATAAGTGTTTCTTTATGGTTAAAGGGACTGTAAATATGCATATAAAACATTTATCGGAGCTTATAAAAAATGCCTATAAAGTACTGTAGTATTTTGCTGTAAATATAACTGCTAATTCTAAAAGTTGTACTTTAGATATTCATAGGTGTTTTAGTGTTATTTGAAACACTTTTACTATATGTACATTACAGGGTACTCACATAGTGTTGTTTGATATTGTGATAAAATGCTAGCAATGATAAATAGTATGCAATATCAATTGGCATTAGAATTTTGAGTCCCTTTAACAGCTATTGTAAATATGTATAAGCTGTCAGATAAAGAAACTGTAATCTAATATAAACTGAGTGCATGCTGTGTTTTTATAGTTTAATAACTAATTCCTATTGTCACCTAAAATATGCCCGAATTAGCCCTCTCATTCTTATGATTATTTTCTTTGGTGTTTATTTCTCTTGTTTGTATTGAAAAGTTGTTTTCATTATTTTAACTTTTTGTGATTTCGACAACTGTTCATTATTTTCCCCTGTGTTGCTTTTGCTAAAAGGGTAAATAGTAAAAGTGCAAGGTCTTATTGCTCTTTTCCGTCTGGATATATGAAATCCTATTTTACCTGTCCATCCCATTCTGTTTCATTTATATATTTGTTTGTTTTTAATGCTAAATTTTAGAAGAAACAATTTAAGAAAATACAACACTAGAAGATTACATATTAATTTCCAATTTCTGTTTTTATGAATAAATATGTATTGTGTATTTTTAAGACTGTTAGAACAAATTTTATTATTAAATCTTATGGATATACTCAAAGAATTCCTATGAAATATTAGTATCATGTCAGATTAAACTTCCTTTTAGCAAAGCTTTGTTTTATGTTTTTTTTTTCATATTTAACTTTTTCTTTATTCTCTCTTTTTATTGTCATCTCATTGTTATAGCTACAATAAATTACCAGGATTTGTCCAGACACCTTGTAATTTATTGGTCCCATTAGCCATTGGGCAAATAATCTGCATTTCTGTCCTTTTATTTTTCCTGTTTTAGTGCAAGTGGTTGAGTCCTACATTCAGTGTTGCTGTATGAATGTAACATTGTTTTTCCGCAGGGCGGCAGCTTACAATCTTCAACAGCCAAACCACTATACAGATCGGGGGCTGGGAGCGAGATCGGAGTCGATCCTTTCAGGGCCAGCTCTCAGGTCTCTACTACAATGGCCTAAAGGTGTTCAACATGGCCGCTGAGGGCGATCCCAATATAAAGATCCAGGGCAGCGTGCGGCTCGTTGGGGAGTCTCCCTCCTCTATCACGCCTCAGTCGAGCACCACGGCAAATCGATCAGAGACATCAACATCCATCATGGAAATCACAACCACCACGGCATCTAGCAGGAGAGTTAAACAGACTACACCACGAGAGCCTCAGTCGGTAGGAATATGTTTTTCTTCAGTATTCTACTTGTTTTATAATGTTTTTATTTTATTTTCGGGTTTTCCCTCAGAAAATTGCCTAAGCCTGGCGGTGGTTGCAGTAATGGATGGGGGGGGGGTGCAGACTGGTGCACTCGTTTTTTAGCAGAACAGAGAGTTGTGTGGTGCTGCACTGCCCAGCTTAAAGGGGAACCCAGACCAACAGAATCTGGTCATTGAGCTGTCCGTGTCCATCAAGCTAATAACAACTAGCGTTCGCTTATGTTGTCTGGGAGGTTTACAACTTCACTGTTGCAGACACAGGAGCTTGACTGCCCTTTTTATGTTGCTCTCAAACATCTGTGTCGTACTGTTAGCTTAGCATGTAGCACTGTCCAGCATGGTGGCCTGCCAGGCCTACAATGTGGGGGTAACCCTGATGAATAATCATGAAAAATACATACCTGAGTTTATTTTGCATTTCATGCCCTCTCTTAAGGAGTTTTACAAATAAAATACCATATTTAGTTAATTGTTCAACAAACAAGGCTAGCACCTACGGGTGCTCTTTAAAGCATTTCTCACAGTTGCAATCAGATATGGTTGCATGAGTTGGGTGCGTCTGTCAGTCATAGTGATCATGAAGGTTCTTCTTCTTAATCTGTCCGACAGGGGTGTGTTGCCTCTCAAATGTCAAAATATGCGACTGAACATCGACAGATAAAAATGTGTTATGCCCAATGAAGTTGTTATGAGGTGATGAATGTGTTGTTTTCGACAATGGAAGAATACTTGTGATAACACACCCTTCAGCAGAAAGCAGGTATTAATCCTATTGTGTCAGAATCAGCTTTTTTGGCCATGGTTGAGAGCAAAATTAAACATTTTGACTTCAGTGTGCGCACTGAATTTGATGACATGCAAATAAACCATGTCTTGCATATTTTTTGATACCCCTGTACGTGTTTACCTTATGTTATGTTATGATCACAAATTGAAAGATTGTATTATTGTTTTTTTTTGTTTGGTTTTTTTTTTTGTTTTTGTTTTTGGGGGGGGGGGGGGGGGGGGTAGAGCAGCACAGAGTGGTGCATAATTTTGAACTGGAAGGAAAGTGCTTGTTTGTAGTCCCCTTGAGTAAATAGTTGGTTAAACCACCTTTTGCTATGATTACATGTATGAGCCTTTCCAGGTTTGTACCTACTAGCTTTACACATGCAGAGACTGACTTTTTTGCACAGTTTTCTTTTGAAAATAGCTCAAGCTTATTCAGTAGTGCAATGGCAGAAACTGGGGACCCAGTACTTTAGCCAAACAGGAGCAGTTTCAAAAGATTTATTTAAAATAAGAGTCTTGCTGATAGACAGGAGGCAGCCAGGAGCACACTCAGGACCCACTGAAAAGGAAGGAGAACGATTAGTGGCTGAGAACAACTCAGTGAGACATAGTGAGCACTGAATAAAAGCCACTAACCTTCTCAGAATCCAGGAGGTTGCACTAAATCCGAAACTTGGGTCCTACGGCTCCGTTTGGGTGCAGGGTGTGTTACAGCAAGCGGGGCGACACATCCACTTTATGCTGACAGATGACAGGGCTCAGTCAAAGAGAAGATCTGTGACCCAGGCGTGGGTTATACACAGAGAATCAGAGGGCTAGGCAGTCCGACTGGGGCAAAGCAAAACAGGAAGAATCCACAGAACGAAACTGGGGCAGGAACAGGTAGGCAATCAAAGAACGCTGGATGGTCTACTCACACAATGGCTTTAAAGAATGTGGCAGAGACTCACTATGCGAGGCAGGTATATATAGGTGGAGTCACAGGTGGTCTGACTTGCAGGTAATTAAAGCAGCGGCAGGTATTGCCGCTTACACTGATGAGCAGGGCAGAGCGGAGCAGGCAGAGAGTGGCACACAGCCAGCTGGACCAAAACACTACAGATCAGGGTAGAATGCAAGGGAGACAGAGCAGATGGATTACAAATATAGGTGAATAGTGTCTGTGAGCATCAATTTTAAAATACTGCAGCAGATCCCCTGTTAGATTAACGCCGGACTCACACTAAATAAGGTGCAGGTACGTACAGTGTGGGTGCTGCGAAGAACCCAAATCATTAGAAGCGGTGTGTACTCTCACAGTTGCCACGGGGCAGTGGGGGTCCAGTTACCGAGGCCGTGCAGCGCTGCAGAAAAGTCTGCAAGGTTCTGATTTTTGCCGGATGCCACAGCAGTCCTGTGTCAAGCGCCAGGGAATGACATGAGCCAAACACAAACTCAGATGCCACGTTGAAATAACATCATGTGTATTTCAAAATAAAATTACTTTGTAAACTCTGTATTTTCTGTCTTTCTTTACCTGCACATATGTGTTTGCTTGGAAAAGCGAACATAATGTCATAACTGGTGGCACGGGGTCAAACGTGTGTGGCAGAGCATCACCAGCATCAATAGTGAGTGAAAACAATGAGGTAGTACTTGTGCAGCAGAACACGGATATTGTTCACGAGGCACTTCCTAAATATTGCACTAGTTATCTCATTAGCCCCTGGTAAGAGTGTGAACTTCTGTTCTCCTGAGCAGAGAAACCGCAGTGGATCACGGCCGCACCATAGTCAGTGTGAGCCTGGCATTAGGTGTTGTTCATTTTAACACATGAATATACTCTGATCTAAACCATTCCATTGTAGCTCTGGCTGTAAGTTTAGGAGCATGATCCTGCCTGAAGTTCCATGTCTTTTGCAACCTTTAATTGCAACCATGTCAGAACATGGATTGAACCGTACCCCAGTGCTATTTGGGATATTAAAATTATAACCAAATTTTTAAACTTCTCCACAACTTTGTCCCTTAGCTCTCTGTCTTACTTGGTATTCACAATTTTCACATTTTTATTTGCGAAAAACACATTTAAACATATCAGTTTGTGATTTTAGGTTTGAAAAATGTGAGAAATATTAAAGTGTATAAATTGCTTTGCCTGTGTAACTTTGTTTAAATTATCCGAACCTCTTAACTTGAGTTGTCTAATTGAAAACCATTAATTATTCAGTCATTTTACCATACATTCTGAGGAATTCAGTAGCTTGGAGGTAGTTTGATAATCTTTCATCAGAAGACTAGGGTACCGTGTCTTCTGTGGAAGCGGCCTATGGCAAGACACTGTAGACCACACTGAATGCAAAAAGCATATTTGAGTGAGGATTAAATATATAAAGAGTTACCGTATAAGAAACCTGGCTCATGGGTTCTAATGGATTATTTCAAAAGAGTATGCTATTTGACACATCAAACATATTAAACCTTCTTACGGCATGAATCCTTTGCATGGAAAGTAGACATACTGGGAATCTTGAATATTATCATAGACTCAAAAAAAAAAAAAACATTTAACCATGGCTTTATCAGCTATTAAGGAAGTTCTTTAAAATCCCTTTGGATTATCGTTATTTTAGACCAGTGGGATTGATGTGAGGATATTCATAAAGTCTCAAGGTACGGGTGGGATTTGTACCATTTTGAAACGCATTCTTTTCTATTTCCTAGAATCAAATGAAAAATTGTTTAATACCGCAATTTGAAAAAATTTGAAAAAAACAGTTTTGATAATTCTATAATAAATATCTGCTCATTGTACAACAACTGGGATGTACGCCTTTCTTAAAATATATTGGGACTGAATTTTACCTGTTTTTAAATTGAAACTACAAATAGACTGTGAACAATCAAATGCTGTTAAACATTTGATGCTGATTCTCAGCTTTTAAATACTTTCTTGCGTTGTATTAGACTCTAAACCGCTTGCTATAGTTGCAGTGATCTGAGTTTCTATTTGTGAATTACATCAAACCTGCAGCAGAAAGAATGCACCCCAAGCATGACCATGCTTTAATTCTGTCTGGACAGAGATTATCACACACTTTCAAAGGATCTACAGATGTAATCTGCAGATTATTATCATACATATTGACTAAACCAAATGGCTTTGCACACACAGGGTGGTGCCTGAACGATTTCAAAATTGTGAAATACAGGTGGAATAACAGACAACGGATCATTATTATGTCCTAGTTCCCAGCAGTATGTCACCGAAGAACAAACTGAATTGGCTGGAAAGGAAAAGACATTAGATGGGATACAAGCCTATCCTTATTTAAGTCCTTTACTGTAGTGATTATGATGTAGTGTATGAAAAGGGGGTAGGAAACTCTTTGTGCTGAAATGATTCTGTTATTATAATAGCCTTAAATGCTGTAATCAATAACAATTTTCCATTTTGCAGCCATGCATGCACTTCTTGCTTATGATGTCCTGAGCTTATACCTCCAACGGAAGGGTTAGTGAAAAGTAAAGGCCCACTTCTTCTAGTTGTTTAAAAATGTATACAGTATGTCCACAAGCATTTATGGGATTTATAAGATAATCTATCAGTTTAACTAAACATTTCAAACACAAATGACGCATTTAAGGGATAGATTACAACTTTGCTTCCAAAGTGTATACATTTAATGGATTTATTTATTGAAAAAGATCAAAACAGCTAAATTAAATGTTTTATGAATACTGCTCAGCACGGTATTAAACAGTTGCTGAGAAACGGAGAAAGTGATGACTGAGGCATGCAAAACTGCTCATTTGGAGATGTCAAGACTGTTTGGATGTATCAGCATGACAGCCTGATAAGCTATTGCATTAGGACATTATTGTCTCTGGAAACAGAAAGACACCACAACCAGAGTCAGAGGAAAAGTCTGAATGCATTCAGACTATTAAATATTCCATGCACTGTTTACTTGTTTCATCTCCAATCTGAAAGTAAAGTAATTGTAACTTAACTGTTACCATATTTATACGTACTGTTATCTGGATACAAACTAAATTACAATCATAAGCCCAACTAGAAACAAGATAGCACATGCAAACTAAAACAGACATTTGTAATTTTTAGCCACAGCCATCAAAACCCAATGGCATTGCTTCATTAAATTAAATTGTTGCTTTATCACACTTTCATTGACAATCGCATCAAAAGCTATGACACATATTCATCTAAATACGGTCTGTGCCCACAAATGAGAACCAACAACATTTTAAGTAGTTGTTACCATATATAAAGTTGGGCTCGCAGTTGAATAACAGCCCCATTCTACACGACTTCAACACTGTAAGGGAACTAAGGAAAACTCTTGGTCCTTAACCCCACAGTTTCAAGATGATTTTCAGAGTATACCTCCTTCCATTTAAAAGCTTTCAATGTTATCTTGTTCATGGGACATAATTGTAAGAAGTCAAAATGCCACTTGTGTCAGATTTCTTTGGATATACTTGTTACGACCCCCTGTTGGTCTAGGGGAGTGGGGTCATAAACATATAGGCAAAAACCGGTAAGTTCTTATAAAATGATAATTTATTTGGTAACAAGAGTTTCAGGCAATACACAAACAAAAAGAAGGGGTGGATGAGGGTGCTGTGAAAATAACAAACCAAGTTAAATAAAAGAGATCCTCAAAAGGAGGATTGTGCCTAACTCTACATTTAAACAGAGGTGATTCTTACTAAAAAACACAGAGAGCACAGCACCCACTACACCTAATGAAACTAACATAAGAAAACTCAGTGTGGCAATCAGTGAGGACTCTGGCCCTAATTCCACCCTCTTTCTGGCCTCAAGTTAATAAAGGCACATCAACCAAACACAACAAAAGACACTGGCACAGGCTACTAAACACAAACCAAAATGGATAACCATAAACTTAAACGAGCCACTCCACTAAGCACAAATGCATAAGCTAACTAACAATTTCTTATTCACACGAGGCACACAAGTCAACTGGCTGTGACAAGCTGCCTCAATCAACTGGTTGGCTCTCCTTATGAACAGGAGGTGATTGCAGGTGGTGATGAACCATTGGTTGAGGTGGAACCGAGGGAACCAATGGATGAGACTGAGGTCAGCACCCCAGAAACCAGGAAGTGGGCGGGTCTTTTCACAGGGACAAGCAGCCTACTTAGTAGAAATGAGAAAGAAAAAGGGGGAAACACAAATGTGACGGCAACAGCCGTGACACTCCCCCCCATAAAAACAAACTCCCCAGTTTTTAAATTTAACAGTCTAGACATAACCACCTCTTTTTTTTTTTATCCATGAATGCAGTCTAGATAAGGCATATGCAACAATGTTTTAGGGTGGTCTATACGCTCTACATCTTCCTGCAAAGTCACGGCACCAGCTCCTTTCTTGGGCTTGCTTATGCTGTTCTTCCACTTTAGACAGACTGATCTTCAGGCTTTTGTTGTCCTCCTGCAGTCCAACCAATCTTGCTTTCAGTTCCCTCCTCTCCTCTGTTTCCTGACTGTAGTTTCGGCGCTCTGTCTCCAGCGCGCTCTGAAGAAGCAGGAGCTCCTTCTCCAGCTGGGCCATCTCTCCACCTGCTGCCCTGCTGCACTCCTGCAGCTCACGGTTCAAAGTTTCCAGCTGGCTAATTGACTTTGCCATTTCCGTGTGGCTCTTATTAAGGGGTTCCTTTTTCACAAAACCACCACCTTTAGTCTGTTGTGAATTTTGCTGTGTTTTGCGTTTTAGAGCTAAACAATCAGCAATGACATGTCCAGGTTTGTGACAATAGAAACATAGACGGCTTTCTTTTGAAACAGTGGTTTTACATTTTAAAATTAAGCAATCGGCGATAACATGTCCACTGTTATGACAATAATAACAACGGCGCTCTTCTTCCTTCGGATTGGGATTCCTAGGGGGACTAGACTGAGTTAGGTTTACATGAGAACTTCCTACAACCTGGCCAAATGCTACTGGTTTGTGAATTAGCATGTACTCATCTACTAACATAGCTGCAGCAGACAATGTTAACACTTTTTGTTCATTTAAGTACATCACTATGCGTTCAGATAGGCAGCATTTAAACTCCTCTACCAGACATAGTTCTCTAAGTGAACTGAACTCAGCTACACTAGATGACGCAAGCCACCGATCGAAGAGAATGGCTTTCTCTCTAGCAAACTCTGTGTAGCTTTGCGTTGCCGGCTTTTTATGTGACCGAAACTTTTGCCTATAAGCTTCGGGCACTAACTCGTAAATTCTTAAAATTGCAGACTTAACTTTTTCATAGTCTGCACTGTCCTCAACAGAAAGAGCAGCTATAGCCTCCTGAGCTTTTCCCTGTAACTTGCACTGCAATAATAATGACCAGACCTCCGGTGGCCATTTTAATGCTAAGGCTATGCGCTCAAAAACTTGAAAATAAGAGTCCACTTCAGCCTCTCGGAACACTGGTACCAAAACAATATTTTTGCCAACATCAAATCGGGGACTTACCGAGTCCAATTTGGATGAGTAGAGGAGAGAAGTTGTACCACCAGAACCCGCAGCCACACCAGCCATAGCTGTGTTGGCGCTTTCTAGCTCCAACTTCCGCAGTCTCACCACCTGGTCAGCCTCAATCTCCATTCTCCTTACTTCGAGCTGGAGTTGCCTCTGACGTTCTCTGTCTTGTGCCTCATAATGGAGACGGGCAAGGCGTACCTTGAGCCGTGCTTCTCCTAGCGAATGAGCACTGCTAACAGAGGTGAGATCAAACTTGGGCAGCGTGAATGGCGTCGCCGGCCATCTACCTGCTTTGTCTGAGTCCACTACGTGCGTAGCAGGGTCAGGGGTAGGCGTAACCTCCCCTTTGGCAGCTGGACCAGCAACTGGGGACATGAGCACTTTCTCAGGTGGTTCTGGTACTACAAGTATTCCTCTCTCAACTAATGCTAACAATAGCATAGATTTCAATTCTTTCTTAAGAATTGTTTTGGGAATCGAGATGCCAAAGTGGGATGCTAACTGGAGTAGCTCATCTTTCCAACACATATTAAATTGCTCAACTGAGGGCTGTTTCAGAAAGACCTCTAAGTCAAACCGTGCAGTGGCCATGATTCCCTGAATCAGGCAAGCTGTACCTCGTTGCCGTCAAGCTAGTCAGGCAACTGTTACCAAGAACCAGTTAATGCCAATCGGGATTCCTCTAGAAAGAGCGCTCCCGGACGAGCCCCCATATATGTTACGACCTTTTAAATTGGTTGTTCTTTTTAATTCTATATATTTGTTCAAACATTGTAAATCAACTGAAAACACAACAAGATTGCTCTTAAAAACTTACACACTTTTACCAAACTCTTTACAGTTACTATCTCAAAGCAAATTCACAGACAAAAACATGTGGAATGATATAAGACAGGGGGGAGAAGGAAAAAAAAAAAGGCAACATTGTGACGGCAACAGCCGTGACAATACTCAATGTGTCTTCTTTGGACTTTTGATATATCATGTAGTTGTCCACTTTAAAAAAAGGCATCTGACTCAATGTTCTTTCTTCCTTTATGCTAGCAAGGAAAATCAATCATAACACAAAAAAAACAAATTATACATGTTTCAGTGACAATAAAACGCTCTTATCAGTAGAAGTACTTTGTTAGGATTAGTTCTTTGCTAGCACGAGTCGTGGCTCATGGCTACTAATCTTTTTTGATCTCGGTAAGCCCATGAAGAAATCTTTAGGAAATCAGGTTTGATCTCCCCTTTGATCAGAAAAGCAGCTGAAGCACAATATACTCAGTGTAAATGTGAAAAAAATTTGAGAGGGGCAAATAGTAAAACTCACAACTAACACAAAATGGTCAGATTTTGTTAGTTTAGACATATTACAACAAAGTCGTGTAAATGAAAGCTGAGGTGTAGAAAAGAGCAAAAGGTTAAAAGCATAAAGGAGATGTGCACAACTGTATTAGGAGATTTTGGCAGAACAGTTTTCACTGCACCCTCTACCAGTCATGGTTGCTGTCATTTTCCATTTGAAAATCTCAGATCCTCAGATTTCAATAATTTACTTTCAGTGCTCATAACATCGTAAAAAATGTACGAAAGAATCCAACTAGTTTATTTCTACATGTTTCAAAAATGATGAAGCAACTAGCTTCTCAATTTGGCTTTCAGTTAGGTAACGATAAATCCTGTTTTATTTTCTTTTTATTTTATTTTTTACTTGCAGACCCTCTTTGAACAGCTCTGTTTTAAAAATTTCTAACAATTGAAACTGTAAAATCTGCAGTTCAGTTAATACTATATTTATGATTGTTATTAGCAAAATCATTTGCATGTAAAACCAGGGTTCTCCAGTCAACAGATCCACTGATCAACCTGAGCTGTGAATCTCTGCAGCCTCCCGAGAGTTTTATGATTAGAAAAAGAAAAAAAAAACTGTCAAATCTGGACTAAATCTGCAGTTGTGAAGCATAAACAAGACTAAAAAAGATGAAAATAAATTAATGTAACAAAAAACATGTTTTCCCTACTTATCCAGAAAGGTTTTTCAAAATGCATGTGTTGCACTTATTTCACCTGCAGGTTTCTCAGTCACCATGATGTATTTATACCATCTCAAGGAATATGCAAGTGAGTATGCCCCTTAATAAGAAAAGGCAATCCAAATGACAATCAAATGACCATTCACAATTTTGAAAAAAAAAAAAGAATTTCTAGTGTCCTGAATATGGACATTTACAGAAAGCTCTTATGATTTTTTTTTATTTAGAATTTCATTCAAATTATTGAAATAACTGGAGGTTTTACTGACAATTTTATGTTCAGTATTAATGGTGAGATTGATACAATGTGAAGCTTATAAAGAAAACAATATACTCACTCCTGCTCACTTGCTTTGCACACATTGTTAAAATTCTAGCTCAGTAAGATCTTTTGAGTGACGCTGGCTCTGCACATTTAGGGTGTGTCAGCTTGCATTGCTCCAGTTATCTCTCCAAGGGTAAAGTCACTGGATAGAATAATGATTTTGAAGGGCTCTCCTCAGATGCCCTTTCTGAAAGTTCTCTGAATGCTTGTCTGGGCTGATATTGCTGAATCCTCTGGGCTTTGGTTTATGGGTGATTTCAAGTCATAGTCTTCTGAACTCCCTGTCTGCCCATTTGTGCTTTATTAACAAGAAGATTTTCATTTTGGAGCATAGTATTGTAATCAGCAGATACACTGACCATGAGGGAAAAAAGATTTGTGAGACAGAACTAGTTTTACAAATGATTTGAATTTGAATCCCAGATGGACTGACATAATCTTGGAAATTGACACTATTGAATAGGATAGACACCATACCTTGATAGTAACTCATATGCTGGGACATCTTGAATTAGTTTCTAAATTGGTTGTCTATGCGTTGGATTTTTCTCCGGTGTCTGCTTACAGCTGAATGCAGAGCAGGTACAGTATTGTTTTTGCTGAACTGTCACATCCTAATTGTATATTTACATACAGCAGTGCTTAATCACGTCCAATTAAACTTTATTTATGCGTATATTTACTGACAACGAAACAGCTACTGTGTATATATAATCACAAAGACATTGCATGAACTCCTCTTTTAGGCTGTGAATGTAAAACTTATCTGTATGGCACATTTTAAAAACAACCAAAGTTAACTAAAGCGCTTTACAATAAAATAACAAAATAAATAAGACACAGAAATGCAGAGAAACCAATTGCAATTACAATAAATTAATATATAAAGAGAAAACAAAAGGAAACATATAAAAAACACACTGTCTCCTGAATTTTCATGCCCCATTGCAAATAAATCATATTATCTATGCTAATAAGGTCTTTTTATTTGACCTATATTTATACACGATAAAGCTTACTAAGGAATAAATTATTTTGTTCAAGAGAGACCTGTTCTAACGGCATTTAAGTTGAGTAGTAATTTAAATGTCTTTCTTACCTTAGCAGTGAGTCCATAAATCTGTATATTTTTCCATTTCTTAGGATTTTTAACTACTGCAAAAAAGCCTGGTCAACTTTATATTTTAGTCTGTTTCATGAACTTCTTAGATAAATAGGCTTTAAAAGTTCACAATAACATTAAATCCAGAATTCTGGACAGTTTGTAGCTGAGGGAACCAAAACCAGCTTTATAGTAATGATGAAAGCATAAACATCTGTTTAAAGAATAACGGTGGGTTCTAATTTTTTTAATATTCAACCAAGAACTTTTTTTGCATTCTTAAATATAGAGTAGGGGATTTTACGGAAATGTAACTAAGTTCCTTTTTGAATAACTGCACATGTCTTACCTGCTCTTCTGCTCCTCAAGGCGATCGCATAGAAAAATCTCCCAAATCCATGCTGGTCGTATTTCATTCTACTGAGGCTTTCCTCTTCTTCTCATAAACTTGTGCACAGTTTATAAGAAGTTACATTGGCGTTAGGTGAGCGCATCACAATGATTGGCATGTGGGACAACCCTCCTTTTTCTGAACACAATGTATTGACTATTGTCACAAAAGAAGGACCATTTCACCAAATATAACAAAAATGTTTCTGAACAGGATTACCAACTGTAGCTTTAATAGAACTAATAAAGTAAAAAGTGAAAACATCACCACAGATTTGCTCACCACATGACTATTAATTCAATGCAATTTAGTTTATTAATATAGCCCCAGTTCACATCACATGTCATCTCAAGACACTTTACAGAAAAGTCAATTCAGTCAACATACATACATATTCCATGTCACATACATACATTCCTACTGATCTTAGCTATCAAATAATGCTGTTAACTTTAATTCACTATTTAAATGTGTAAACAAATTTCTATCTAAGAAAACAGCTAACTGCATCATTCACTCCTCCCACAAGAGCATGTTGTGACCGTGGAAAAATCACTTGTCATTGACTTTGCAGAAATCCCTCATACTGAAAAAGCATGTAATGGCAGTTGAAAGGAAATCACACACAACTGGGGATTTAAGAAGACAGAGCACACAGAAAAAAAACAGAAGCATTGTTCTAGGAGTACTTTCTATGTTGAAAAAGTAAAATGGTAATGGCAGTACTAGTTCCTCATATAGGGAAGAAACAGCTCATCAGATAAGCTCCAAGCCAGTTTGCAAGTATAGAAGATTAAAGAGAGCACATACAGTTGATTGAAGTACAACCCCAGCCAGTGGCTATATCTAGGAGACAGGCTGAACCACTGAAATACATCTACTGTATAGAAGGAGAACCTGAAGTTTTTTGCAGCAGTAGATCAGCCAATGAGTCCTTCCAGGTCAGTGCCACAGCTTAGCAAAATGCCAGGCAAAATGTAGATTCTAAGAAGAGAAGAAACCAGCAGAAAACATGAGGTCAGAATTTGAATATAAACAAATTATGCAAAATTGGAAAGTAGTAGGAAAATGTAACAGAGCAATGGAAAGTGGTCATTATGTCCACCAGCACCCTAAGTCTAAAACAGAATAATTACAGAGATAGCTCAGGATAACACCAGACACTAACCATAAGCTCTATCAAAAACTAAAGTTTTAGGCATTTCAATGAGACAATGAAGGCTAAAGAAGGAAAAGTATGATTTCCATTTTTATTTTTTATCATAGCTCCTGCTGCAGTGTTTTGGATAAGCTGACAAATTCCAAATGCATTTTGCTTACTTCCAGATAGTAAATAATTTCTATAGTCCAGCCTTGCAATAATAAATGCATGGACTAGTTTTTTAGCCTCATTCCTTGACGTTTTGCACTACTAAAGACCATTCTTTTATTTATACTATTATTCAGGATCATCAATGAAGCATTACAGTCCAATGCACTCAAATGAACCACATTCCATGATCCATGTTTTTATAATGGTGTGGTGTGACCCAATCAAATTAATATTACATAGTAAAACAAGGTTGATTGCAAAGGTTGACAGCAATCCCACTGAATGCTGACTTACAGCTTAATATTAGCAGCCACATATCAACACATTTCTCAAAAACACCATTCCAGGGTCACAGTCTTTCAGATAATTCAATTTACTCTTTATTTAGTATGATTTCGAAATCATGATATAGTACATACTAATCATACATATTCAATGTACTCTTTCTATAGTATGATTTTGAAATCCATCTTTTGAATAAACTATTTCACATCTTTTTTTACATTTTATTTAATTTGTCCTGAAGTTTAATTCAAACATGTTGAGTTTCACAAACTGCTGCCTCCAACATTATTGCAGCTTCGGTTATAACTAATTTGTGATATTTAACAGAGAGACAGAATGAGGGCATTTGGGATGCAGCTGTAACTTTCTCTTTGCCCTTGTGGACAATATAAAGGAACCCCTTGGAAATAGCCGTTAATCCCAGATAATGCTTAATCAAATTCACCTGAGTGATGCCACCCTACTTTCTGCGGCAGTTACCCCACCAAGGAGAAAAAGGAAAAGAAAGGAAAGACGAATATCGGCTATCAAGAAGAGCCACTGAGCCACTACTTTGACAGTGATGGATCCTCACATGCCTTGCTTGGCATTATCTACCCCAGCCAGCAAACATACACTACATAAATCTCATAAGAATTTTCAAGTGTGAGACTGCCATCCAGCATTCACCAGTATCGTCCGCTGGAACATCATCTTCAGCTGGTAATGGCTTCAATGTTTTGGAGACAGACAAGGGCAGTATACAGAAGGAGAAGAGTGCTGCACTACTGTGTTTACTGTTATAAAAATAACTGGGGCTATGTTTTGCCAGTTTATTTTTCTACATTCCTTGTTTTAATATGATGATGAACAGTGACAATAGGTTGACATTTACCAGACACCAGTCCACTTATATGCGAAGCAAATGGTTGCTTAAGGCCCGAATACTAGCAGAGAGCCACTAAAAGAGCATTAGAATTGCCTCAAGAATCGGGTGAGAGCGATATATCATTAGTATTTGACCGAAAAAATAAAGCCATTATTGTTAATTAGTATACCAACATGTAAAACTACTAAACTACTACTACATTAACTTTACTACTATAAAACTACTATAAAATTAATGCAGGCTCTGTTCGAATGTTGCAGCAATGACTCAATACTTGCATTAAAGTAAATATCATGCTATACTATGTTAATGTGCAGATACATATATACTCACCTCAGTGAGAGGGTCAGTGTGGCTCCATCTGATGTACTCTGACATACTGTAAATATTGATTAATTAAGCCAATAATGATTTGACCACCGGAGGAAACTCATTAACAATGTGGATATGGCATTGAGCTCTCATTTCCAGATCATGAGAAAAATATAAAACAATAGGGTGAGGTCACAACAAATGTAAGATGCTTTGTTGACATGCAATGGAACATCTACTACACAAACCCCATCAAACACACACGGCATTGTACAAAACAGGGTTGCACCACAAGTAAGAAACCTGCTTCATAGACTTGACAAAAGTTGCTGTTCTACAAAAATTTCTTCTTTTATTCACATTTAGGCCAACATAACAATTGTTAATGTAAAAAAAAGAAAAAAAAAAAGATGGCATAATAGGAAACAGTGTAATAGCCATTTTAGTCAACAGCAGAAATACTCAGCCAAATTATTGCCTTCTTCTACTCAGTCACATTTAACTTTTCAGCTCAGGAAGCCATGACATAATATATCTATAAACACATGCTCCTTTAATTCCAAATTCTATAAACAGGTAAATTGATGTTACTTAAATGTGATTTTAGCAACTCAGTTAACATAGTATAGGATATTTATGTACTACACCCTGTTCTGGCTTAGTTAATTAATTTCTAGTTGTACACTGTAGTGATGGTTATCTATTGTGGGCAAACAATTATGCAACACTTTAATGGTTCATTCCCACCAAATGCGAACAAGGCGAATGGAGCAAGTGATATACATGTCATCCATATGTAAAGACGCAATCAGGAGCGAATTAACGGCCGGTGGTGCGAATGGCGCAAATTGGGCTAATAGAGCAAAATTTAATTGTAAACATGACTGTGAAATTGTGAAAATTGTGGACATGAGACTAGAGTGAAGCAAAATTTAACTTTTCTGTCAGTTTGCTTTGCATCAAGGGTGTTCCTCATCCAATTATTTAAGCACAAAAATGTTTTTTTTTATATATGTTACAAGTTTAGAAAGTACAGTTATATTTACATTGAGCAATGATTTATTTACAAAGACAGTAAGTGAAATGCCATTCCAACGAGTACAACCTTAAGCTTTCTTGTCTTGACTTCAAAGTCGTTAAGATGTCCTGACTAAGGACATTGAATATCAGTAACAAACATTACAAAAAAACAGTAAATGTTGACTTCATGTTAAATTTTAGGAATCCGTGTTTCTCTTGAAATGATTTAACATTCTACAATTTCATTTTCATAGCTTGTTTCAGAGAAAAAAACATCAAGAAATGAATGACCCCGTTCCTAGGGAGAACAAATGGCCACTATGGCACATCATTGCCACCAAATAGCCAATTGGCCCTCCTATTTCAGATTTAACCCTGATTGAGGTGGGTGTAATGGCTATTCAGTGCAAGTAAGGGACATTCAAAACACATTCTGAAGGCCATTTAATTTGCAACCGCAGCACATGGCTGAGTTCACGTTGAACTGGCTCACAGGGGCTGTTTTTTTTTTTTTTTTTTTTTTTTGGCTCCTGTGACAATAAAGCGAAATCTGGCTCTGTTATTCATGGGGATAATAGAAGACTCGATATGCTGCACTTTTACACCTTTAGAGCAGTGTTTGGATGCCTTCAAGGCTCCCTCTCTGTGCCTCTTGCAAACATAGTACAATAAAGTTAGTGTCACAATAATCCTGGAGTGAAAAATCTTCAGCAACCTACCGTCCAATATCTGCACAGTCTGGAGCTTTTTTACCTCATAATTACCGTCGCAATACGTATCTTTATTGCATTTAGCTCTACCTTTAGGCATTGCTTTCATAGATTGGATGCTTGTAGAACAATTGTTTCACAAACTCCAGCTGTGTTTTCTTCACACCCTAGATTTAATGAATAAAATCAAAAATTCTGTTTGACAGTTCTTTTAGGTATAAGCAGTTTATTTCATTGTGAGTGTAATCATATTCTGTTATAATAGGTGCATGGCTTCAGAACATTTTAGATTTTATTTTTATATGGGTTACAAAACAAAGCAACTTTAAACTTCTATGTGTTTTATTGGGCTTTTACATTTATACTCGGCCTTAAGGATTCAATTTGTTGTAGAACCACCTTTAAGTGCAATTACAGGGCCAAGACTTTCTAGGTTTCCCACGTTTCATAGCAAGAGATAACATTTCTTACCCATTCTTCTTTGCTGAATAGCCTAAACTCAGTCATATTGAGCGGTGAGAGTCCGCAAATATCAATTTTTAAGTCGTGCCATTGAAGCTATGTAGAAAGAAGAAAGAGGTTTACAGCAGTGGGGACCATGCCCTGTATATAACCTGGCAAGCCAGATTGATAATGTGTAGCACTCTACGTACTGCACATTATCAGTCTGGGTCTGCTCCCATCAAATTGTGGACAGGAGAGACATTCAGTAGAATCTTACAAGCTGATTTGGCAAAGCAACACCTAGTGCCCTCCTATCAAAGGTTGGTTTTAGCCAATCATGGTATCAAATGAAAATTTTGAAGCAGCGGGCAGCATACGAATTCAGGAGTCTGACAGAAGAGATGTGATAGCAGCAGCTATGTGTGCGTCCTCCTGCACTGCAATGACAGAGGCTCTGTGTAAGCTTGTTTCTTTCGGATGTTTTGGGGCATTTTTAGCGGTTGTGTTTGAGCTGAAAAAAGGACATGTCCATTTATAGCCGATTTTCTTTATTTTAAGTTCCTTGCTTCTGCTGTTAACCCGTTGACTGTGGCAAATAAGGTATGATAATTATTAATATTTTCATTCATAATCTCAGAAAAGAAAGATTCAGTTGTAAATTATATATGTAAAGTCTCTCTTTATAGATGTCATAGTAAACCTGGAGTCCAGTTTTCCGCCACCTTCATTCAGCTTTTTAGCACTCTCTCTGAAGCAACTTGTTAACCTTATTCTGGGTTCTGGGACTCTCATTCTGATTCAGGTCTACACTTTGATTATGCCTTTCTGACACTTTTTATTTAAACTATTGTGGTCTGGTCATTTTTAGGATGGTGTCTTGCTGGAAGGTGATCTTCCAGTATTATGTCCTAAGGGTCTCTAACAGGATTTATCTTCTAGGATTTTCCCGTATATAGCGTCATGAACTCTGATCAGCTTTTTTGCCCCTGCTAAAGAAATGCATCTCCAAATGTCCTTTTCCCCTCTTGTATTTCACAGTAATGCACCGCTTTGTGTAGGTCTGTCTCATAAAATTGTCATATAATACACATTTGTTTAAAAACTGTTATAGTAAACTTAATGCACTAAAAGATAATCTGATTATTTGTTTTTAGACATATTTTTAATGGAAAGTGCAAGGAATTTTTTTTTCTTTAACTCAGTTTTCAGTTGCACTGTACTTCCTTTGCATGTCTTTGTAAACTTCAAACCCTCACTTCATAGTGAGTATAATGCGGTGGAGAAAAAAGCTCAGCTTGTGGCATAGCCAACCCCTTACCTAACAGGCTGTTAACTTACAGGACTGCAGAAAGGAATAATCAGTCTGTCAGTTGGCTAAACCAGTTACATAATCAGACATTTTCTTTCTTCACATACCGTCTTCTTTAAGGTTGAGTCGCTGTCGAAATATCAAGTTACTTAGCAACAAAGTGCTCACAATAGTACAGTAAGTTTGCTTTTGACTGACATGGTAGATACTTTCTGAAACGACTATAAAGATGCCTCTTTAACTCGTAAGAAGTAAAAAAAAAAGAGCATTCATTAAACAAGAAGGCACTTTGTGGAGCATTTTATCTGGCAAGTTAAGTGAATGCCCCAGGACATTTTAATGCACCATCAAAAAACAAAACAGGGAATTACTTCTTGTAATCGAGTTGTAATCATGCTGGTGACATATGATCATAAGTTTAACACTACTTTCACTACTGCATTTTATCATGTATGGCATCGCCTAGTATGGAATTGGACATGCCTGTTTATTGTAAAAGTAGAATAATGAGACATGCATTTATAAACAAGCCTTACCTTTTTAAAATAAACACTGTAAAAAGGTTTCTGGTGGGAACATCACTGAAATGTCTTACTGGTGATATACATATATCATGAGCCACCAGAAAGCACTAGTTCCCCTCACTTTGCATTTTATGTTACAGACTTATTCTAAAATAGATTTGTTTTTTTTTTCTATACATAGTACCTCCATTATGACAAAAACTCCATTAGTACAAAAAAAACATCTTTTTTTTTTTTTTTTTAGAAATGTATGCAAATTTTATTAGCAAAAGCGTGTTAATCCAGTGTTACATAAGCACTGACACCCATAGCCTAATATTTCTTTGAAGTACCTTTGGTAACAGTCACAAACAAGTCTAGTATTTTGGGGATGTCTGTACAAGCTATAACTGTATTGGGTATTTTCTTCCCAATTTCTCTCCAGAACCTTGCAAGCTCAGTGTGGTTGGATTGGCACTTTCGGTAGACAACTTTTTTTGTAGGTCTTTCCAGAGATGTTTGATTGGAGATTAGCATGCAGACTCTGGCTGGGCTACTCCAGCTTCTGTTTCTAAATTATGAAGACCACAGAGCTTTTTGGAAGATTCAGCGCTGCCAATTATTTCTTGTAACATTTCCCAGTTTTGTGTTTTGACACAACCTAGTATCAGAGATTGCATACAGACAAATCCTTTGACAAGTGCTTTTCTTTCTGAATCATGTACAATCTACTGAATTTACTTCAGGTGGATGCCAATCAATTAGCAAAGGCATTTTAATTGATGATCAGTAAAAATCAGATGCAGCTGAGTTCAATTTTAAGTGTCATAGTAAAGGGTGTAAAGACATGTAAAAAAAAATGTAATGTTTATATTTGTTTAGAAAAATATCTGAAAATATATTTTCACTTTGTGGATATTGAGTATTTTGTGTAGATTATTTTCCTCATTTATTTTAGACTGGTTAGTTTCAAGGTGGTTACATTTTATTCATAAAAGGCTTAGTTTAATTAGTTCAAAGTGCAGTTTACAGAATTCTTGGGACACTTACCAGAGATGCATTCAAGTTTACAGCGTCATAGGAACTGAACAGAGTTAGAGCTCACTGTTAAATGAATGTAAGGCAACTTTACCTAGAAATTCCCAGAAGGACTTTAAGCTCATGGAGTAAATGTCAGACATCCACGTTGGCAGATCTTTGATTAATAAATAACAACAAACTTCTACATTAAGTACGAAAGGGAATATTCAGCAGGATTTCAGCCATACTAGAAGGGGTCCTATTTTGTTAAAGAAAAAAACTCAAATTTCTTCGCCTCACACACTCGGAATCTTACTGCAGTTTTTTAGTGTGAGTGTCAGTGCCCTGGAAGCGTGTGGGGCCTTCAATTATTCAGAAAAAGAAAACATCCTCAGGATAAAATTTCCCCTGCAATGCAGTTGTACGGGATTGACCAGCTTTCCTCTGAGAGACTGTAAACTTTAGACAAAAGAATGAAAAGCCAAAGTAATGAAATAATTGCTGCTTCTAACGGTTGATGATATTTAATATTCTATTTGCCATGAACAATATGTATTGTAATTTGGCTGTAGGTTAGACTGTTCAGGTCTGTCTTAATGACCATGTTGCCCCTGAAAGGAGGTGCACTTTTCACGGTAGTGAGTTGTGATGTTTTAGACCAAGGCATGGCTTTGTGCCCACCCAGTGCTGACAGATGGTAGAAAAGAGGTAACCCCTTAACCCTGCAGTGGACCCGGGTCTGTGGCGTTCATTCGCAGCGACAGCCCATATCCATCATCTCAACCTCACCGGAGGCCATTATGGAAACTGCCCTTCAACATTGTGCTTGCCGTGTGTAGTTCACAAAACATACTGCTTTTAATACAACTTAGCTGTGGCCAAGACATGCATGTTTAGTTTTAGCTATTTGTACAATAGTCAGCTGAGACAAACACATGTTTGTTTCTTTTCCTTTGATGATCTACTTTCTTTTTTGTGTTACATTTTATTTTTCCCTGCTAACAAAATTAAGACCCAGGCAGGATGATTTTTTTGCCTCTTGGTGTTGTTTTGAGCGTACAGGAACACTACTATTTTTATAAACCATATTGTAACCTCTCAGGAATTATCAGATAGGATTTATGGAAACGCGCAGCAGTTCGGGCCCGACTATTAAACATCCAATGCAACACCCGCGATCAGCCAGTTTACACGTTAGATTCTTGAACAGAAACTCTGTGCCAACAGCTCATTGAGTTGTGCAGAGCTCTCTCCATTTTTAGAGTAGGGGCTAATAGAAAGTGTAAGGCACACACTAAATTATGCATTCCAAAGCTTGAGTATACCTGCACCAAGGTACGAGCATAAGCGAAGCTTTGGCTGTCTGTCAACGGGACTGAAAAAGTGGGGTGGAATGAGCAAAATAGAGGTGTATTAAATTTAGATGTAAACCTGCTTTACGTTCTTGAAAAATATAATTTATGCAATTTTATTTCTGGAGTATGTACTTAATCATTTATTCAGTTGTAAATAACAACACCTTAAAACACAAGCAGTATTTATACAAACCTTCTTAATATGTTTATAGCTCAGGGAATTTGATTAGGATAGAATTATGGACTTGTTCTGTCCAGAAAGCAGCTAATATGATAACAGAACTAATCCTATGATGGAAAATTTATGGAAGAATGTTAGGAAAATATGAGGTAACATTATTATCAGATTAAATTAGGATAAACCATATTTGAGGTGGTGGAGAAATTCAATAGAGGCATCTTCACATCAGCAAGCAAAGCCCGTTGGTTTGGCAGACTCCTATGTATTAGGTATTAACTAGGACGTGTCTCAAAGAGAGGGTGGTTTCTTATTATTGAAGATTTTTTATATTTTGGGGGGATGTGCATGGTTACTATTAATAAGTTTTTTAAAAAATTAACAATTTAATTATCAAAGTCGAATTTGAGAGTTTATCTTTATCCTTCATGTCTAACTCTCACCTAACAACTATAAAGAATCCAAGACTCTTAGTGTATGTATGGAAAATTATGAATAGAAACAATGAAAACAAGACAAGAGTAATTTAGCTGTCATTCCATATACATATAAAAATGTGAAATGAACAAAGTTGGGTTTCTGCAGCATTGCAGTGAAGTAATATCTTCCTTTAGATGCCAGGCATTTATTAAGGGAGCAGCACCTGTCACATTTTTTGATGCACAAGCAGCAGGGGGACTTGCTTAAGAAATCTGCGACACCTTGGACAGACATGTCCTTCTACTTGCCTGCAGCTGCGGTTGCCACAGTAACTTCTTGACACTCATTTGATAAAGTGAAACTTATTTATATATTTTCTTTTTGATTTCACAGTGTAATATATCAAACCTTTATTTCTTGTTATTTTGATGTTTATTGCTTACAGATAATGAAAACTCAAAATCTGCATTTATGGAAAATTGAAATATTGTGAAATAGTTAAATGTTGGAAACTCATGTTGTCACACCCTAAACAGCTAATTAACTCAAAACAGTTCCAAGTTTTTTTTTTTATCCTCCAAATGGCCTCTCAGTCTGGGTCAGTAGACTACCCCTATGTTCAGAAGACAGTCATTGGCATCCTCCACAAGGAGGGTAAGCCACATAGTGTTGTATCCTAGCATATTCACTGACGCTTGAGTGAAAGGAAAAAGTGTGGGACTGTCAGACTGCCAAAGGTACCAAAAGGTGAATCAATGACCATAGTGTTTATATGCTTGTTTTGTTAGCAGATTTCTCTGAAATGAATCCGATAGAAATTCAATGAGGTATTATCAAGAGGAAGATTAAAGACAACAATGCAGATGGCCTGAAGGCCGCTATCAACACAACCTGGGCTTCCTAAACACCGCTTAAGAGCTTCGGGATGATAGTCTCCATGCCACTGTGTATTGATGCAGAAACTCATGTAAAAGGAGTATCAAATTAGACATTGAGTGCGTAGAAATATTTTGAAATATTAAAATTTACTGACCTACTGAATATTGGGTTTTCAGTTTCATCAAGCTATGCTAATCAAGATTACAGTTTTATGTCCTCAGTGGGTTGGCTGCATCCTCGGCAGTAGGCAGTATACCTTTTCCTCCATAGAGAATCCTAGCAAATTTACCATGCATCATTGGAGGTTATCCTAATCTGTATAATGCCACACTGAGCTAGAAATAAACATAGTAGCTTCTGGAGCCAAAGAGACCGTTGCAAACTTTGCCTTTTGCCATTCACAAGCTGTTTTAAAAACTAATAACTAAGAGCTATTTTTGACTTGAAGTCATGAGTTCATGTATTACAATAGTGCCAGAAGGAATGTTTATGACACAAAAATCTATTTTAATTTAGAGTGTATATATTATGCCAGGTTTGAGGTTACCTTTGTCTATTTTTTTTTGTTTTTGTTTTATTTCTACCCTTCCTCTTTCTTTCTTTGTTCTTAACCAGTTCATTATTCATTAGATTATCACTTTCACTCCTAGCCCATGGTGAGTGACAAATCTTGACCCGAAGGACAGGAATCTGATTACAGAGACCTTCTTGCAAGCTGCCGGCAACTGGGTCTGCGGTTGTAGGGCAAAGCTGCTCTTCCTCTTTCCTCATGTCATGTTTTTGCAAACGTTACGCATGGGAATTAGGCCTGAGTACATTCATCTCAGCAATGATAGCATCTATATTAGGATGACAAATTTGTTCCTGTCACCTGATGAGGGACTGGGACTGCACGTCAAGGCGCAGGTAGGGTCTGGAAGACAGTGATTTTTTTTTTTTTTCAAGCTGCACATCTCTAGTTTCGCAGCTCAAAACACAAGGCATCATCCTGGTAATTGTCATCTATTTTTTAGATTTTTGACAAACTTACCAAGAAAATCAACTGCACAACAATTTTGGACTGAAAAATCACACGTGTTTGCATGAAAGAATTGTGATTAAAATCACCATGATTACAAGCCATTTTCTGGTAATTGTTATGCCTCCTTCATTCACTCAATTATCCTTAGCGAATGATATTCCTCTTGGGTAGTTCCATACTCTCGGGCCAGATTACAAGCAAAGGGAGCCACAGACACGCACAGAGCTCCAGATTCGATTTCAGATAACAAAAATATCAGGGAATCCAAAGGGGAAAATGCTCCAATGGCGGCAGATTTCATTTATCTGAGATGTGTGAAAGCGAGGATAAGGAGGAGAGACAGAGTCGACCATGCAATACACTTTCCGTGGAGCGGCACAGGGAAGAAAGAGAAGAAACAAGAGAACTCAAGGGGGAGCGTAGGAGGGAGATGGAAGAAGATAGTGTTTTATGAACATCATAGTCAGATTTTATCGTTTAAAGCGTCAAGCTAACAGAAGGCAACCAGCCTTCTCTCATGTAAGCTGCTAGAATCTGTACACTCTATGGCAGCTGCTCGGTATGCACCCTCACTGTGAGGTGACTACAAGCACATGTCCATATTGTATGAAAATTATTTCTAAACCCCAGCAATAAATAATAACCACAAGGCTTAATTGAGAATCAAAATATCAGCTGTTTGTCATATGGCGCACAGGATGCCTTGAGTTGTCTAAAGGGATAAATTAGGCACCAGTCACACATAGTTCACTGTGACTCAGTGATGGACATGGTGACAGAGTGACGCAGACGGTGACTGAGGAACAGACTTGGTGTTTCCTCCTACACATGCAGACAACTATGTATGCTGGTTACTTGTGTGCCTGAGACATATTCTGTCTAGAATTTCTCACTGAGGCCATGCAGATGACTATCCCTGAAAAAAGGGCAGAATTGAGCAGGGCTTAAGTGACATCTACAAAGCAGTTCCTTGAAGCAGCCACATAAGAAAAACGCTGTTCTCCAGTTCCAAAAATGGAATATAATAAATAAAAGTATAGGTCTTGATTTATATTTGAATTGCTTATGCGTGCATTACATATCCACTTCCTCTTTTGCAGTATTGTGTCTTTACACTTTGTGTTTGTTTTTTCTTTAATGCAGTCTTTAATTCTGCACAAGTTTTTTCTGAGTCTGACAGCAAGCCCAGGGAATACAAATGTTGGTATAGTACCATTTCTAAACAAAGTAATTCAAAGCGCTTTGCATGAAAATAAATTAACAAAGATTGAGAAAATTACATTGAAGACAGAAAATAAATTAGAAAAGTGGTATTAAAATTTAAATATGATGTAAAATTAAAGAAATACTATCATGAACATTTAAAATAAATATCTAAGATGTGATAGTGCTGAACTGATAAAATAATCTTTGACCATTATGGAAAAGCTACAGTAAACAATAAGTATTCAATCTTAAAGAAGCCAACATTTTATTCACATCTCAGGTTTAAATATAGATTTTTCCAGACCTGCGGCTCATAGGACTTGAATGTGGCTGCCCCTTGTTTATGTCTGGTCCTGGGAAGACTGAGTGTCTCTAATGACCTGAGGGGTGAAGATCTATCTTACCTGATGTGCTGAAATACATTTAGACCACTCATTGCTTTATAGACAACTAAAGTATAGCTTTTCTAAAAGCAATACTTTTCTCTGTTTTACAGAGACCATTGAAGACACAATTAAAGGAGCAATAAGCAGAATTTCACCAATAGGTGCGCTATTGAACACTGTCTGTAGACCAAAACAAGATGTGTGGCAAACCATGCCTTTCTCTGCCTCCAAAATCTAACCACCAGACAATTTATCCATTTGAAATTTGGTATTTTTTCTTAAAAAAACAATGCCCTGAATGTACACGAGGATTATGGTGGTCAGCTCACAAGCCCACAGGCTGCATTAAACAATGCTAACTGTGTTAGTCCGGCTATCGGCTACTCGCCTCACATAACAGTAACGTCTGGCCCACTGCTGGTCAATCTCCAACAATTTACCCACAGGTCACGACTGCAGCATTACATTGAATCGAATAAACATAGCAACACAAGTTTAGCAAGACTGTAACCCCAACAAAAACAAACATTTGACTTCATGCTCTTACTCACCAGTCCAGTGGAGAAAAGCTCGCTCTGTGTCAAACTGGAGATGCGTATGCCCTCAAAATGCTCTCCACCTTGAAAATGTGAGGCCAATGTTAATCTTCGTTTTGTCTCTTTCCTTATTAAATGTTACGACCCAACTCGTCTAAGGGGCGGGGGGGAGGGGGGGTTGTGTAACATTTAGAGCCAACATGGAAAGGTTAGGTAAAAATTTTACAATTTATTGTTTAGTTGGCTGGAAATAATAAGTACACTTTCAAAAAGGAAGCTGCAACTACACCTGCAAATATACAAGAAAAACAAAACAGACAAAAGGCCACTGGCCGTAACATCTGGCAACTTCTTTGCCAAAGACCATTGTTTGTTGGTTTTTTGTGGTAATAATGAGCCCTGATCATCTTCAGCTGAACATGGCAGTGGCATTTTATAGGGAGGGAGGGCCTAAGCCTGGAGTGGCAGCTGTTCACATGCACGCATGGCCGTGCATGTGAACTGTGTTGGTCTCCGACCCATGTTGGAGACCAACACAGAGAGATGGTGTCTGACGTAATACCATATTCCATCTAAAACGATACCTTCAGTTCTTTTACAAAACTCTTTTTAGTTTTTCCTATCTAAAATAATGAAGTTTTGCTTATTGCTCCTTTTAAACAAACCAACGTCTGAAAACCAAAACCTCTGCATTAAGTTGGATAAAGTTCTGATTTCATAGACACTGATTTAGTGCAATGGACTATGGCCATGTAGTGACACAATACGATCAGGTTTTGTGGCATCTGTATTTGAGTAGTAAGAGATGTTGCAATACCTCATACTGTGAGAAATAGGTAGCAAACAAATGTTGAAAGTGTTGCGTGATTTATATTTGCCCAGATTTATATTTGACAAACAACAAAAAGTAGTTCCTGTTTACAAAGTAAGATTTTAACCAATCTGACATAGTACTAGACAATCCTTCCCTATTTCCAGATCATAAGTCAGGATGTTATGATGAACTGTGTTAAACATTGCTCTACTGTGAGATCTAAGCAATGAGCTGACACTATACATTTATTCCAGCTCTTACTGTTATATGTATTGACTCCCTTATAATGAATTAAATCATTTTAGCACACTGTCAGGACCTTGTCAGCAGCCTTTCAATTGTAACAGCTAATTCAAGGGTTCTTTATGAAAATATACACAACTGCCTTAACGACGAGGGAAGTAAAGATGAAAGAAGTAATTAAAGACTTCAGGAAATCTAAGCACACCACAGGCACCCACTTTTCGATGCAGGGCGACGAGGTTGAGAGAGTAGAAAACTACAATCTCCTGGCTGTCCACATCTCTGCTGACCTCACCTGGAGCAGGCACACCTCACAATAGGTGGACAAAGTCCCAAAAACGTCTTTACTTCCTCATTAAGATATAGAGCATTCACCTTTTCTCACTAGCTGCTCACAAACTTCTACAGGTCAGTGATACAGAATCTCCTAGTACATTGCTGCACTGTGTGGTTCTCCAGCTGCTCTCAGGAGAACAGGAATAACCTGCAGCAGGTGGTGAGGTCAGCAAAACGCGTTATTGGATCACAGCTGCCCTCTCTGATGGACATTTACACCTGCAGACTCAAAAGAAAAAACGCCAGCGTTATTACAACAGACTCCACCCATCCCAGAGACATTCTTTTTTTACCCAGTCCCATGTAGAAAAAGATTCAAAACTTTAAAAACCAAATCCAAAAGACTCAAAAATAAGTTTTAAACACCCTGATTGCTGCTAATCTTTGTTTTGTCTATTATTTATTATATTATTATTTTTTGCATACGTGTGTGTGTGATATTCACACGGCCAAATGAGAGCTGATAAACTGTTTTTCATTGTGCGAAACAGTGACAATAAATTCTATTCTAAAACAGATTTGCAAGACAGTGTTTTTTTTTTTTTAATCCTTGCTTATGGCTCATTTCAATTCCAGGGGGACTTTTTGTGTGTGTCCTAAAAAAACACTTTACTTCTACAGTGCATGCTGTGAGTTTACGACATGTGCAAGGCTGCCTCCCAGCATCTTGTTAGACTGTCTGGGCTGCAGTGACTTAAACCCTAAGGAAGACGAATGACGCGACTGAAACATGTGGCCACCAGGGGAGGAGATGGAGAACCCCAGACCGTTCTCTTTTTTTTTTTTTCTTTTTTTTTACAATTAAAGTCACACTCAGACCCCAAGGTTTACTTCCAGCAACAGCTGGTTTGATTTTACTTAAAGCCAAGCCTATACTCAAGGGAAATTGTGTCTGATAACTGAGAAAGTGTGAACAGCTGGGTTTAATGGACAGTTTCACTAACGGCATAACAAAACAGATAAAATCACATACTAATTACTCAGCTTAATTTGCTTTTGAGAAATGTCAGAACCTTCAAAATATTGCATAGGTAATCAGGATAATTAATTCATAATGTATTTAGCTTACATTTATGATAGGAAGTTTCTAAAAACAGAAATTCTTCTTTTGCTTCTTTAATAGGTGTTGTTCAGATGTGGATTATTGGTCTCTGTATGTTAAGGACTGTTATGTGGAGGTGTGGTTTCTTGTGACTTAGACAAACTGTCTAGGTGTGGAGATAATCTGCAGAAATCAAATTCAGTTCAGAAGTTGACCCGAGACAGACGATAAAATCTTTGAAAGATTTATCTGCATTATTGGTAATTTTTAGACTTGGAAGAAGTGTGTTGTGATGATTATTACTTTTTCATGAAAATTAAAGGATTGAGATCAAATTATATTAAATGCAGTACAGTCTCGTAGTGTGGTGGTAAAATAAGTTTATTTATGATTAAATGTAAACATTATATTTCATGCAAAGCTTTGCTGAATTGAAAATTGTGAGCTTGACTGGATCCGAACCAGTAAACAGCTGGTTAGAAAATCAAGAATCCCATCCGTATCTGGTCAGTGGATGCAGTATAAATAAACATTACCAGGTTTCGCTAACAACAACACTTTGTGGTCTGGATTATGTAACTGAGCAAAGAAGACTCAGTTAGCACATGATGCAAAACATGTATGGAAATATTTAAAAGAAGCCTTTGTCTATGCCATGTCGACACATGGCCGCAGGTTACTCTGGGTACAAGAGAATGAGGCTTTTTGTACAGATAACAGGAAGGCTGAATATGTTACAGCGAAGGTGTTGTTTTATTACTTTTAGTTTTCAAACTCTGTTATGGAATAAGCTGGAACATTTTGGAAATTTAATTAACAAAGTAGGCATCTACATTTATAAAAAAAAATATACAGAGGAGTAATGCTAGCCATGCTAACTGAGCTTAAGGCCAATAAAAATGTAAATTCCCGAATAAGTTTGTCTTTGTTTTAAAACATATAGATTTGACATATAGATATGTAGATTTTGGCTAATACTTTGACATCATAAGCTTTGTTCTATCAATAATTATTGATTCATTCATAACTTGTATTTTAATTCAGATTTTTAGCATTCATTTTGGAAATGTACAGATTTATGTAATAAAAGGAATATTTCCTTGTACATCCCCCTCAGAGTAGCAACACACTCAAGAACAGTCCCTATGTCTCCCCAGATGGTTGTTCCCTACTCTTCAGCACTCCAGAGTGAACAATTTTTACAATCTGTTGTGTCACCATGAAGCCCTCCTATGAAGTTTTTTTTTTTCTTCTCGAAATTAAACAGAGAGCCAGGAGAATATGGATGTTTTGAAGATAAGTACCCCATTATATGGTGTTTGTTGCACAACTCTCTGTGTTATAGACAATGACATTTTATTGTCTTTCAGCCTCGTCTGTTTCTGTGCAAGTGTGTTATGCTGACAGCCTGTCAGGCCAGCAGTAGGAAGCGTGTGGGCGAAGGCCAGGCAATACACCGAGCTGAATTCACAGTCTGAGAGGCCCGCATGCCTTCATTATTCTGTTGGAATCTATTGAGCATCTGGGACTAAATTATTTATCAACATCGACCTAGTTCCAGGGTGCTAAGTTAGATACTTGGTTGTCATCAGGCATTCTGATAAGAGCTGCTGCCGCTCTGTGATAGCTGCCATGGGTAAACAAGGAGCATGTGCATGGATCATAAAGACAACTTTCCACCATTCCATTGTAATAAATGAAGGGTTGCATGACAGAGCCTTTAGGTATGTTGAGAGTCAGGAGGCTGCCTTCATTTCATGTTGAACTATAAACCCTCACCCACCACCTCTCTCTACCTTTCTCTTGCTCTCTAATTATATGTTACTGCAAGGCAGAAACTACGGACAGATAACTCCTCCCAATTAGTCCACTGCAGCTCTGGTTAGATATGGACGCTTGCAGGCTGCTCTCAGTGTAAATAGGTGCCAGCATGACAAATAATGGTACATGGTCGGGGCAGCAACACAAGAATGCTGATTCCTCAGCTTAGGAGGCAAGACAAGGCTCTAATACTTGCTTCAGCAGTAGTTCTGATTAGGGTTTACAGCATTATTAATGCAACTGATATTTACTTTTTTGCTTTTGTCAAAGAATACCATCTATGCTAAATATTTTCCTCGGATGTCTTTCATTGGCGGATTTTTTTTTTTTTTTTTTATAAAGAGCAAACATTCACAGTAGCGATATGATCCATCCATTTCATCTTTCCATTTTCTAACACGTTTATCCCTTGTGGGGTCGCGAAGGGTGCTGGTGCCTATCTCCAGCTGTCCGTGGGCGAGAGGCGGGGTACACCCTGGACAGGTCACCAGTCTATCGCAGGGCAGCACAGAGACAAACCGGACAAACAACCATTCTCACACACACTCACACCTAAGGAGAATTTAGACAGGCCAATTAACCTAACAGTCATGTTTTTGAACTGTGGGAGGAAGCCGGAGTACCCGGAGAGAACCCACGCATGCACAGGGAGAACATGCAAACTCCAGAGATATAATCATTAGTTTAACATTTTTTAAATCCTTAATAAGGTTTGGTGAATTAGAAGCCTGGGGGTGTGGTGGCCCAGTGGTTAGACCAATATGCTTTCATCCTGCAGTTTCTTGGCTTGACGCCCACAGACTTCCACTCTGGGTCCCTGAGCAAGACCCTTAGCCCAGAATGCCTTAGCCCTCTGTTCCCCAGGGGATGGGTTAAATGCAGACAAGTTTCACTGGAATGTATATTTCAATGACAAATAATCCTGAATATTATTATTAATTTAGAATATATTAAACTCGTATGTATTAACCACAAAATCGAAACCAATTCTGAAAATATCCTCAGTTAAAATAACAGATGGCATTATAATTAACGACATAGAATAGGTACCATTGTCCAAAGAAATTATGATCGAAATGATTAATGGTCATTTTTGTTTGTTGTTTAATGAGGAAATACCAACACATAACTGCCCTCTTCTTATCAAGGTCTTGTTTTCTCCCAACAGATACGATAATTGGCCTGTTGGGAGAAGTTATCAACATAGAGGACAGGTTATATTGTGAATCGGCTAGCTTGCAGGCACATTAATAAACTGCAGGTCAGCTCAGTTTTTAGCATGTGGAGCTATTTGGACAAAGGTATAGGTCAGATCTCCACCAAATGAGCCAAATATTGTCGATTGTTCGTGAAAATATGCCTAAATTCTAATATTTTCACTAACCAGCAGTGTGACCAGAAAGATAGCCTTAAAAAAACATAGGCTTGTTTTGGAACAAAGAAAAGAAGGCTTACTAGGGGGGGGAAAAAAACCCGAAAGGCAAAAGAAAACAGCAAGCATCCTCAGTGGAATACATTACCGGGACAGCAGAGGCATGCTTCAGATAAACCTTTCAGATGCCTTCAGTGTCCTCCTGACTTTCAGCCCGTCTCCAAAGAGACATGTTGTGTGCCAGGGAGCATTCATCAAATTAGACCGGAGAGAAAACAATGCGAAAACCCATGGCTCTCCATGGAGACACACCGACAGGTTATCACAGGGAAGGTGTCTCTTGCTCTCGAGCACAGGGGTACACGGCACACGGCTTTCTCCCTGAAGAGAAGCCTTTCTTTCCATCTCCCTTCGCAGGCCAGCATTAAGTGAGGAAAACATGCATCCAGGGCAGCAGTGTACAAGTGTAGTGCATTATATTGAAGTCACCTACTGCATATAGGAGCTATTAAGTAGTTATGCTGGACACTGCAAGGCCACTGAGTGTTACTAGGGAACAGATCAGTGTTTATAAAGTTGTAGATTAACTGGTGACTGCTGACTAAGCCTTGGTGAGCACATGCAGAGCACGGCTAAGCCTGAACATCTCATTATGGAGGACCATTATCAATTCCCACAGATCGAAAATCAGCATGACAGTACTACAAAAAGCACTGGGGCACCTTTGGCTGAGTCAGGTTGGAATTTCCTGGTCGGCATCTTCTTTGATGGTTCAATCAGTGCATGAACCAAGGCCAGTCAATACCTTTGCCTCTCTGCAACATTTACTCATACTGAATTTATTAAACTAAATCTAAAATGACAGTACATAGAGAGTGCCAACATTTCGGCTCGCTTTCTGTGAACAGTGCGA
Organism: Fundulus heteroclitus; assembly: GCF_011125445.2. Lineage (NCBI taxonomy): Eukaryota > Metazoa > Chordata > Actinopteri > Cyprinodontiformes > Fundulidae > Fundulus > Fundulus heteroclitus. The sequence goes on along the minus strand of NC_046382.1, from coordinate 17,847,254 downwards.
GAAGGCATTACTTTTTCTTCCACTTCTCTAACTGTCTCTCCAGGTTCTCTCAGAGGAGTGAGGTCTCTGCTGCTCTGCAGAGGTAGATAAATGAGCTGTGCTGTAGGTTCACCATGGCTTCAGCACTTTACAGCTAGATTAATGATGCTTTGCAAACCTTGAGTCTTTGCTTTTAGCATTTTCGAAGTACCTTCATAAAATGAACCATGGGTATATCGTGTTTATAAACATCTGTTTAGGCATATTTTTTGAGGGGATTGTGCTGTCACATCAATAAAATGGACTCTTTCTCCCAGTATGTCTGAAAATTGTTAACAGTAATAAAACAAAAACGCTTAGATTAATAAACTTTATGGGCAGAAAATAAAGAAAACTCAAACTTTTCCTTTTCAATTGTACTCAGGCTTGTAATGCACTGTAGCTTTACTGTTTTTCTATTCCTAAAACTATAAATATTTGGAGCACAAGGCGGCAGGTAATGCGGCTAAAATTTGCTGCAGAGTGATAATATTATGCTTAGAATGACAAACTTGTGCCTCAATGCATGACATTCTGTCCAGCCAATAAAAATATATACTAATATGCAGGTTTGTAGCTACAACTTATTTTCTTAAACAGAAGAAATATGGTGTTTTATCCAGTGAGCACGAAGATTTTAAGATAAATGCTGCCTGGAGTCAGTTGATTGGAGACCTAACAGACCGGCACCCTACCAAGGAACTTAAATGTTCTCAGAAGTAAGTCTTGCCTACTTGTATTTCACCTAAGTGAAGATTGACCTTTTGTGAATAAGAACCAGTGATTCAAAACTCTAACATTCTGGCAGCATTCAAATAAAAGTTATTCCATATTTGGTTTTGAAAAGTCATGTCAATCTGGGGTGCACTAACATGCACCAGCACCCCCCATTTCTCCCAGTAACTGTGTTACCTACATTAAAACCCACTTCAAATGACCAAGCCATGGAGTGATTGTGCAGTCCACCTAGAGTTAAAACACTGATACACAATTATCTTGCAGCTGAACTCCAATGCCCTCTCCTTCATTTGGCTCAGACAAAGAGAAAAAAACACAAGTAATAGCTAAAGCTAATTATCGTGCAAAAATATACTTGGAGAAGGCAATTGTTTATTGAATGTGATCTTCAGACATCAGCAGATTTTTTGTACTGCCACATGACAGGACAAGTAAAAATAGATCTAAAAGAAAGCTTTACTTGTCTGACAAAAGGTTATGCTTTGGAAAAACCTTGATAGTTTAATTTACTACAATATTTAGTTTCCCTCTGAGAGTAATACAACATTTTTGAAATAAAACTGATTGAATTAAACTGAATTTAAACTCCCATATCTTTCTGTTTTAGTTGCTGTCTCTGCTCAAGCTAACTGGTGTGTCATTAGCTGTGTTTTGTCATCTGGGCATCACATTCACAGTACCATTTTTTTCATAACCCTGGATCAAAACCTATTTTCGTCCTCATCAATGAATCTTGCAAAGATGTTCTTTGTAGCTAAAGTGATTGCAACATCCTGTATCTGTGTCACCAATAAGCTACCACACATCCATTCAACATTTTCCAGTTAACCAAGACAAATGTTCGTGCTGTGATAGTGTGGGTACAGATGCTGTATCACAATTCATATATGAGTATGCAGCTCCAGTTTTGATGGTGTGACTCAAAAACCTTTTTGTTTTCATATGACTTTCTGTCAATGTTTTAGACTTTTAAGTTTTTTCAATATTTTTGGATCAGATGATGGTAGTTGGCCTTAATGTAGCTGCAATGTTTTTTTTTTTGTTGTTGTTGTTGTTGTCAAAACTGCTAGCATTCAAAATGGACATGTGAATATGCATCTTGAGATGTTTATTTTCTTTGGAAAAAATATCTAAGATAGCTTTTATGTCCCAACTCAAGCTACTTTTGCTTCTCTATATGTTTTAAGAAGAACATTTGCACCCAGATCCTGCTAATTAGCATTCCTAATCATTGTGACAATAATTTCACAATGATGAAATTATCATTGGGAAAATTTACATCAAAAGAAAATAATACTGTACAGTTAATAAAACTAGTATACTCAGACTAAAAGAGATGTGTAATGGAGAGGGTTAGTTTTAAAATTAACAAAATGTGCATATATATTTGCGCATAAATACAGCAACACATTACTTGCATAAAATGGAAAAACTGTGCAAATAACAGTAGGGACGTAAACAGCTTACTGGGTTTCAGCTGGTTGGAAGCAGTAATGGTTATAGAGTCTAACGGCTGTTGGGAGGAAGGATCTGCGATCACTTTCCTTCGTGTACCTAGGATGTGACAGTGTCACAAACTACATGTTCATGCATGTAGTTTCCATGCATTCACAGCTTATCTTATGAGAGATTTTAGATTTACAGTTAGAAAATGTAGTTTAAGGACTCTTTCTGACCTGCATGAGAGAATTAAAACAGAAATATGAACACCTCCTCTTGGGTTATCCTTTAGGGAGTTATCCTATATATAACACACCCACATCACATTGTTTCCTCTTCTAGACCGCAACAATAAATGTGAAGGATGGAGTTTAAGGCCTGTGAGAGGGAGAATGAGAGTGGTAAGGTGGGACAACTAGGGAGGCAGTATTGATTTCTTGATTCCCGTTCCTCTGCCAGAGAGTGTAGTGTGTCGAGATCTCCTGCCAGGAAAAACAAATCACAAGGCAGAAGTGATGGATGTGGCACTCCGGGATCCGGTGGTTTCGCCATCTGGATGGCCGATGCTGTATATCAGCCTCATGCACAGCAAATTAAATTTACATTTGGACGGCTTCCCCAGGCCTCGTGCTTTGCAGATGCAACTAAAACGGCCCTCCGCCACAGCACCCTTAATGGGCTTGATGTATCATTTCCAGGACTATTATGTAAAGATGATGTTGGCCCATGTTCAGAAAGTCAGAATGATGTTACCGTCACAGTAAAATCAGATTAAGAGTAGCCAAATGGATGTTCGGCAAAATGACATCACCTTTCATTATCTTAAGATGAGTCAATGCTAATCCAACTAGCAGATGTTTTGATGCACATTTAAACATTAGTGACATAATAGCACAAATGCAGTAAAAGCCAGCATCCATCTTTATTTGGAGGCCTGATTCTGTCTGTACCGGTTTTTCTTCATCTTATTCATCACAAAATTACAAACAATAGGCACCGCTTTATTGCAGCAGCTCATTCTACTTAGCAGCACTTCATATCCAAAAGTCTAACCTGGCCTTGAGGAGGCTGCCACGCTTAAATGAAATGACCTTTAACGCAGAGCTGATCAAATGGCCTGAGGCAAGACTATAAAAAAAACATTGCAGTATAATGTTTTACAGTGTGCTTTTTTTCTGGTCCGTTGTTTGCCCTTTCCCATTCTCTAAGACGGTACATTCTATCATCTTTACTATGTCTATAGCCTGAAATGGATTAAATAAAAGAGCATGTGTGGCTGAAGAATATAGATTTTGGTGTATTTTGCATGCTTATTTTCCAAAAGAGACTGATTCACATCGAAAGACAGAAGAGAATATTGATTTAAATATCTATTTTTCTCTCCTTTCTTTTTCATCTTTTTGGATTCTTTTACTTTCAATTGCCAGTCGTCCTCTAAATGTCAACGGTGTATTTGATGGCTCCTAACAATCCCTTGAATGGTATCTGCAAAGCCACATAGGTTGCTGAAACACAAATTGAGCATGTGTGTTGACAATTATGTTGTGAACTTCAGCCGCCACTGTTCCTCAATAATCTGATCTCATTTCTGTAAAGAAGCTGTAGGCTCGAAAGCGGCGCAGCAGCTGCTACTGTGCCAAGGCAGCGTGTGGTCGTGTTGACAGATGAATCCAGCAGCCAAATAGTGTAGCTGTCTGGATTCGCATGCCATCTGCCTGCACTCTCCTTAACCTAACCCTCTAGAAATGCCACTTTTGGTCGCTTCGAGTGGGAATCATCTCACCTTGTTGACGCGGCTTAAGGATTTCATGCCCTCACCTCGATGTTATTTACCTCTCTCGCTCTCTCTCTTTTCAGACAACCGACGAATTGCCGGTGGGTTCAGCTGAGTGTCCAAGTGATGATGAGGACATTGATCCCTGTGAGCCGAGCTCAGGTGGGTTAGGTTAGTCATCTCTTTTTTTCTTCTACTTCTCTTTGGGTGTGTCTTTGTGTCTTTGTGTGTCACATATCACCTTCAGTATGACATTACACACCAACCGACATAGTCAATTTGTACAGATTGCAGTTGTAGGTAAAACATAAAGATGTCAAGGACCCATAGTTATGTTTTGTGGCTGCTGCTGTTTGTCTTTTTTACCTGTTTTAAGTGGAGGTCACACAAGAATGTAGTGAAATATTGTTGTTAGATTTAATTAGTTTAGCTGTTGTACTTATGGTCATTTTATAAAAAAAATCTTGAGAAGAAATTATATAAACTTAAAATTTCAGCTAATTTCAACCACCTTTATTTGCCATTGTTTAATTTTACTGTATTTTGCTAAATGAGCACACATCTTTCCTATTGTGTTTGCTCAATAGCTAGACAGAAACCTAGAAAGTTAAATAGTTTAATTTCAAATTATAAAGCAAATTATGTAGCTGAATGGTAATCTAGATGGCTAAAAAGCTATAGATATCTACCAATCTTCAAAGCAAGGTAACCTAAGAACTTTGATTTCCCACAGTGTACACAATCTCATAGCTGTCTGGAGATCATTTATATCACATAGTCAAATATTAAAACAATGTCTGCTTTCTGGATGCTTCAGCAAAGTTTATATTCCAGATTTTTTTGCTGTGAACTTCTGTTAAAACATTACAAGGAGTTAACATCTTACCTACAGCAGATAACCCATTGCATATTAAGAAAAATCAATAATTTGACGTTCACCCAAACCCCTAAATTATTTTGGTTTTTTTACACCACGTCACTCTTATATCAGGGTGTCAATGAACTAGTAACTCGGACTAGCTGTTAACTGTAGACTCCAGGAACAACTAATCTGGATTTATGCTAAATTAATATGCCAAGATATTTATGTACTGCAGGTCAGTCAAGAAATAAACTAAATGTTTCATGAATCCAGATCTGTTTCAAATAATTAGTTTTATGTTGTATGAAACATTATCTAGTTCAAGGTCACATCACTCTAAATCCTGCAAAGATACAGTCCAGATTCAAAACAAAATCAACCTTCTATATTAGTGTTTAAAGCTGTTTTTTTTTTGCATCTATAGTAGAGTTGGTTAGCCATTAATGATATTCTGACTTTTACAAATCATTCATTGCTAGACTGGTGCTTAGTCATTGTTTTTATTTGTATTATTATTTTTTGCTTCAAATGCTGTTCCAGAAAAAAAATAACTCATAAGGGGGCTGGGGTGTTGGGGTCCTTTATTGTGTTTGTAACTGAGTGTTCTCCATCCACTGAGTGAGAAATCAATCACCTCTGTCAATGTAACTCTCTTACTCTAAACTAATATTTTCAAATATAGATACTAGGTTGAACCACACACTTTGCGGAACACATATTTATACTTTTCCAGACAAAGCTCCATTATGAGAGCACTTGAACACTGCTTCTCGAAACTCCAAGAGTTATTGTGGCATTTTGATATTCCAGGCCTTGTATCAAAACATCTTCTCAAGCTCCTAATGTTAAGGTTTTGGCGTTTCCAAGGGCCTCCTTTATGACAAGATATTAAAGGACTGCGTGTAGTTCGCCTCGCGTTCAGTTACTGATTGATTCAAACATAAGGAGTAGGACAGTCCTTCATGTTTATCTGCTCTCATTTCCGTCAGTCTTCAATACCCCAAGCTGTATTATATTTACTAAATGAAAGTAAATGTTGTGTAAACAACTAATATTTTTCAATGCTCACTGTGGTTTCTGTCCTGAAAAGCAGATGTTGCCACTGTGCTTTAATTGTGCACCAACAGTATTTGTTTACTGCAGCTCAGGGCATTTGTTAATCTGCATACAGGGGGACTTCTCATGGAGACAGCAAAAAAATAAAAAAACAGTTGTAATTATAAAACCTATGTGACTTCAACACATTACATACAAAATTGGTAAACCCAGAGAGAGGAGTGTGCGATTTTTATAGATGTGCACAGTGTCCCTACTGTTGTTAATTAAAATCTACAGCGGGCAGTGCAAGTTTATCCTGTTGTTTCTCATGTACTCTTGTTCACTACGGCTGCATACAACTCCCCTTGGATATAATGATACAGATGCACATAATTTTTTGTTGTTTTTTTAAATAAAACAAACAAACTTTGTAGGTGTAAGGATCTATGTTTAAAGAGGTCAGACGGAAAAAGGCACTTATTGCTTCCCCAAAGGGTTGTAAAAGTTACAACTTCACTCTGACAACGTGTGATTATAAATCTGTCTGTTCCTCGCATCCCTTGCAAAAACTTTTAATCTCTCTTGCCACACATGGAGGGCAATTAGATCTAACCCTAGTATCTGTCTATGAAAAGAGTGATTTTTTTAAATGCATTCAGAAGCGCCGAGAACAATTAAGTCCAAACTCAAGGCTCCCTGCTCCATTTAAATGTGCTATTGATCAGAATGTGGTTGTAAAACCTCCACTAAATTAACGTCTGCCCCACAGCATAGAATCTCTCCTTTCTAGTCTGTCTCTTCCTGTTCTTCTGGCCAACCACTTGCAACATTCGCTTTCCTTTTTTCCTTTTTTTTCCTCTAATTCTGATTCTTCATTTTTGATTTATATAGACAGCATCACAATAAGTATTACGATGTGCATTTGTTACCTTGGGCAAATATCACACACGGGAGGGTACAAGTTCACACAAACAGCTTGCATTATCATATTTTTTTGACAAGGGCATCTGCCAAAACATCCGTTGCGAACAATGTGATGCTTTGGGACGCATCCTCCCCGCGCTGTGTGTTTCTCTCCTTCTGTGATCGCTGAGGGGGATTTGACACTAGAGCTGTGGGCTCCCAGCATGGCAGCTGTCTAACATTGTATCCTGATTAATATCTACGTTCAGAGAGATTCGCATGCTCTGCCAAGCACTCACCTTGTCTCAGTCAGGGTTGCTGATTACAAAAAAAAAACTGGAGAGACTGTTGATGATAAAAGTAATACTCGTATTGTTTTTTTAAGCAGCTCCTTTTTAATGATACGTAGAATAAAAGCTTGTTATGCTACACCTAGAGGGCTTTTCTGCACGGTAACTCTAAGCAGCAGCCAGAAGCGCACACACCTTGCGCTTGTACTAACACCTGCACTCATGTATGGGTACACTATGTGAGCGATACGTGGTCCAAGGTCAGCTCTAGATCATTCTGTATCTCAGAGGATTCTTGTCCCCCGGCGGTCCCTTCCAGCCACTCAAAGACATGAATTGGGTAAACTTGCTTATTGCCATGCTTTATTACCCCTACTTCCGGATACCATGGAAGAGCAGAGCTTATCACTTGGCAGGACTCAGATTAGATCACGCTGCACCAAATTGAATCCTCCCCCCTGGTTTGGGAACCCAGGGAGAAATACAGAGGCTCGTGGTGCAGCAACACATCTGATTTGTAATAGGAGGACGGTTTGGGAGAGCGCAGATTCTCGGCAGCCTGCCGCTGACAGCTGCATTTCAGTGCAACCGTGATTACAAAAACACATTATGCTGCTATCTTTGTGATGGTGGCGGAGGAAAAATTGCAAACCAGGGTGAAGAACACTGCTGTGCTAAAGGCTTTAGCGTCCGTGAGATTTCCCCTCACCTTCTTAGAAAAGTATCTAAATATATGCAGACAATCTGCATAATGACCTCACCTCCAAGGGTAGTGTTGTTATATGGATGCTGGATAAATCCTGGCATTTAGCTTAAACAAGTTCTGCAGTTTTCTTCGAGTAGCAATAGCTCATTTAAAGGCCAATATGAAGTGCTGGCCAATCAGCTGGAGAAAATATAGATATAGAGTTAGCTGTGTGAAAATAGCCCAGCGAACAGTCTGGCAAGATCACAGCTGGCCCTGATTTTCCAGCCCTAACCTCGGTTTTCATGGTGAAAGTTAATGGACGGGGTTGCTGCCGAGCCGCATGGGGTCAGATGGAACGGATGTGTCTTACCTTCCTGCCTCATTTCATTGGCATCAAGCCTGCCGTTGTACGCTTGAGGGTGGGTTATTAGTCATGTCCATCAATCCTCAAATCACAAAAAAAAAAAAAAAAAAAAACAAAGGATTTTTTTGTGCACACTCTTTATTGTTTAAAATTAAAGTATTAGAAAACTGCATTTCAAAATCTAATTTAAAATTTAGAAATAAATGTAGAGCAGCAATTCAATACAACGATCTGTGTTTTTTATTACACTCTGTTTCTTGTTACAACTGTATTTATTTTAATTGACTGTCAATCCGTTAGAGCTGATATTTAGTTGCTTCTTAGCATAAAGGTTGAGCATGACTGGAAAAAAAACAAATCACTGAAGATTTCTGAATAATGGATTAATAGTATTAGGTCAATCTACAGTAAAACTGAAACACGGGAAAAACAGCAGCTTCCTAGTTCGGAAGCTAGCTGCTTCTTTTTATGTAAATTAGGGTGACTGAAGATCCTTTTTTGCTTGGACGAGTTCACTTTATATGTTCTGTCTGGGGCATCCAACAGGGATTCATAGATTAATGAAAATGACCAGTTTTCAGCGTGTCTCAGGAGGCCAATAGGCATTTACTTAAACTGACTGGTGCGATGCATTGAATGACCACCTGCCTTTCATGTGACGTCATCCCTGAGCCGCTGCTTTGTGGGTGGTTCTTCCCCGCTCACAGACGAAACTACGGGGCAGTGCTGGTAGCGCTGCTGCTGCTGCTGCTGCTGATAAGATGTCAAAGCTCAAGTGTAGCTTTACAGACGAACCGCAGCAGAAAATATCCTCAGACGTCTCGGACAGGACAGACTGGATTTGTTGTTACTTCATGGAAAGGGTTGGGGTGCACCAGAAGTGCCTTTTGATGGTGCAGAAGGCACAACATGTTACTCAGAATCACTAAAGTTTCTAAAGTAAGTCTCTGCACTTCTTGTACACGGTGCAAATGTTGGAAGGGTTTTCTCACTGATACAGAACCAATGGACCAAGGAGAGGTTCTAACTTTCTGTTGAGTCAATGAAGGGGGTTCTGCTTGTGCAATTTAATTTAAAAGACACTTCTTTCAAATACTTTCATGTTTATTTGTTGAACAACTAAAAACTGATATGTAGACAAGAACAGAAATAAACTTCATTGTTCCTAAGTGGGGAAATTCCCGTGTCTCAGCAGCAGGAAAGGAAGCATGCAGACAAAGCTAAGAAATACGAATACAAGAAATAAGAACATGAAACTGCACAGTAGGGGATAATTTGCAACCTAAGAAAAAGGTTACTGTACAGTTATTAGTTAAAAAAAATTGTATAATAAAAATACCAAACAAGTGTGCACTGAGCAGGAATGACTGCACATTATGCTAAAAAAAAAAAAGCAGCAACAGACTATTTACAAGAATTAGAATGACTGCAAACTATGTAGATGGGACACAAGACGGATGAAGAAAAAAAGGATAAAGACAACAAAAGACTGGAATACAACATTTCTTGTTTGTTAAATAAATGAGTCTGCTACTTTTTGTGTGTACTATTACATAAAAAAAGAAAAGAATAGAATGTGTTTTGCCATGATATTATTTCAGAATTTTATTTGTGTTTACTTTAACAGAGCTATCAATGTTGCTTGTTAATTTTCAAATACAGGAGAGTCATTTATTTCTATTCTTATTTAATTCCAGGGAGCACAAGTATTTTTCTGCTTGCTGACTTATGAAAGCTGTCCAAATTTGGTTTGAACTATTCTTTCAAACACGCAGCGAAGGGAACAGAGTTTCATTAAAGTTTTTTATGACAGGGCTAAGTGCTCTCTTTTTTTCCACGTCAATGCTCACCCTATGAAAAAATGAACACAAATGGAAGCAACTATATAATTTTTACTGCCAAACTGATCTACCACAACAAATAAAACTTTCTAAATAAGAGGTTTCTCATGTTTTCCCTATCTACAGAAAATAAAATCATTGAAAAACAGCACGATCCTAAGTATAAAGCAAGCTGCTTCCTGTTAGCCCAAAGCTTAAGTTCAAAAGGACCATGTTTTTTAAAGAGAAAATACATTTTTCAAAATGATCAAAGCTTTCTAATATATTTGACTTTTGTATTAAATTTTGTCTCATTTCATAACAGAAAAAAAATTCCTGGTCAAATTAAATAAATATTGACTCTAAATCTGCCAGGCGTATGCATAGTTTTAGGCATAACAGTAAATAGTTTTTGAGGCTCTTCTTTATTAGCAGATCAGAAAAATTTAACTGTGTTTCAGCACAAACAATGTGATTCCCTACAACTTGAGACAAATTTTGATATACAGGCAATGATCAACTGAATGGTGATGAGCCTGTTAAGCCCTACTACGGGTCTTTGCTCGATAGTTTTCATATTCTTAAAAGAGATTACTTCTGTATTCTTTTCAAGTGTCTGTGGGCCTGAGGCTTCTTCTTTTATTCTCTTTATGTCTGTGTTTCATTACATAAACTGCACAACCGGACAATAAATGAGTAATAAAGCACCTCAAACCTTAAAATCCAAGAGAACTGTCTAGAGAGCTAATAACCAAGACAATAACTATACACCATTTAGAGAAATTTGATACTTTTAGATGGTAATCTATGTAATTGTGTGTGTATATATATATATATATATATATATATATATATATATATATATATATATATATATATATGAGAGACAAAGAGTGAGAGAAGGAGTTTATTCCAGCAAAACTTTCTCATGAAGCAATGATCAAAGAACAGCGGTAGGAGGTGGGGAAAGGCACTTATAAAGCATAAGAGCTGATAATTTGTAGCGTCATTGACAACACTTGATCAGGCAAAAAATTCAAGTGAGACTCAAGCAAAAGTGATTCGTAATGCCTTTTATTCATTTAGTGATTAAAAATTTACAATTGATTAATATACAAAAAAAATCCATCTGTCATCTATCTTTCTATGCGCTAAATGCAAAAATGTACTCGAGAAGATCACGTTGAAAAGAATTAAGAAGGACATTTTCCATTCTCAACCAGTCGATGTGTTTTTCCTCTTGAAATTTTACATTTCATTTCCCCTTAGGGTACACAAAATAGAATGAAACCACCTTGAGCACGCCGGCTGGATTTTTTAGCCTTCCAATGTTATTAATTATGCAGTAACCTCCAATATGAATTGTCATTCCTTTGAAAGCAATAGGCTCCCTTACAAACACACCAAGCAGCCTCGGTAAGAGTTTGAATTTCCCTTTTCTGCATTTCACAAAAAAAAAAAATCTTTCAGCCCCTTACTCTTAGCTTCCACAGCCCTTCACTCTGAATTGCCCAAAGGCGGGTTAAGGTTAATCATCTCTCGTTTCCTCCCCTCTCTGCGCGCTCTCATCATATTCTATCCTCCAGCATTCCGCTGTGACATTAGCAGCTACTAATGTGTTTGACATTTGTTTTAATAGATTTAATTTATGGGTGTGGAAACAATACGTAGAATAAACCAATAAATCAAACAGCAAATGAATACTCTCCTTAACCCTGTTGGCAATGACTTGAATGCACCCAGCCAGGAGAAGCAGAAATAGGGTAAATTATTGTTTTAAAAGTAGCTGTAAGATTAATGAAACATTAAGAGCACTATGGCGGCTTAAGAGGTCACTGCCCACATTTAATAGGTTATTCAATCACTCGCAGCTGGAACTCTGTGTGTTATTTTCTTTCTTTGCTGAAAAAAGCAGACTGTTCTCGCACTAGCAGAGGTGGTTTAACCATAACAACTCATTTTTCAAAAAAGAATGCTTATTCGCTATTATCACAATTTCCAACCTTTACCTTTGTGCAAACAGTTAAAAAAAAATTTCTGCATTTTCCCAATTCATCTTGACATTCACAAGGAATTTTGCCATTTTGTTTGTTTTCCTGCACTTTCTCACTGAGGATTAGGCCATTCGAGTCTTATTTCTATTTTCTATTTTAAATGAAGTGTGCTCGGAGAGAAAACAGGATTTCACACTTACTGTCAGTCTGTCTCTGTACTGATCCCCCACCCATATTTATATTATCAATTCTCCTTGTTTTCCTACCGCCCATTTTCCTGGTGCGGTGACATTGATGCTAACACAATGTGTCTGTGCATAAGTTTAAGTAGGGCATGAAAGACTTTGCTCCACAAAAAGAAAGAAAAAAAAAAGAAAGGGGAGAAAAAAGCAGAGCCAAAGGTCATTTGCAGCAATATTATGAGAAAGTAACGACTTGGAAATAAAGTGCAGATATCAAATAGGTGAAATTATTTCCAAAGATAAAATGTCAATGTCATCACTCTTTGCATTTCATTTTTAGCAACCTTTTATTCTGTAAAAACTAATGTCTCTTCACATTTTTGTCAAATCTGTGTGAGGACGAGAACTTTAATCCTATAATCTTCTGGCAGCTGGGACGTATTTATTTTTTTGTGTTATCATGTCACACAGTTACAAAACACCTAGCGCCAGCTCAACTACATAGATCACAAATATAGATCGCAGGAACGTGCAAGCTGACACTTTAGGAATCCAATCAAGAGATGAACTCCAGATTTGAGACGTTCAGGCCGAGTAAGCTCGCTCCTCTACTTTCATCTCGCCTCCTTTAGTGGAATCCCTCTGGGGAAAAAGGTTTAAACAGCACCATACCTTTTACCGGGCTAAATCAAAGACCTTTTAATAATACTCCCTCCATTTCATGCTCACTCAGCTCACAGCTCATCATCCACCATCAGCATAAGCGGAGCCACTTCAGAATCACCAGTGTAGGCTATCACAAGGCACACTGCCAGCGTATCTCAAGAACATGATGGCTTGCATTACTTCTTGAGGACACAAAGATAATTAAAGAGGGAGGAGGGGGATTTAATAAATGTTTTGGCTCTGTTGCTGCTGATACAGTGACCGATCTTCAGACTGATCCCTGCCTCTGTGACAGTTTTGACAGCTCATGATATGACTGGATATGTGAAATACGATAGTGTAACAGTAATCTGGTTGAATAACAGCAAAATGTCACAAACAAACCAACTAAGGCTTGGTCACTATGGAAGCAGCCTGCATTTACGTTCTTAAACTGTCCCAAAGCCATCTAAGGTAGACCAACAGTGCTTTTCAAAAGTATTCACACCCCTAAAGTTTTTGTGACGACCGCAATCTTAGCTGTCTTATTGGGTTGTTTTGTTATTTTGAAACAATCTTTATTGTCATTATGTGTTACCATAATGACATTTTGGTGAGACACCGGCTCAGAATGCACATAGATTGCACGTAACATGCAGACACAACAAGACAATGTCTTCACACTTAAAAAAAAAAAAAGTTAATTAAAGTTAACTGACTGATGTAAAGTAATACTTAATTTTGAATTAGAAGAAATAGAATACCTGATTTTCAAAACCTTAACAAATTGCAATCTGAAACATGTGCCATGTACATCTACTCAGCCCCTTTCACCGAAGCATCCCAAAATCAAATCTAGTGCAACCAATTGCAGTAGCCCTTTGTTGAATAGAGTTCACCTATATGTAACTTGATCTTTGTGTACAGTAAATGCAGCCATTTTGTGAAAGCATCAGAGAACATTACTGAACAAACAGCATCACCAGGACCAAAGAACACACCGAACATCTCAATTTTAAGACTGTGGACATGCACAAAAAATCATGTTTGCAAGCTATGGCACAAAAATATGTCTAAGGAGATTTGTCCAGTTGAGACTAAAACTTGAACACATGCAACACTATGTGGCAGAAAACTGGAACCATACACCTCCCTGAAAATACCATTCCTTATCGACACTTGGTGGTGGCAGCATGATATACTTCTCCATTTATTTGAGAAGAAAGATGGAGCTCAAAAAAGGGTAAAGTAAAATATGTAATTGTTTGTAGTGAATGGTTTAGATTAAAGGTAAGGCCCAGTCAAAGTCCCAAACTATTCCAGGTGAGAATATTTCAGTACTTAAAAATTCACTGATTTTGACATACACTCTGAGTGAGCTTAAGCTGTTTTGCAAAGAAGAATTGGCAAAGCTGACAGGGACATACCTCAACAATCTTGCTGCTGTAATTGCAGTTAAAAGGTGATTAGACAAAAATATTGACTCAGGGTGACTGAGTCAACATTTTCTATGCCACATTTCTAAAATGTAATTTGCTAAACATTTTGAACAGTATGTACCCTGTCCCGTTCACTTCACATTTATGTACCGCTTTTTATGGGTCATTTGCAAAGCATTGAGCTAAAATAGATTCAATTTTGTCGTTGTGACTTGACAAAACGGTCATGACGGCAAGGCATTGTAGCACTGCTAAAACTCAGACACAAACGTTACCACAGTGATCAATTCATTACAAAGCATCACCTAAAGAACACCAACTAATGCCAACAGTTAATATAAGGTCAAGCCAATGCAGTTTATTCAATACATCCTTAGTTGCCCTAGTCGTTTCATTACCTCCGGACAAGCTCCTCACACACACCTGAAATAACCCCCCCCCCACACACACACACACACACACACACACACATACACCTCCCCTGCACTGTCTTCCTTCAACCGTAGCCCCTATCAACCTGCTCGCCCTGTGACAAATTACCAAACAAATGAACCCTCACACTGGAGACAAATGAGGAAAAATAGTCTTTGAAGAGAACCATTTATTCAAATCCCCCCTGACAGGGGGGGATCTCTGATCCTATTTCTTTCCTTGAGTGCATGTGGCAAAAAAGAAGTCAGCCAAAGAGTACTGAAATTCACAACAGGCTTTTAAATGACATGTTCCCTAATATCTTCGCCAAGCCGGCTCATGTATCCATGCTGAAGAACCCTGGGAGAATTAGGAGAAAAGATGCTATCAAATAAACCCTGCGGCAGACGGTCACTTGAAGCCGAAGCAATCTCAGCATTTACGTGTTCCGACTCTTCCGTTTTATGGCCGCCGTTGCTCCTATCCCGGCTGTTGCTTTTGTTTATAGTTTCCATTGCTGCCTCTCTTCACGTGAAACCTTTGATGCAGGCAAATGATTTGTGACGAAATGCCTGAAACATTAACTGTTGTCCTTGTAAGTAAACCAGCAAGGACTTTATGATGGCCCTGAATGTGATACTGTAATTTAAATCTCACTCCAGGATGAGATGAAGAGGACAAAGTTATTTTGGCAGCTTTAACACAAGTGCAATCCTTCAAAAGTTAACCCTCCTGAGTTTGCCTCCATCACATCGCCAGCGCGCCCCTGCTATGCTGCCAAGAAGCGGGGCGCCACTTTAAGGTCATTTTCCCCATGTCTAATTTTACCCTTGGGTACGCTTGAGTAGAGCGTATGAGAGCAGCCATCATTTTAAACACTTGTTTCAGGCGCTATTTCTTTCTCAGTTTATGTGCCTCCGTTCTGAGGTGATGGAGTGCTAATGAACAGACAGGCAGATGCAATTTGCCTGAGGTCCTTATGTGGCTTTCTTGAAGGCCTGATGTCGAACACATTACTTTGCCTGAGCTCAATGTGAGGGAGATTGGGGCTCACGGGTAACAAATGGCCTGAATCATGAGGTTCATCAGGTGATCTAGTGTACTGTGGCAGATTCAATCAAGCGGCTGTTTGAAATATTCTACCGCGACTAAGTGAGAGCTAATGAGCTGCTTTGAATGCATGTTGTTATAGACTAAACTTGAAGGTTCGCTTCTAAATTCAGTGCTGCGTCTGATCACTGTTGACTTGTCTTTGTTAAGATATTTCTGGTTTCGTTTTTCAGGGGGGTGGGGGGGGGGGGTTGTTGTCGGTTTACTTTGAAAGAAAGAAGTGTGGTCAGCCAAATGAGGTTTTAACGTCTGTATATAAATGCAGTCTAGGGGGAGCCAATCAACAGATCCAGGCAAAAGGAAATAACAAAGCCCAGAGCTGGAGGTGTCAGATCGCACGAAGAGGAACAGCGCACTGTGGGACTTTTGTCACATGGTTCACCCCCTGATGTTGCAGGTTGAGGCTGCCTGCCTCCTCAACTCTTCTAGCTCACTTACCTCGCTGGAGGAGCCAGCCAAGGTCTTAGCTAGCGCCCCCAGAGTTTCACACAGAGGTTTCTCTTTTCCATCAATCTGTTATTTACTCTCTGAACTCTTTCGACTCTAAAAGGATAGACAGCAAATATGAAAATAACTCACTGTTTAATGCCTGAACAACTACTTGCTGGGGACGTGCCTAGTCAACCAGTGGCTTTTGCCCACAAGGCGAGGGCATTCTTCACACCTGTCTGCAAGGATAAGTGGTCTTGTCACAGGCAAAGCTAATCTGTTGCAACGCTCAGTCACACTCAATCCCCTGGTGGAACGCTGCGCCTGTCCTTGAATGTTTGCTGGCACTGGAAGCATACTTGGGCCCCCGATCGGTCTAAACGTGGTGGAAAACATGTCAATGAGGAGCAGCGGCCTCTTGTCTCTTTACAGACAGCTTGGAGAACTTTTGCCCTTTACAGTTAGCACTTTAATGCGTTCTACTTTGTAAGGAACAATAGCATCCCAAGACATGGATGTATGGTGCCTGCGTAGATAATTAGCAGGTAAATTACACAGTTCAGAGCAACGGCAGGCTAAACATTAAAGCATCACTCAAGCAGAGACATGAATCGAGTCTGTTTTACCTGGTAAAACCTACAACACAGAGACGGCACAAAACAACAAAGGCAGCTATCAAATGCACTGAGTCAGTCTTCTTATGTGCAATCACTGTCCTATTCACTGGTGAAAATGATACTTTCAAAGTAATCACACATTTTAACATCATTATTGTATAAACTCTGCATATATGGTTTTCAGAAATGTCGGCCACAGTAATTTGTAATAAGTAGGGGGAACAACATCTTTGTGTTCAATCATGAAATAACGATGTGAGTAGAAGAGACAAAGTGGTTACAACAAACATCAAAATGCAGTGGGAAAAAATGGTGTTGTCCGTGTACTTTCCTTTTGATGTAGCAAAGTTGATTTGGACTGGAGACACTGAATCCTTGAAGGAGAAGAGGGTTACTTGTGGGAAATTATTATTTTGAATAGATCAAAGGCACTGAATGATTAATCGTGCAAAAGAGGAAAGTTAAAGCAATTTTTTTGAGAGGTGGTTTCATTGTAAATCTTAAGAATGCAATTATTTTATTAGCACATATTTAACTGAGAAGAAAACTAGAAAAAAGAGGAATAACAAATTGATACATGAAAGAGGGGAAAAAATATCATATTGAATTAACAAAACAATACAATCAATGTCCTTAGATTCAGTTTCTGAAACCTGAAATTTTGTCCTCCCAGCTGAATGAGGTGTAACTCACTCCACAGACAGTAGAGGATCTTGAAATGCTTTTATTTGGCTAATAAAGCAAAGATTAAATAGCCTTTTTTAAATAGTCAAAATGCTGAAACAGACTAAGGATCAAGTTCACAAAAGTATTTGTGGGTGCTGAATGTGTGCAAACCTGAATTTGCATGTGCTTCTAATTATGATGCCAGGCGCAGAGGAAGAACACTCCTAAAATAGCTTTAACAAACAAATAGCATTTCTCTCCACTGAAGCAGTTTGCTGAAGATCAAATGAGGTCTTCTGCAAATATTTAGGGGAAAGTCCTATATTTGTGGAAATCACAAGCAGTGCAAATTGTATGTTATGTCGAAAGACCAATGCCATTTGTGTTACATTGATATATTTTTGATACAGGTTAAGTAAAAGAGAGGGGGAAAAATCATTCTCTGTTGTGCTGGATTTGCAAAAAAAAATTTCAGGGATACTTGATAGATAGAAATAATTATTTTATTTTTTTTTGTTGAAGTCTGCATATAAGTATTGCAAATACATTGTCTAATTAAATAATTAATCTAAATTGTGTAGAATCCAAACCTTGTGATAATTGAAATAAACCCTGTCAAGAAGAGATGTCTGCAAGGGGGGCATGTTTTTCATTTTCTAGATGAAATTACCAAGCTGAGTCCACAGACAATTGTGTATTATTGTGATGAATCCTTATTTCCAATCAAAGGTTTTATCTCAACCAATTAAATCAATGCTTCATTTCCCTTTCTTTTATGATCTCTATCCATAACTTGTTGAGTTAGAAATGCCATACTGATGTAATTCCTCTTGTCAGATTTTATTCATACAGTTTTGGCAAATTCTTATCAGGTCAGGAACTGGAGATCTCTGGTGAAAAAAAAAGAAGGTAGAATAGAAATACAGTTGTATCTATCACTTTGATTAATTCAGCCCATGTTGCATTTTTGCTGAAGAAGGGATTACTGTGATCTGATTGAGGAATAAATAAAAAAAATAGGGAGACACAAACACGCCCAGCAAGTCCAACAGATGAGGGCAAGTTTATCTGCTATGTGAATCGAGTGCAATTGTTAAAAAAAATATATATACAGCAGATCGCACTGCTTTTGAATTCCCCTCTAAGTTTCAGAAATTTGTTTCACATATTTGGAGCACAAAATAAAACAAACAATAACAAAAAAAGAGTCCTGTATGAGTTTTCTATGTTTAATTCTGACTCTGGCATCATGGCAGAGTTCATGGCATAGCAGAATTCGTGAAAATATCTTCTCAAGATTTCAGGGTTGAACATTTTTATGGTCTGGTAGGTTCTGCCAGCCTGACCCTCAAGCAGCTAGAAAGCCTGTTTAAGATTTTAGAGAAGCATGTCTAGATAGCTGGAGGGCATACTTTCATTCTTTGACAATACTTACCAGTCAGATTGGATTCACACTGCAATTCAGTGGCAAAAAGAAATACCCAGAAGTGGAAAATATGAAATTCTTTGTACTACAAGATATTTACAACGTCTTCTTGTAAAAGTAATGTTTAGGACAAGGACAAGAATCAAAATCAAAGAAAAATCCTTCAGGTTCTGAGTGTTTGGCAGAACTGATGTCTGGTTCAAAAATCCAACAGATAGATATGCCAGAGAGACTGGGTGACATCAGGCAGCTCGTATGTTTTCAGAATACACTCCATTGAATGGCATCATTGTGTAAACAGAAGTGGGAGCAGTCTTTGGCTCAATCTGCAGAGTCAGCTGAAGAATTGTTTTTCTGGTGAGAGATTTATTTTCAGCGACTGTGTGATACCGTCACGCTGCTTGAATAGTTAGTGAATGCTGGATATCTTGTCAGTTCATTCAGGACTCTGCTGTAAAACATGTAATGAGCTGTGAGCTTTTAACTGTGCTTTTCAATTAATCATTAGCCCAGTAGTCTACCTGTCAGCTTAGCCTACGATTTCAGCAGGTTTCTTTTGCATGCTCCATTTCCTATATTCTTACTCTTCCATCTCAGATTTTTTTTTTATGTATATAACTCAATTGGACCTTGTGGGTCATCAGGGGTAAGTCCTCAAGTTGTATTAGGAATTAAATCGGGGGAGTTTTTTTTTGTTTTTTTTTTGAGGAAGCTTTGAGGTACTGAGCTTTGCTGTCTGGAACAAGCTGCCTCCTGGCCTCTAACATCTACATTCAACAGAGAATGAACGAATGTCTTATTATCCAAGGCTTAGACTTAATTACTGTCTGTCTGTATGTAGGAAGGCATAACTTGTATGGTTTATTACGTGGTATACTGCGGTAGGGTTGTAGTGGTTCATTAGGATTTTACATTTCAAATAATTATATTTGAGGTAATCTTTTGTGTATCAGGTTACCAAAGTGAATAATAATAATAATAATAATAATAATAATAATAATAATAATAATAATAATAATAATAATAATAATAATAATAATAATAATGTTATAGTACCCACACGCACACACACTAATTTGTGTCTTGTCATTCTCGTCATCATAGTTATTTCTTGTCCACTATCTACCTATCTGCAATATCCAATTTATGGAAAACACAAGATTTCATAACACTTTTTCACATTTTGTTACATTATAACTACACATTTTATTGTATTATATTTGGAGTTAATGGGACAGACCGCTTGAAGTAGTTGCCAGCTCTTTCCTCCGTTCCTCTTGGGGGGGATGACAAAGCTTTAATATTATTAAGAATAAAAGTTGGAAATATGGTATGCAAAATGTATTTAATTCCTTTTAATCAAATAGCCCCAAATAATACTCAGTGCCACCAGTTTTCTTCTAAAGTCATCTAATTTACTTTAAGCACTAATGTAACTGCACTCTGCAAGCTTCAGAAGTTTGTAAAAGAACCTTAGTTGATATACAATAGGGGTCATGGCTGAAGCTGTGAGTTAGTTTACAGCAGGGCAAGGTTTTCAAACAATACTCCAAGCTTTGAGCCTTTCACGTGGTACTTTTCAGTCTTGTATTCAAAATGTAAAAGAATGTGACACAAATGCAAATTTACTATGACTTGGCCTTCCAGCTACACTGATAGGCAGTGCCAGGAGAGCATTCATCATTGGCAGAGAAGGAACTGCAAAGATCCACAGCTCAGATGGGTGAATCTGTCGAAAGGAAAAATAAGTAGCTGTGCACTCCACAATTGTAGCTTTTATGTAATATTTGCATATAGAAAGCTGATTTTAAAAGAGCCACACAAACAGTCCTGTTTAATTTTTGCCATAAACCATATAATGGATACAGAAAGCTTGTGAAAAAAGTTGCTTTGGTCAGATGAGACCAAAATTTTATTTCCTTGCCTACATCTAAAATATTAGGAGTGGAGGAAAACCAATGATATAATCATTAACATATAATTACTATCATGGCACTGGTAGCTTCATAATATGGGAATGTTTATCTTTAGCAGGATCATAAAAAGAAACGGCACAACAACACTAAATATGCAGCTAATTTTACATTGAAATGGTTTGCTTTGTGTCATTCATTTGTTAGAATGACCTGGTAAAAATCCAGGAATAAATCCAAAAGGTAATTAGTGGCAAATATGTAATTGATGCTTACCGATAGTCTCCATCGGGTCTCTCTGTAATTGAGGTAAATACATAAAACAAATTCAGCCTCTACATCTGTAAAGCTCTTGGAGACATAACCCTGTAAGACTCGCAGCTGTATTTGTAGCAAATAGTGTTTCTACACGTTTACCCTGGGGGGCTGAATAAAAATACATTTCAGATTTTGTTTTTGTAAAAATTTTGAAAACCATGCAACTTTTTTCTTACAATTCAATTATGCACTGCTTTTATTTGGTCTATCTCATGTCATTTCCATAATATACATTGATATTTGTGGTTTTAATATGACAAAGATAAAAAAAACATGAAAGAGCATAGATATTTTTAAAGGGATCCACAATTAGTTGTGTTAAGAACTACTACTACTAATAGACTTTATTTCAGAAATAAAATATTGTCACACGGATGCCATGTTGTTTATGCTGCAATGCATTCTGGGCAAATGATGTATAGTGCTACCTACGTCCAGCCAAAACAGCAACGAGTAAAGTTAAACCTTTTCAGTTTGAATCGGAGCAAATTATAATTGATTACAACATAATAATGATAATAAACCATGAATGACACGTACCACTCGTAAGACTGCGTAATCCTGGCTAATAGTGCTCTGTTTCCAGGATATGGTCCAATAACACTTGCATAGGATTTGATTAGTCCATTCTTTGGTTGGTCAACACCTATTTAGGGTCTGGTCCGTGATTTCACATTCTGTACCGGCGGCAGTGACAGTAGCTTTGTTATTTAAAAGGGCACCATTGTTGCCTGTCTGATGTTTCTCCTAGTTGTCTTTCACTCACAAGGCGGGCGGGTTTAGGCACTCCATGGATAAAAATAGTCAGCACAGCAGTTGGTTTTAGCTTACGATGCTAATGCCCACCTGGTAGCCCCTAAATCAGTTTTGTTGGTACAATTCACTCAATGTCTTCTGGAGAGAAGTGTTGAGAGCACAAATGTGGGTCCTTCAGAAGTTGTCTTCTTCTAATGGCCCTTTCCTCTGTTGTTTTTTTATTTTGAAATTATAGCCAACAGCGACACAGTGTGGCATTGTCTAAATGTACACCAGTCAAACGCAATACAATAAACAATTCATATGACCCAGTCCAGTAGGACCTAACCACATCATTAACCCAACATACATTGCGAAGGTGAAAAAATGGCGACCTCCCATGGGTGAAAAATATAAAAAAGGATATACAATTTTTGAAGTAAATATGAGTTTTTGCATATCACAAACAACAATTAAGAAGGCAAGACAAATTTATTTATATGGCACTTTTCAGTAACAGGACGATTCAAAGTGCCGTACATGAACAGAAAAATATTACAGACATAGGAATAAAACAAAGGAATAAGCTAAGTAAATCCTTGATTAGACTTTTTTCATACATTGACAAACATACAGAAAAACTTCATAATTTAAATTAATAATAAGAGATATGGTAAGTATATTTCTGGGGATCCATAGTAATTATAACTTATTTTGTTTCATTGTTTCACTGGAACAAGCTTCATCACTAAAAATTCAAAACTTAATTATTTCTATTCATTCCTTAAAGCTACAAATTAAGGTCTCTGATCTGACCTTTCTAAACCACAGCTAAAATGGGAGAATAATAAAGTTTCACTAGAACAAGCTTCTTCTCTAAAAATTCTTAGGTTAATGGTTTAGATTCATAACGCCAAAGCTTGAGGTCTCTGATCTGACCTTTCTGACACTACAGCTAAAATAGAAGGCAGCAGCGTAAGGGAAAAAGCATGCTAGAGGCAGTGTGTGTGTGTGCCTGTGTATTTTAGTGTAATCGTGTATATGCATGTGTGTGTTTGTGTTAGTCTGTGAACTGTGGCAGATAGCTCTCACAGCCAGAGTCTGATAGCGATGGAATGTTATCAGGCAGTCCAGTAGCTCTCTGTTCCATGTCAAAGATGTCACAGAGGAAAATTGCAACATATTTAGGCCAACATGCTCAACTAGTCCTGGATCCCTTCAAGGGACTGTTGTATTGTCGGTTAAGTCATAACCAATGTGCTGAATGTATTTTGAATGATGTTTCTACAGCTTTATATCTTACTATGCTAGAAATTAAAAGACTTAGAAGTATATGCTACTTGCAGCCTGTTTGGTAACTGTATGTATTTGGTTTCCCTGCAGCCAGTCCCACAGGATCTGGACCGAAAGGTTACCCAGGCACGTCAGAGGTCATCCGGGAATCCAGCAGCACAACTGGGATGGTGGTTGGCATTGTAGCAGCAGCTGCATTGTGTATACTCATCCTGCTTTATGCTATGTACAAGTACCGTAACAGAGATGAGGGATCGTATCATGTGGATGAGAGCCGCAATTACATCAGCAACTCAGCACAATCCAACGGCACAGTAGTCAAAGAGAAACCTATCAACAACCCAAAAACATCCAGCAAGAATAAGAAGAACAAGGACAAAGAGTACTACGTGTGACTGAGGAAACTTTGGTCTTTCCTAGACCAACATCTGCCCAAAAGATTGATCAGGACATAAACATGTGTACAGGACAACAACAAAGATGAACAATAGTTAGTATTTTTTTTTTCTTACAAGACAATGCTCTACAAAAAAAACTGAAAATAAAAATATACATTTCTTTAATCTAAAGAACTCCAAAACAAACAGGACATACTGTCCAGGAAGAAACTCATAGAAAAATGGACATGCTAATATCTAACGAGTCAACCAAACAGTAACAACCCATCTGTGACTTGTTCCTGGGCCAGAAAAACGTCACCACTCCGTCATGTTTCCAGGAACAGAGGAGTACGGGAGCGCTTTGCAGATGGAGATTCAGCATTACAAACTTTGCATTTACATCGCCTGTGTTTGTGTGGTTGGCTTCTTTTCTAGAGAAAATGGCACACTGCATAGTTAAATACATACCATAAATATGCCAAACATTGACTGTAGAAGAGAAGGGAAAGGGAAAAAAAAACTTATAGTGGGAAATTTGAGCTCAAAGCATTCACAGAAGAGGCAGTGAAGTCCGGCAAAGACTTATTCGTTTCACTGAGCTGGTGCAGTGTAAAGATCAGAACAGATGGCAGTTTCTCTTGAAAGAGTCTGATTTAAAAGAAGTGTTCTGGGGGAAATCAAGCGAAGGCCTTCATTTTCCACGTTGTGTGATCTCAAAGGGAGGACGTTTCTGCTCGGATTCCTGGGGATCTGAGGAAAGGTTATCACCTGGGAGCCGTGCACGCAAAATTATCTTATTACAGTACATATGTTTATAAACAGTACAACCACATCTATTTGTGCTTTCTGGACTGTGACAAAGTGGTGTTTTATAGCCTGTTGTAAAGATGATGCAAAATATATCTGCTCCTCAAACATTTTGGAATAAAATCTAAAAAAATAAAAATAAAAATGACATATGTGTTAATAGATGTTGTTAGAGATAGAAGATTTTATGAAGACATGTTTCTTTCTCAGTTGAATAATAATTTGAAATCTCCTTGTTTTTACATGTGTTCCTATATAGTTTTTTATACAAATGCCAACCTGAGATAGATAATCCTGGACCAGTAATAGCCTATCCATTCCCAAACAAACTACACAAGACACTGGAATCTCGTGTGAATCTCTTTCAAGGAATCACTGCCTTTCTCCTCCGTCCTGATTTAGATAAGTGAAAATGAAGAACAAGAACACAAGTGATTGATTGATTGATGATGATGATGATGATGATGATGATGATGATGATGATGATGATGATGATGATGATGGATGAAGACAAAGATTAGTATAAATAAATTTGTATGTGTGTGTTTTGCCCCAAGTGGTACTAAAACGTTGGACGATGTGTGCTTGGGCTGACTCGAATCCTGCGGAGAATAGCTCAAATAAGTCTCCATTTCAACTGTTCTGTGTTTGTTCTGTCATTCTGTCTGTCAAATCTGCTTTCCAGAGACCTGTACTTGGAATGAGTATGAGGAAAAATGACCATGAACTATAAATAATGATTATGAATTCTCTGTTTGCTGCTCTTTTGTTTGATTTTAGGTATTTTCTTTTCAATTGTATTTCTTGTACTCCCAAACTGAAAGATTCTTATTAAAACTAGTTTTGAAAAGGCAAATGAATAAAATATTACCTAAGTGAACTTAAACTAGTTTACTGACAAGCTCTATGATTGCAGGAGTTTTGATTGGACTTGCTTCAATCCAGATATTTTGCTTCCAGTCTGGTCATGATATCAGATCGTAAGTATATGCCAAACACCAATATTTTCTGATCCAGAGCTTTTTCCTTAAAATATTTAATGTTCAATCATAAGATAAGATTAGTTTGCTTTATCGTCATTGCATACATAAAGCATACATAACAAGATTCAGGTGAGTTCCCAAACAGTGCTCAGTTAATAAAAAAGTATAAAAGTACTGTTTCATAAACAAAAGGGATTTTCCATCTTACGCAGTCCCAGAGGAGCCTGTATCTTCTACTTGATGGGAGAAGATCAAACAGTTTTTATGCTGGATGGTACCTGGTGATGTTTGATGCCTTCCGGAGGAATCGCCTGGTGTAAATATCCTCCAAGTTGGGTTATCCTGCAACAAATCCCGATCCGTGCTGCTGAAGCAATACTGGAGCTGTTCAAATGCTCCCTCAGGCCACATCCTAATCTGTTTAACAGTTGGTATGACCTTGTCACATCCGAATTTACCCATTGTGGGACAACAAAGGTATTCCTTACCGATGACAGGTTTGTATGATAGTGTTAAAAACAAGGATTTGTGATCAGTCTGGCCTAGATGATATAGAGATATTTATTTTGTTTTAAATCCATTCTGTATTATTGTACACATAGTCAAGTATGTTTTTTTTACTGTTTACTGACAGCAGTTAGCAAGTAGATGGGAGTAATCCGACAGTGAATTATCTCAGCAGATAGAAGGGGTGACAACTGACATCATAGTCCTGATGTATCTTAATAATCTAGGTAAAAAAAAAAAAAAAAAAGATTTTTGGATGGGTTCCTCTTTCTTGAAAAGTTTTGTCTCTTCTCCAACAACACTTGCATAATCATAAAGTTGTACAAGGTATTAGGAATAAACCTCACAGCCACTGCGAGTTATATTGCAGCAATTTGTTCACACCTTTAACTTTATTTATATTTTCCAGATGATTATATCTTGAAAATTATAAGATAGGCATCGGAAGGATCGAGAAGATGCCCTTTCCATTCGAATAATGAAATTCTTGTCAGCTGCTGAGCTGTCAGCTAAATCGAACGTCAAATGGAAGGAAATTGTGTTTTGTTTGGATGATTTGCTTTTCCTGTCGCCTCTTGCCCAGGTCAGCGTTGTAAATGAGATCTAGTTCTCAATTGTCTCGCCTGGTTATATGACAGTTAAATAAATCTGAACACTGACTGCCAAGACTGTAGTTTTTTATGGCTGCAATGTAAGCTCTGTGATTTTATCAGGGCAAAATATTTTTTGTAAAAATTAACTGAAAATCACTACATCCACCAACACAATTACTTGAATTGATTTAACAATCCTTTCAGCCATATATGTCATAGAATATGAGTTTAGTATATCAGTAAAAAAAAGTCATAAACATTTAATAGTGGCAGTTTCTGAACTGTTTTTAACTTTTTTTTAAAACACGCTCGTGATTGAAACTGTAAACCAGCCGGTGACAGCAAAATTTGCTGTTAGAGTGTTTTTTAAGGTTACATGACACTAGTGGGGTTTATCCATTTTAGAAAGAAAGAGAAGCAGATAGACAAGGATCACGAAACTGGTACCTCCCTACCTACTTTTGATCATCAAACATTTAACATTAGTGATAAAAGTGATTAAATTACTTTGCCTAAACTCCAGCAGTGGTGTGATGACCAGGCCTTGAATTTTATCTATTTGTACTTCTTTCTTGTCAAATCCACGGGACCTCCATTACTCTTAAATCGACTAGATGACTGCAGCCTCAGGGGTTATACTAGTAGTTTCTAATGTTGCTTCGAGCCACTAGACTCAAGCTGAGATGCTCAGCAGGCTACAGAGAATTGGTAAGCTCACCTTTACACCCACAAATTTGACTTTCATTTTCTAACTGGTAGCCTTCAATCTTAACTTAAATGATACCACTTGACATTTGCCAGCAAGAAAGCCAGTCACATGTTTTTTTTACAGTTTTTAATGTGGCACATTTCAATGTCTGATCATTAGTCTGTGAGACATGTAAATAGGCTGAAGTGTAAAACGAGACAAGCTGGGGTTCTTTCAGCCAGTTCATCTGTCAAATTTTGGGTCTTAATTTTACATGTTAAATCTGCATCCATTATCTGTCAACATGAAAAAAAATGTAAAGTAACAAATTTACTGAAGACAGAAACAAATCTCCTACTATAGTTAGAGCAAAGACATCCTATCAACATATTTGTTCTTTAAAAATGTTTTCCCTCTGGTGAGACTGGTGAAAGAAATCAGACACAACATGGTTTCTAAAACAAAGACAAAGCCTGGGAATTAGATTTGCATTTGGAAATTTTTAATTTAAATGCCAATGTCTCGTAAAATGGCAACTAAAAACCAGCAAATTTCCACAAAACCAAAAGAAGAGTTCAATATTTCACAATTAGGTTTCCTGACAAGTCAGTAATGTAACTGGCTAAAACTATGTTCTTTGTTTCAGAGTTTACAACAAACTGTGAAATGGAAAGCAGCCACTTAAGTTAATTGCAGATTAATAAGGTGGACAGCATGCCTGTATTGCAACTCAAATACTGTTGAACAATGAATGGAAGATAGCAAGCTTATTAGCAAAAGGAACGTATTTTTGAAGAATTACACTAGGAAAAAATAGCACTTGATATTACAGCACTTGGTTTTCTCATATCGGGAAAGATGACATGATGCAACACAGTTGCAAACTCTTTCCTCTTTTCTGTAAAACGTGCTGCTGATATTAAATTCAAAATGTGCAAATGTTTGTTAAATAAACAACTCGGTGTCAGCATTATACTCTTTTTTTTCTACTAGTACTTTATTGTGTTTCAGTGTTACAAAACCCAAACACAAGGAGACCAGGGGCAAAAAATATAAATGAAAGGATTTTATTTATTTATTTTTTATTAGAATTTATTAATATGGCACAACTAATACAGGGCATGGGACCAGGGTGACAGTAAATAAGGAATGCTGCAGAGAAGACAATGAAAACCAAGGAGCTTAATGTGTTATTCCATTCGGAATTCGGAAATCCCAGCTTACAGTCGGAAAAATCAACTGTAACAAACGCTAAAATCAGACTTCCCCCTTGGAAAGACGGAGAAATTTCGAAGGCCAATTGTCAGATCCAACATGGCAGCTCCTAGCATCAACAACAGTAAGCTGCGATAAAAACATGTTCATTTTACAAGACACAGTTGTAAGAGTGTGTAAAAAATCAACGTTACATGTACGGCTGCAACTCTGATCCAAACAATTTAAAGTAGGAAATGGAAAGTAGGCCTATAGCTTTAAAGGACATTTAGAAAAGGAAACAACAGCTTTTCTGGCTGTCACCTTAAAGAAATTCTTTATTTTGTTTTTTGTTTTTTGTTTAGAATCCCGATTTCTCCGACTGTGTTAACTGGAATGCTATTTAGTCTGGTTTATCTCATTCTCAGCTCCTAAGAATCCAGCTGGAGGAGAATCTAAGCAGGTAACTGAAGTAAAGTGACGAGTGAACAAATTAATGAAGAGGGAGCTAAGAGGACACAAAAAGGATGTTTCTAACCTAGAGCAAAAGACTAATAAATAAAATGCACAGAGAACAAAACACATAAAAATAACTAAGAACCTCAACATGAAGAAATTAACCTATATGGAAACATCTTAGTGGCAAAAATTAGACAAAATCTAAATATTAACTCAAGTAAGAACCAAAAACACTGACAATTATGGTTCATGATACTATCATAAGAGAAACATGATTTGTAATGAAAAATAAATATGTTTATTAAGGTTTATTTAAGTAAGTCACAAATATTCCAATCAGTTCTTCTGCAGTTTTATACAGATCCCAGCTGTTTAAAAAAAAAAAAAAAAAAAAAAAAAGTCTGCAAAACTGAAATGCTAAATAGACTAAATTAGTACATTTTAAAACTCTATATTATTCTGGAGCTGCAAAAGACACTCATCTAAACACCATGCAAATTGTATTACATGCTCCCTCTTGATATCATTAAGTAAATGACACTGCCTTAGAATAAAAAAATAAAAACATCTTCCCAAAAGCTGGTGACCATCCAGTTAAAGATGAGATCTAGTATTTGATACTGAAGCAACACAGGACACAGGAGTGTGACCTCAGGAGGTTAGAAAGTGATATTTTTCAAAATGAAGAGCAAAGTTCAAGCAAACCTTTGCATCCATTGCGTAATCTATTTTCATTTTAAGACTGTATGGAAATAAAAACATGAAAATGTTTGTGTTCACTCAAGCAATGATGGTATTCCTCAAGGGAGCCCACACTCTCTGCCTTGACTCCATCTCAGCTACTCTGGCTATCTGTTATAGTGGTGAGAAATGTCTAACAAACTGAATTCTCCAAATAGAAATTCCTTATTTCACTAGAAAACTCATTTTCAGAGTGAAAGCTCAATGCATAAAAAAATTGATTCTGAATCTTGTATGCAATAATAATTTACTTCATCAAGTAATATTTCTGCATGGATACTTGCAGCTGTAAATAATCCATTGTGTTATCAAAAACGGTAGATATTACCAAAAAAAAAAAAAGCAAATGTGTGAATTGCCATGCAGGTTAGCTCCCAGCCACGCTCAGCAAACAGGTCTGCTGCCCACCAAGCATGATGCACCCCATGGTGTCCTCACATGTGTCACCTTGATCAGCTAGTCATGCAGCTTCTCTTCCAAAACAAGTCATCTTTTGTCTTCCACACACCTAAGGTTTCCTCATCACGATGGAACCAAAAATAACCTTTTTTTTTTTTTGGAGCAAGAGTGATTGCTGCATGCTTAGTTTTAAAGCTGATGGATATTAAAGAACTATTAAAAGTCAGATTTCAAAACATAATTTAAACGTGCTCATGTAAATTGTGCAAAACAAACTAAGAAAGACTGAGAAGATATGGTTAAGCGATTCAAATATTACTAAGAATTTACACAGTTTGATTGCATGGGTAAATATTATTGGAGTTAGGTTACCTAACGTTAACATGTATGTTAAGACATCAGAAAGGATATGTGTGCAGGCCAGCACTTACTGAATTATATGTGACGAATGGAGATCATTTTATGGCAGAGATCCTGCTTTTTACGTTGAAAGTAACACTCATATCCAATCCAATCCATTCCTCTATGAGTACCTCTTAGTAGTAAAACATTGAACAGTTAAACTAATCAACTGATTGCCGAAAAAGAGAAACTGCTAGCTTTCAAGTTAATATTTTGTACTTTAAAACAAAAAAATATTTGTGGTCTTGGTTGTATTAAATAGTTCCTAAAGACAGCATTGTATTACCAAAACCTACCAGACCTTGTTTTGGAAAAGCCTCTTAAACTCTCAGAGGGACAGCTTGATTTACTCATATTTTTTTTTCAGTGAGTAGAGTAGATGTCATAGTCACTATATTCATAGCTGAAGCATGTATAATTAAATAAATAACATTTAAAACATATGTAATGAAGTTAAAGTGCAGTGACGATATCATTTCCTCCTTAGGTATTTATCATGATTTAGATTTTTCCCCACTTCATTATTTCAAAGATCAAACTAATTTTAAATACCAATCAAATACAATCTCAATTGATAAAAAGAGCATTTTCCAATGAGTAGGAAAAAGCTGTGAGAAAATGTAATCTTCCCCATTTGTTAGATCACAGATAAATCAAAGTGTTTGATAGCTAAATTCAATTCACTTATACCTGATTAAAGCCTGACCTGTAAAATAAATAAATAAAATAAAAAAAACATTTCAGTCAGTATAGAGTGGGTTAAAAAGGTCCATCAAGCAACACATCATGTGTCTATCAAAAGAACTTCAAATACGGATGAAAAAAGTCACTGATATCCATCATTCTGGGTGTGTTTAAAAGCTATTTTCAGGGCTTTGTGGCTCCAGTTAATCACAGAGGGAGCAAATTGAGAAATTATGGAATGGGGATGAATCTTCCCAGGAGTGGCTGGCCTACCAAAACATTATTTCAAAAGTGCCTCGCCGACTTACCCAGGAGGTCATAAAAGAAGCCAGAACAACATCTGCAGAACTGCTGGTCTGGCCTCAGTTAAGGTCGCTGTAATAAAACATCCATGGGAGTGGTCCAAAGCCTACACCACTGCTGACCAACAAATAACACACACACTTGTCTCACGTTTGCAAAAAAAAAAAATATAAAAATAAATAAAAATAAACAACAACAAAACCTTTAGGAAAACAGTTTGTGGACCAATGAGACAGAGGTGAGCAGTTTTCGATGACATGCCTCCTCTTACACCTGTTCTAAAAGAACAGCCTACCGACAGTCAAACATGGTGGTGGTAGTGTGATGGTCTGGTCTGGTGCTGCTTTGCTGATTTAGGAGCTGGACAATTTGCCACAGTTGATGGGAGCATTTACTCTGCCCTCTACCAGAAATTCCTAAAGGAGCACGCTCATGCATTAGTTATTGACATTGTCCTCAATGCTGGGTTATGTAACTGAATTACAATGTGAAGCACAGCAGCTCCGCCTCTGAATGGCTCAAAAAAGACTAAATGAATCAGAAAGATTTGCAGCCTAAATTGTGATTTTTATCCCTACATTTGGTTGCATACAACTATAAATCAAACAATTTTTGTAAAGGCACATGAATAAAGGACTCAAATGAAAGACCCAACAGAGTAGCATAAAATCATTAATCTTGTTATACAGTCCAAGGTCGGTACACAAAAAACAATCCAAGCAGAGGATTCCAAAAAGTCCAGAAATACAAGCTGGGTCTAAATCACTGGAAGACAAAATTAGGATTAAGGCCTGAATGCTTGACACAAGGGACGAAGACAAATTGGCAAGGGTAAGCTGCACAAGGTGAGGTATTAATAGACAAACAAAGGAAGATAACGAGACATATTAGGGTGTGGCAGAGACTGATTATATGTGGGAATCTCAGGAAGTCAAGTTCTCTGAAAACAGACATGAAAATAATACACAAAATAAAACAGAAAGTTCAAAATGAAAACTGAGCCAGACACGCCACTCTAATCACTTAACCAGAAGAACGGGACATTCAATTAAATTTTATTTATATAGCGCCAATTCATGAAACATGTCATCTCAAGGCACTTTCCAAAGTCAAATTTAAATAAGATTATACAGATTTGATATGATTATACAGATTGGATCAGAGTATACAGATTGGTCAAAAAAGTTTCCTATTTAAGAAAACCCAGTAGATTGCTTTAAGTCTTGACAAGCAGCATTCACTCCTCCTGAAAGAGCGTAGAGCCACAGGGAGAGTCGTCTGCATTGTCCACAGCTTTGCAGCAATCCCTCATACTGAGCAAGCATGAAATGAAAGTGGAAAGGAAAACTCCCCTTTAACAGGACGGAAAACCTCCAGCAGAACCAGGCTCAGAATGAACAGGCATCTGCCTCGACCCACTGGGGGTTAGAGAAGACAGACACAAAAAGCATAGAAGCACACATTGATTCAGGAATCTTTTCTGATATATGGTAAGAGTGGATGATCTGTCTTCTCTGGATGATCTCACAGCTAACAGAACATCAGAAAAGGTGTACCTACTATGAAGAAAAAAAAAATTACATGAGCAATCATATTATAAAAAGTTTCTAATACCAACACATAACAGAGTAAAAACCTAATGCTGATTAAGAGTCAACAGTAGATAACACTGTAGATAGATCTTAAATGCTTCCAATCTGCCTAGTTTGGGAATTGCTTGGTCAAAATTCTGACTTAAATCAAAATGAGGTGCAGTTCATACAGGATGTCCATGCAGGTAAAACCCTCCCACAGAATTAAAACAGTTCCACAAAGAAGATAAAGATAAAATCCTACAACAGCAATGTTGCAGCAATGTCAGAAAAAACTTATTGCCAGTCCTTGCAAACTACACCAGTTGTTGCTGCCGAAAATTTCAAATTTAAGGTAATTTTACTCTTTTCAAATAGGGAAGGTTTGTTTGGATAAGATCAATTCCCTTGATAAATTAAGTTGTCATCTGAAAACAAAATTTGGTATTTACACCATACATCCTTTGAACACAAACTGTCTAGACTTTAACCCTCGGGTCAACGCTGCAGAGTGCTGTTTGCAAAAATCAGCCTCCACAGAAACAGTTTCTTCCCCTCAGGATATGAACACAATGGACATCTGACAACCTGATTTTTCAGCTACTCTGGTGTGAAACAAAATAAGCACACTGCACTTCCCCAACATCCATTTTTATTTTGTCTACATTAAAAAGCTTTAAATTGTTTACCAATTTCTTACATTTCAAGCACTGAAACCATAGTCCAATTCCTTGATTTCGCACACAATCCTGGTAAATGGCTTGTACAGCACTTTATCAAGTCTGATGACCCCAAAGTGCAGACAGACAGAGGCGAGGCTGCCATACATCGCACCACTGGGACCTCTGACTACCAGCAGCAATACGGGTGAAGTGTCTTTTCCAAGGATACAACGACTGAGATGGTTCAGAGCGGGCAATCGAACCAGCAACCCACCAGTCACAGGACGAACTCCCTAACGCTTACGCCATCTGTCGCCTTTTCATGGCCAAACAAAGATCATTCTGATTCTAACATAATTCGATTGATCATCGGAAACATTTGAGTGTGGAAACAAAACAAAAAGAGCTTTGTGAGAGGGTTGATGCTTTTCACAGGACTGTATGTCGTCTTTCACAAAGCTTCACTATAACACACTAGCAGGAAGGACAGATTAGATATAAAACACACACACACAACTGATGTCCTGTTCTTCTTGAGCTACTCAGAATATCTTCAAGGGAATCTAACAACAATCTGTATGTCAGAATTTTTCAAGGCCAAGCGGATCATGCCTAATGTATGTCCTGCCTCGGGTATGCTGGGAAAGAGCATCTCTTGACGTCAGCAGGAAAGAATCTCAAAATGTTTAGATGCATTAGATGGACTGCTTTTTACTTATCCGCCTTTTATTCAAGGGGCAGCAAGAATTGAGACTGTTTAAATACAGGGCAGGTTGTGCAACATAGACACAAGAGGTGTTGTTTACATTTAGCATTTTTTTAGCAAAATGAATTGTGTGTATTTCGATGGCCTAACACTAAGGCTTGAACATGTTTTGTAACTGATAAAATATTCACAAAGCCTTGTTTTTGAAACCTGCATTGTTTGTAGTGTCTCGGGGGCCTCCGTTTCTTCTCTTTCATCAATACTGCTGCCAAAAAAATTGCTTTGTTTTAGGGCAGAAATGCATTGGGCTTTATATATTATACAAGGAAGTGCTTATCACAACATGTGCTGTTAAGCACCACCAGTGGTCAAATGTCTGCAGGCTGTCAGGTTTGGAATTAGAGATTACCCGAAGAATTCTCAATGTGTTTGGCTGCACACAAAAAAAAAAGCCTCAATGGTGTCATTTCAGCACTGTTTTTCTTATATATATTTTTTTTTTAAACGGTTTGATTGGTCTCTCTCATAAATGAGACCTTGCGTTTCAGCGAGATTAGCTGTATAAATAGAGGTTTAATAATAATAAAAAAATCACTTTGGCCTTATCCCCATATCCAACAGCTTACTCACACCTTTTTCGCAAGAGCCTCCTCTTGGGGAAACACTGTGATTGCTGTTCACAAGACTAGATAATAATGAAATGGAAACCACAAGCTCACACCTTTATTCCAGCGCACATCTTTTATGCAAGAAAAAAAAAGCAGCTCATTGGCTGGAAATGTATTTTTGGCAACAAGCTTATCCTCTCATCCTCCCTTTGCTGCATTTCTCACTTTCACATGCAATTTCTTTGTCCCTGTCCTCTGAATTATCCTGCACCATTTCCCTGTCTTACTCGGGCTCTGTGCTTCCACCTCAGCTGGATGTACCAGACGTCCTTTTAATTCGACACACTAATGTAATTTGCCGTCCCTATAATCATTCATTTTTCCGTTTTCATGCCCTCTCCCCGAACTTGATACAAGCCTGGTGGATTGTATTTCACAGCAGTACACCAGGTTCCAATTTATTTTAGTATTTGTTTGGAAGCCCCATGCTGGTCTGATACGAATCAGTGATGCTTTATTGAAGGAACCTTGGCTGACCATGTTAAAATGGATATAATTGCGCCATATGTATGCAAGTTATTGTTAATAATTGGAATCAAATGAAAAAAATTTTTCTGAGGTCATTCTAAAAATGTGGTTAGTTTTATATGATTACAGCAGAGCATTTATAACCCAAAATCTGTGTGCTCACTGTGAACGCTTAGATAATCTAAGATTACGCCAATTTAGTGAGTCTATTAGACTGCAACACCTTTCCAGCTATTTGTAATTGTTGGTTTGAGAAGTTGTTTTTCTTTTTGCTTTGCAAAAAGTCACAGTAATCACACATTAGCTGTGTTTCATTGCTGAAATTGTACACTGCAAAAAGGGCACTCAAAGTAAGTAAAATTTTCTTGGAATTTGTGTATTTATCCTAGATTTGAGCAGCTAAATAAAACTATTTGCCAATGGAATAAGATTTTTGCACTTAAAATAAGAACAATTCATCTCCTTCATCTTATTTCAAGTGCAGGATATCTATTTCTCTTATTTTAGGGGTAAAAATACTCATTCCATAGGCAAATAGTCTTATTTTGCTGCTCAAATGAAGGAAAAATATACTAATTTCAAGAAAATTTGACTTACTTTGAGTTCCCTTTTTGCAGTGTAGTATTTTGACAATTAACAACAATTAGGTTGAAATTAATTTATTAATACATAAACACTATTTTCAAATCACTTGAGAGCATCAGTATGTAAATTATACATTTTTGGGGGTATTACAGTTAAATTCAAGAGGAAAAAAAAGGTTGGAATAAAACAAAAACCCTTTTTTACCAACAATTCATATAGTAAAGTTTAAAAAAAAAGCTGAAGTACATTTAAACTGGCTCTTAAAACCAGAGAAAAATGTTCCATCGTCAGTTGAGGGAGTGCTCTAAGAATACTTACTGACATTAGCTGAAAAGAGCACCTAACAGCCGGGTCTGAGAGCGTAGATTTCACCATGAAGTGAACAAATTAGAGGTGAACAAGATGTTGATCCTGTTGATGCTGTGGTGTTTTGAGTTATCTTAACTTTCTCTGACCTTTAATGATATCAAACTTGATCCTACTTTTCGGGATCCATCTACCTCATTCTCATCGTGGGTGTTTGAAGTATTTTATCTAAATGTGCTGTGCATTTAAATTTAGTTCACTCCCGTTCCACTTACTTTGTTTAAATAATATTCATTAACAATAGATATCACCTCAAGTCACATTACAAGACAAACACGTCCAAGTAATTTGCAGTTACACATAAACCTAAAGACAAAAGTGACTCCTGAAGTGTGCATTTACAAAGTTTGAAAAGTTTATAGAGGTTTAATATAAAATGCTTCATCTTGTTAAATTTACCAAATTTAACAAAATGAAGAAACTGAGTATGAAATGTTGTTTTCTTTGATGCTGTATATTTGTTCACGGTCTCCTCACAACAACATGGTCCTGGGTTTTGGTATTGGCTAGGATTTCTGTGCGAAGTCTATTCCGTATTATTTTCTGCAGGTACTTCTCGTAATTCAACATCAGTTTAGATTTTAAATTGCTCCTGAGTATGAGTTCCCCTCGCCTGCAAGTTGAATTGTCGCGGTATTTGTGCGATCACAAACGCAAACAACGAGGATCCATATTGTCCCGCATATTCGGACCCAAACAGAAAATGGTTCGGGCCAATCACGTTGCAGTATTATGCCTACAGCCATAATACTGTAACGGCAGTAGGCATAACTTGCCCCCAAAACACCTTCTTGAGTTTAGCCAACATGGGTGGGGGTGAGGGGTGGGGGGTGTGGAGGCTGAAAGGACACAATAAGTGAAAGCCTTCAAAGCATAATTTTCTTTTTTTAGTGTGCTGCTTTTTTGTTTTTTGAGAGGTGGAACTGTAAGCTTTTTTTTTACTGTTTACTTCATGATAATGCACACGTATAAGTTGGTATTTGACATGTTTTCTTGACACTTCATATTATTACAAAGTCAAGTCTAACATTTAATACCTGGAAATCTTGCACAGCTGTGGCATCCATCCATCCATCAATTCTCTATACCCGCTTGTCCTTGCAGGGTCGCGGGGGAACTGGTGCCTATCTGCGGTCACTGAGCAAGAGGCGGGGCACACCCTGGACAGGTTGTCAGTCCAACACAGAGACACACAGCACACACAACCACTCACACAGACACACTTATATCTCAACCTATTAGTTGTGTTTTTGGAAAGTGGGAGCGAGCCAGAGTACATCTGCAGCACTTGTACCTTATTATTTCAAATCGATGACATTAGCAGGAGGAGTATAACTATTGCTTTGATGCAACTTAAAGATGCAAAGCACGAAAACCATAGACAGCCAGCCACAATAGCTCCAAGAGCAGAGTAAAGTGCAGTGAAATGAAAGAGTATTTGTCACAATTTAATTTTTCACATCAATAAACACATTTTAATATCAGGGAAATTAACCTACGTATATTGGAACTGTAAAAACACCTAAAATTAATTTTCAAACATCATGAAGTATGCTAAAAGATGTCTTAAAATGCCTAATCTAATGAAATTAAAGAACTGATAAATTGATGGCTAGCAGCCAGGAAAGGGTGACAAAATCATTTGCAAGGCTTTGGGAGTCCAGTGAATCACACAGATAGCAAATAACCAAAACTAGATAAAAAAAGAGAACTGTGGTGAACATGACCAGGGTTAGTCAGCTCAAAATGACACCAAGAGGGTATCGACCACATATCCCCAGTAGGTCACAAAAGAATCCAGAATAACATCTAAAGCATGACAGGAGTCATTAGAAAGATACTAGGTAAAAACTGCATTGTTGGGTCTGTTTGGTCCTTCAGGACCTGGAAGACTTTCTGTAAATGATAGAACCAGGAAGTCTGCTTTGTAGCAGAAAACCAGAAAGAAAGTTGACCTGCAATCAATTTGTGACCTGAAGCTATAAAGAACATGGGTTTTACACCAGCAGGATAATGATCCGCAGCACACCGGCAGGTCCATCTCTGAATATCTCGAATAAAACAAAATGAAGGCTTTGGAGTGTCTACGCCTGGACTTAAATTCAGCTTAGATGCAGTATCATCCATTCATACAAAAAAAAAAAACTCCAACAATGCTAAACTAAACCATTTTAAAACTTAAAAATTAAAAACTGCTTATCATTTATTGCAAAAAGGTTCACTGGCTTTGTTTTATGTTGCAAATGCTTATGCCTAAATGTCTAATCCTTAAAGTTAGTGTGTGTAGAACTTGGAACACTCAAAATCGTATTTTATGGAAAGTTTGAAAAGTGGTGAAGCCTGAATGAACGTGTCACGCTGTCTCAGGACCACCTTGCCTCTGTCAGTGCTGAGCTTCTGCTGGAGAGGTTACAGGGTTGGCGCTTCAGGCCAAACCCAGCAGTTGAGAGCCAAACCTCGGAAGAAAAGAGTCAACATGGCAAGGGCACTGAACACATTCAGGATGCATAGGTGCCATTTATCATGGCTGACAACTGCACCTCTCAGTGCCATTTGAGTTTATTACCGGTACATTTCTGGCCACATAATGATGTTTTCCTTAGCACTTGTCCTCTGAGACTGACTTCAATGAAAAACTGCAGCCAAACTATAAAGGTGACATTTTTTCCTCTCCTTTCTTTCTGATGTTGGGTTAACTTGTAAGGGCACTGAAAAATGCACTGTTTCTTTAATCTATTTATTTTTGTCTTTAAAGGTTTTTAAATGTAATTATCTAAGCATTTAGGCAACATCAATGCAGCAGGCTCTAGTTGTCTTCAGGTTTAAAGATACTGTAAGTTATTTCCAACACAAATTCTTTTTCCAGCATAACTATCATGTCCCCATACACAAAAACCCATTTCAAAGAAAGAATGTTTAATATCTCATTTTAAAACTGTGTTCATTTCTGACAATTTATTCCAGATGAATGAGAGGTAAAAGGCAGATTCATATAGCACTAATACAGTGCACTGCAAAAAAGAACTAAAAACAAGTTACATTTTCTTGACATTTTCATGATTTGAGCAGGTAAATAAGATGATCTGCCAATGTAATGAATAAAAAATAAAGATAATAAATAAGATAAATAGATATACTGCACTTGGAATAAGATGATGGTGATGAGTTGAGTTGTTAAGTGCAAAAATTGCATTGCATTGGCAGGTCATCTTATTTACCTGCTCAAAACGAGGACTAATACGCTCATTTTGAGGAAAAATCGTACTTATTTTTAGTTCCGTTTTTGCAGTGTAAATTTAATTCGTAAAACATATGTCAATGCAATTTAATTAAACTGAAGGATTTTAAATATATTTTGACATAATATATTTAATTTATATTAAGTTGTGTTTTTTCAGTTCATTTATTATATGCAGTGTAGTGGCTATAGTCTTCTTTTAACATATTTCAGCCCCATACTTCCACTCATAAAAATGGAAGCTTTTGAAAATTAGACATTTTTGATTCTCTGAGACTTACTTGCACAAATAAAGGTGAAATAAAAAAAATTATATAATAATTCCACAGTTGCACGTTAGACTTGTGTAGCTTACGCTGGTATCAAGGTTTACATTGAAAAGTCATGCAAACCCCTGCTCTCCATCCTTTCTGTAAATGTCAGCGTTAATGGTGTGAAAACATGATGCTTTTACTCATTGTTATCACATCTTGATAATGTAATGCTCGGCCATGAATACAATCTTAGGTTAAAAGATGCCCTGATGGGCTTAATGATCTCGCTACTGAAGCTGGCTGATTGACAGGAAACACCAAAAGAAATGTTGGTCCTAAGGATGGAAAGAATAACTCAGCTGGTAGTAAATGTTGCTGGTTCCCAGCTATCTGTGCCTGACATTTCAAGAACAAATCCTCCAAAGAGCTTAACCATACTTTTTTAACATAATTAATGCAAAAGGATTTAATGCTCGTTGTGGATTGTTAATATGATGTCACATTTATTTGTGAAAATGTTTATACAATTTTTCAAAAACGTTTGTTTTGCAATCAATATATTTTCCTGCCTTTACAAGAGTTTATACAATCATCTCCAGTCAAACGCAACTTCATGTATTATAATGCAGCACGCTTAATCTAATATCTAAATTATATTGTTAGGAAATAAGGCAAATTTAGCTGAATGTTCAAATTCCTGTTTTAATCAGCTATTTCAATTATTACACCGGAGACAGTGATGACAATCAGCGAAATTGATTTTCGTTTTTCTTTTATCTTTTTTCTTTTCTAGTCCATTGTAAATTGGTTTTCGAGGGTGTGCATTATAAGCTTATTGCTTCTGCCAATGCACCCATTTTTCAGACAGTTTATTTTTCTATTTATGTTACAAGGACATATATTGTCATTAATTGTGTACTTGTGTGTCTGAAATAAATTCAAATTCAAATAAATAAAGTAAAGCTAAGTAAATCTCAGTAGTCCAACCTGTGTTAGCAGTTAAGGAGAATGGTGTTTTAGAAAGGCTTTAAAGCCAGACTGTTTTTATCTTTAAAAGTGAGTCAAGGGGTTCAAGAATGTTTGAAGGTAACTCGACTTCTGATTAGTATTCATCTGCAAACTAGATGAGCACAAGAACCTGTCACAGACACCCTGAAATGTTCAAAATACACTAGGTATGTGTAAAGAATATTGTAATAAAATTATTCTAAAGGTTACAGCCCAGAGTTTTATCAACATGTGAGCAGATTGCTTGATTTTCTCATTTTAAGTTTTTAATGATAGTTGGAATGAAGATTAAAACTTAAAAATGTGTGCTAAATAGAATAAAACTTTTTATCTGATTTCTTTCATTTTATTGTTGTTACAGGGCTACAATTGACAACAGCCAGGTTGCACTTTTCTGAGTCAGAAAAGTTTTTTTTTTCTTTTGAAAGGTTCTTTGTGATGCAAAGAAACTTCTCTGCCCCAAATCCTTCAAGATATTTCAGTAAAGTTTTCTACCTTTTGAAGCTCACAAGATTTTTTTTTCTTCATTAAAAAAAGAATTTCAGAATCCATGAATACAAAGTCTACTTCAGGTCATGGTGCAAGTAGACTCCTTCTGTATATCTATTGTCTTTTCTTTACAGCATATATAGTTTTTTCTTTGTCAGCTAGTTCCTAATCATAGCCTCAGAAGAAGGCTCTCATTAGTACAAGCCACAGGCTCTTTGCCTGTGAGACAGAGGAGATCATTATCTTTGTGGTAGTGCTGATGATGATGGTGATGAAGCTGAGGGACAGCTGATTGATTTGTGCCAGAAGGTGCAATCTTTGTTCTACGGATTAAATATGTTCGTTCAAATAAAATTTATTTTCTGCTTCTGGGATTCATCATAATGCTGAAATCAATATTTAATATCCTTGGATCAATGACATGAGAGGTTTTATTTTGCATTGGTCCTCTTCGTGCTTCAGAGTAAACATGCACATCAGCAAGCAATTAAGAACTGATATTACGAATACATTGAATATGTGTCACTTGAGAGTTTGTCTTTTTCCCTGTTTAATTTTCTTGGCATTCAAAGCTTTGCTGTCTCTATCCTGAGAACTGACAGTGATAATGAAACGTCTGAAAAACTAAGTTATAAAAATGGTGAGCCTCTATTTCCATGTCCATTGTACAGGCTAGATAATTTCATAATGTCTTTAACTGAGCATTTGCTAAGAGTTTTCAACAGTAATTCAACATTGGAGACCTATTCGGGTTGTTAAATTCAAATGGACATAAAATCAAAGAAATATATACAGTTAAGCCAACAATGATTCATACCCTGGATATTATGGATTTTAAATTATTTTCATTTAACCAAGAAGTTGTTGTTTTTTATAGTAAATGAGACAGGCGCCTCTCAAAAAAACTAAAACTAAACTAAAAGGAGACTAAAAGGAGAGAAAATAAAATATTTATATTATTTTAAAATATCATGTGACAAAAATGATTCAAATCCTTCTCAAAAATCAATGGAAAAAAATAGTTATAGGCTTTACAGCAATACAAAATGACGGGATTCAATAATATTTTATTTTTAGACAATGTATGAAATTCTTCTAGCATCACATTGTAATGATTGTAGGTGCGAACCCGAAATTCAGTCACGGCAGCATAGGACGAGTGAGGTGAGGTGATGAGATATGCTGTGCTTTGGCGATCTGGCAGCGAGTGGGTCAGTCAGGCAGGTACATGTAGGCAGGTGAACAGGTGAGTTGGAACTACATAGTGACAGCAGGTGGAACTGAGGTAATAGGGGGGGTTTCTGTGGCTGAGAGGTGACAGAGCCGAAACTTGAAGTCCAGAAAAGTTAAAAACAAACCAAAACTTAAATCATGACAGATATCCCTGTTGTTTGCTAACACGCCTGCACAAGCCGAATCAAAAATATCCATATAAGATGAGCTAACAAAGGCATTTCAAGCTAGTTAATATTCTATATTTTGTTTTAAGATAACTCACATTATAGTTATTCACTTAAAATTAAGCTGTGTAACCCAATTCGTGTATCATTGACCTGATGGTAGCAGTGTTTGATCATGATTCAGAACATGGCTACAGTCAGAGTTGATGATTGGTTGACCTACAATATTAAAGCAGATTTTCAATCAGAATTTTTGATCTTTTTTTTAGCAATCTAAAGCAAAACCCTTCACCGCAA
Organism: Fundulus heteroclitus; assembly: GCF_011125445.2. Lineage (NCBI taxonomy): Eukaryota > Metazoa > Chordata > Actinopteri > Cyprinodontiformes > Fundulidae > Fundulus > Fundulus heteroclitus. Next base: position 17,804,289 of record NC_046382.1, on the reverse strand, counting down.
AAACAGAACTAAAAATAAGTCAGATTTCCTTGAACTTAGTGTCTTTATCCTTGATTTGAGCAGGTAAATAAAATTATCTGCCAACGGAATGAGTATTTTGACCCCTACAATAAGATAGTTAGATATACTGCACTTGAAATAAGATGAGAGAGATGAGCTGTTCCTATTTTAAGTGCAGAAATCTTATTCCATTAGCAAATCATCTTATTTGCGTGCTCAAATCAAGGACAAATACACTCAGTTTAAGAAAATTGGACTTATTTTTAGTTTAGTTTTTTCAGTGTTCTTATAACTGCCGACCAGCTTTTTGTGTTTTTAATGAAGCCTAGGTGGAAGTTCAACTGAAGAAACTGAATCACTTACCCTCATCCAATCAGAGGCTCATCCACCTCAGACGCAAGCCAATCGGCTTTGAACCGCACCACCACGAAGCCCAATCAGCATCTAGAGTTCATCTTAAAAGGTTTTTAAATCCACAAATCAGCCTGCTACCCAGCCAAAGTGCAAGCAATGGTTACGCTATGTCTGATTTGGACTCAGATGACCCTGATTCAACCCATCTACATCCCCTTCTCCACCATCGTAGCCAGGCTCCATCTGGCATTTCCATAGTGCTCCTACAACCTCGTCCCTTTCTGAGTGTAATTCCTCCTGGACTCTTACCACATTCCCTGTCACATCTCAATCGGTCCGGCAGAAGACCGCCATGTTGAGCCTGGTTCTGCCAGAGGTTTCTTCCCAAATGGGAGTTTTTCCTCTCCACTGTCACTTCATGCTTGTTCATTATGGAAAGGTTCATGTAAACCTGTGTCTTATCCAAGCTTGACATCTATCTTTCCAGGTCCCAAGCTCTCCCTGAGTGAAGCACTAGTATCAGCTAACACAGTCTTCTGGATCTCACCAATACAGCTCAAGCAGATCGTCTCACCAACCAGCGTCTATGGACTGAACCAACTTTGTCCATCTCCACTCCACCACCAGTTTCAGGCCTGGGAGAAACATCCCAGTTCTCATACACCTGCTTATGCACAATAAAGTAAAATTCAGCGTTAATGTTTCCTCCCAAGGTCTGAGCACCAAAGTCTTAAAATATTTGTATCAATAAAATTCTTCTAATTGTCTTTTTCTTTCTGTGTGAGTTTGTCAGATTGAACTGGTATTTGGACTTTTTATCTTTTTTTTGACAAGATAAAAAACATAGGGTTTCAAAGGGATCCTTGCCATGACCCCATTCTTTAGCTCCTACAGATTCTCCATCAGATTCTAGGCGGGACTCTGCCTGTGCCAATCCAAAAATTTAGGATTACCTGTAATCAGAAGAAACATGTTGGCAAGATTAAAAGGTTACTTTAAATGGGATTTTATCTGGGATTTGAATATTTTGGAGCTTAATAGTATTTTGGCTTGTTTTTGTTTTTCAATAGTAATAGTAATAGTCAGATAAAGTATATGCTGGCCCGTTTAGAGTGTCCAATTAAACTTACACTCATGTTCTAGGACTATAGAAGGACAATAGAGTGCAAGCAAAAAATCTACTACTGCACAAGAAAAATCTGATATCTCTCAATAGTAAGGCAAGTTTAAAACCAATCTAACCCAAAATTTGACATAGTACTTTCACTTTCTTCCTTTGCAGGCACTTGCAGTTTAAGCAATTTAAAAAAAAAACATAGCAAGAGTACATTTTAAACAACCAATGTGGGTAATATTAGAAATGCAAAGTAATAAAAACGAATGCCAGCAAAATTCAAAAGCATCTCACAAAATCTGAGCCTATTCTGTGATAGCATTACAGTTAAGCACCGTGGACACTTTCACCTATTGCAGATTCTTAAGTGTGACTGAGCTGAAATATGTGTTGCAAGATCTTGCAACTGTGGGTTTACTGAGAGCGAGGCCAATCTGAAACAAAATCAACTTTCTTCTGGTCTGTTCGTCTCAAAGATACACTTTCAGTTTCATATTTCTTGAGCAGTGGGTGCCACAATCGGTCCAATGTATGTCTTTGCAATATGGCAAATTAAATGAGGGCAGCATAATTAGGTTCATTAATATTAGTCATTTTAAAGTACTTTGCTATCTACCACTGTTGTACTACATGAAACCAATCAGGTGATGCATAGCTGGAAAATACTTCAGAGCTGCCAAATTCACAGATTCAGGTTGTTTCACACAACAAAAAGAATTTACTTTGTTTCCAGTTTGCTCTCAATAAAGACATTTCGAATAAATTATACTAAAAAATCTAAATGGAAACATTTTTCTTGTGAAAATGACTATATGCATTTTGATTAAAAAAAAAGGACTTGATTGTTGCAAATAGGAATGGCATCAATTTTCAATATTCAATATGTTTGTACAGATGGTACTTCCTATGTGCATGGAGGTGATGGTGGTGGATTTGCGACTGCAACAGTAAAATCAAGGGAAAACAAAATCAGGTCCTGAGACAAAGTTTCCAATGTTTCTTTCAGAACTTTTTATGGCTGATGTTTGGAAAACTTGCTGCACAAAATGTATTTGTATTAACAAATGACAGTAAAAAGTGTGCATCGTTTTCACCTGCAGGTTAGTTTGGACCACTCCCCTGACGGGTTTTTATGATTTCTTTGTCAGGGTGCTCTATTTCCCCACCTGCTGTCAAAAGACAGGAAAGATAGGTTGTGTTAACTAAGCGATAGATACCAGTGTATGCAGGTATTCATGTCTGTGTCTGTCTATATCTGGGTATATTTATATGAGTTAAAGGTGTCAAACTCCAGTCTTCAGGGCATGTTTAGGTCCCTTTGCTCTAGGACACAAGAATGAAATGGCTGAATGGTGCACATTGGAGGTTGGGATTACAACACAGCAATAAAGTCCACTTGAACATAAATCCGTTCACTGTTAACTAACCTGCTGCTGGATTTTTAGGTATGGTCGGTCTGTCCAAATTCCTTTATACACGTTTTTTCTTCAGTAAAAACCTCCTGGAATTATTTTGTATATAAATGACAGAATTTTGCGCCATTCTCTCCTTTTCTGCTGTTGTTGTCTGACACTCCATTTGAATTTGTATATTTAAATTACATTTCCTCCCATGCATCTAAGCTGCCAAGGGTGTGACTTTGATTGACAGGTATAATTCATTAATCCAAGTTGATTATGAATGTTACAAAATGCACCGCCACAGGTGACCAATTAGAGACCAGCATGGAGTCACATGTAAGCTAAAAGTTTAAAAAACATACATTCACACTCGTGTGGCCAGTGCCCCTTGCCAGTAAACTTCGGCCTTCACAACAACAAAAAAGACTTCAGATAAACCAAAGATGGAATGGAACGCTAAAAATTCCTGTCAGACACAGTTTACAAGAAACCAGATGTGAGAATTGCTTTTATTTCATAATTTGTTTAAACATATTGAACCAAAATGCTATGTGTTCTTGTTATCCTCTAAAAAGCAGTGTCCATTATTTCAGTCATAAAGCCTTTGATAAAATCACTTATTTTGTCCTAAATGGTTTATTCTTTGGCTTAACATACCAGCTATTAATAAACAATTCTGGCTAATTTATAGTAGTCTCTGTTAAATGCAGTATTTTTGGGATCTTTCACTGGTTGAAGAAATCCCTATTTCAGTAATTGCTTTTTTTCTTGATTATGGAGGAGCAAGGTTCATAACAAACTTTGTATGCGATACATCTTGCATAACTGATGATCTCAACATTTGCCAAGTTCTTTTCCACTAGTCTTCTCCTCCTTTCTGATTTGTTGAACTAATTTCTGTAGTCTCCCAATAACCTGCTATAAGCAACATTCTACCAGAAAAAAACTCTTCACTTAGGTTATTGTCTCTGGATGTAAAGATACGCCTATAATACGCCTATCAGACCTTTATGCATATGCCTTTCATTTAATCTGCATAAGAAGACACAATTCCAAAAGGAGAATGACGCCTTGGCATTACCTTGCTAAGCATGTTGTACTGTGGCATACACAATTTGATAACCACACAAAACAGCCTGCCACAGATTTTTAAGGGCATGTCTTGCAATTTTACCGGAGGAGCAGCACAGTTCTTGCATGCTGTTTAGACCGCCAATGTGCACCACTGTTACAGAATCAATGCAACTGTGACACATACATGTTAACTTTATGCTATTAAAAAAAAAAACGCTAAATGGTAGACACACCACTTGGATGTAAGGTCCTGGGGACATGTCACCTTTTTATCAGTGGTAACATGTCCAAGGGTGTTTTTTTTTGTTTGATTTCAGGTTTAATTTCCATTCAAGAATTAACAATAGGCCTGGTAGTCATGTGGTTATATCTTGCAGCTTAGCACATAAGTGAAAAAAAGAAGACAGATGGGGAAAGAAGGAGTGTGGACCGTAACTGGATAATCAGGTTCTGCCCACAACTTCAAATGAAATCTAAGACCTTGTTTCCTGCGTTTGTTTGCTTTTTCTGGCGACAAGGTCATAATTTATATTGCATCTTGAGAAGAAGAAGGATGTTTGTTCTTGCGACTGCTGCATGCATAAGTGACACTGCCATACACATTATAGGATGCTTTGCTGCTCTTTACCCCGTATTTTAAAAAGCAATCATCTCAGAGCACATAAACTGTCAACATAGCACTGTATCGCAATTATTATTGCAAGATCTGCCTAGGTGACAAAAGCATCTTTATCTCACTGTAGTCATCTTTGCTCCAGTCATTTGCACAGCGTGGAAAGACACAGATTATGTAGTAACTGATTCATTTTTCTGATTGCTGCATGAGCGATATAAGAGAGATAAGATACAGTATCAACATTTTCAACAAAAAAGGAAGGGGAGATAAATGTTTGATTAGTTTAAGGAAAGTCAGATGATCTGCCATATTTTAGATAATTATTTTAGAGTGCATGCAACGTGGTGTAAAAGCTATTTTTTCAGCAGTGTTATGCAACTGTTCAGAAAGTAGGTATGCAAAAATTTTGTTCTGTTAAACATATCAATTATTTGTTAGCTAAATCTCCCATGAACTTGCATTTTCTTTCACCATATCAGTTGATTCTAGAGGTCCAAGTATTGCCAAAAGATTAAAAACTTCTGACCTACATTTGCAACTCTACAGGCTTTTTGAGCAGTTAAAATGGCCTCGGGGTGTACATGAAAACTGGTTCAATATAATCTGCTTTTCATTGGATAAACTGGCTCAATAAAATGTGGGCAATTTTTATGCATCATTTGTTGCTTCTTCTTCCCAGGCTACACAAGTGATCCAGATCTTCCATTTAAGGTGGTAGACTTTGGATAAAAATAAGACACAAACACTGGTAAATGCTTCAAGTAAAATAAGCATTGACAATATCAACCCTTTTTTCGGGAATCATATTTCCATAGCAGTTAGTCAAGTAGAATTCATACTAGAAATTATGTGTAATAAAGTGGAAAAATTGGAAATGCTTCACTTTCTGAAAATTGTAAAAATACAGAAAAGTCTCTCTTTTTTTGATAATGACATCTTCAGGACATCTCCTCTATAAAGAAACAAGCAGCATGCAATGCAAGTGTGAGTTTGACATAAATCTTGGGACCTTCTTCTATGAGCTTTGATGTTTAGTTTTTTTTTTTCAATAGATTTTTTTTATTAAATTCCTGTTGGGTGGCTGACTGGACTATTTTAGTTAGCAGCTAAATATTCTTTCTTGGAAACCCAATTAGAATTTTCTTAGCTTTGTGTGTGGGGTATTTATTTTACTAAAGAAACTCTTGTTTCATCTTCAGGTTAATATCCATTGCTATAGTATATTGGATTTATCCCATCATCCTTCCGACACATATATTAAGCGCGTCCCTTCACTATGCTCAAAAAAGCCAAACATGGTGATGTTCACAGCTCTAAATTTCAGTTAATCTGGTGTTCGAGATGATGTGCCTCCTTGAAAAAATTCTATTTTGGTCAACCAGACTTCATTCTCTTTGTATTTCATTGGATTGTCCAAATCTTCTGCAGCAAATTATGAATAAGCTTCAGTCTGCTTTGTCCTGCAGGAGTGAAATTTTGTGCAGTGTGTGTATTTAGGCCATCATGGATAGAGTGCAATATTAGTTTCCTTAACCCTTACTAAGAACACTTAAAACCAGCAGCTATTTTACATGTAAGGGTTTATATGTACCACAAACAATCATAGATGTAGAAATCCCTTGACAGGAGGAGTGAAAAAAGCTTATTTCAAACAAACAAGCAGTTGTCAGTAAGCGGTCTCATGTATCTTTAGAAGCTCACCACTCAAGAAACAAGGTATTTGATGTGAAAACTAATTTATTGTTTTAAAAAAATGATTTGTACTTATTACTTTTATTTGGAAGATCAACATGTTTGCACCAAATTCAATTCGAGAATCTGTATTCATTCATTGCCACCTTGTCATGTTGTGCTCCTTACTTAGCTGCTCTTGCTGAAAGCCCAGAGGGCATACTGCACCTTTGTATTCAGCTCAAGGACACATTTTACTATGTGAATAACACATGTAGGGTTCTTCTCCACAAAAGTGGTGAGTGTAAAACCAGGGTTGCTTCAGTCAAAAAAGTATATATATATATATATATATATATATATATATATATATATATATATATATATATATATATATATATATATATATATATATATATATATGTTTGGTCATGTTTGGTCATCCATAGTAACAGTCACCTTGCAAAAATTTCATAATATCACCTAAAATAATATATCACCCCAATAATAGAGAAATGCCCAAAGTGATCCAATGTTAGTATCAGAAGTCATATTGATGTCATTCTTGGATCATAAATTTGGTTTAGGTCACTGAGGGCGCTCACAATGTGTCAGAATTTTTAACATTTCATCATCTGGACTGTTTTCTTTCAACCTTCTTGTCTAATTTCATAAAAATACAGCTAACATGAAAAATACATACATATATTCATATGACATTTTTTTTTAATAACTATGCATATTTCAAACTCCACAAATCTCACCCTCTGATTGGTTGGTGGAGGTCAAGCTATACTTGAAACAAGATAGCTTTCTGCAATTTTAGTTTGAGACAAAATTTATTTTAGAAAGTGGATCACAAAAGAAGTCAGCAGATGACCAGCTGCTCAAGACAAGTATTGTCTTGAGCAGACAACTTGTCCAAAATAAGTTGGACATGCTTAATTAAATTACTTGTTACCAATTTAAGCAATTGATTTAAATCTTTAATTTAGAGTGCTGGAACTGCACGCTACTCCACAAAGTTGGCTACACTTTAAAAAGAAAAAAAGCTTAAATGAATTGCCTCAATTTGTAATAATTTATTTAATTTAGTTAATCCAATCTATTTTATTTGGTTTATCAGTTCTCAAGTTAAACCATCCAATTATTTGTTTAAGTTGTTTAAACATTCTCTTTTTAGAGTGCACTGACACGCCACCTAGTAATGTCCAGCCCACCACTAACTTTCACATTCAATCCAACAATTTTGATAAGGAGGCGCCATATTTTTCCTGTCATTCATATTTGTATCATCAAATACATATCTGGAAGTCGTTTCGTTGCAGTGGCTCAGGACGGGTGCAGAAACAAATCAGCAGCGTTGTTGTAAAATTAGCACAGTTGCAACAAAACTAACATTAAAATGTAGAAAGAATTATGTGCATGAAAAAGATAAAGAAATGTCCAAAATACTGTCTGGCTTTTGTTTGTGTTTTTCAGACTAATTGGCTGTTTTCTCCCCACTCCATGCTCCACTTTCCTCAGTCACCACTCAGTTCGCCTTAACCTGCTTCACCTGCTGCTGCCAATTAGCATCAAGTCTTTCCACCTGTTACTCCACCTGTTTATACCTGCCTCCCACAGTCATTCCCTACCAGCGGATTTAGTTATTTATTTTTTTTAATTTTTATTATTTATAGTAGTAGGATATTAGAGTAGGTCATCCCGATTCACACTCCATTTCAGTTGGTGGCGGTAATGCACCAAAAGTTGTTTGCCAACCGCCATAAAACAATAGAAGAAGAAGAAGAAGAATTCCCTACCAGACCTTCTCTTTTCATATTGCTGGCTTCATGTTTGCACCCAGATCCTGTGTTTGCCCTGTCCGCACTGGTTCCTCATCTAGTGCTTGTGCCCACTGCCAGCTTTATTGTTTTATCTGTGAAGACAAATGCTTGCTCTGCCCTTTCTGGCAACTCCTCAGCTGGTTGCTCTGGTCATCACCTGGACTGATTTTGACTACAGTTTCTGATCTCTCCAGCATGGTCACCTGATCTATACCATCATCTCCCACTCAGCTATAAACTTTTAAGAAATGTAATCTCTGTGTTGACTTGATTATTGGGTTCCCTGCATACAATCATTACAGAAAACCATCTATAAATTGCACATTGTGAAATAAAGTGTCTATATTGCAAATGAACAGAGAGGAAGACAAGGGTGTTGCACCCCTGGAGCAAACCTTTAATCAGTCTTGGGTGAGTGGTGGAAAAGGATGGGGTGGGAGTTTGATTTAAGTTCAGCAATCATATCATATGTTGTAGGGGAAGAAGCTGTTGTTGAACCTGGCTGTTCTGCTATGCAGGCTGCAGGGTCTCTACCTTGTTTCCAAAAGTGAGAACAATTTTTTGGTGTGGGTGTGTGAGGTGTTTTGGGTGATATTCTGGGCTCCGGTCAGGAAGCATATTTATGCAACATCTTAAATCCATGGATGTGGAATAATTGTTCCTGCTGTCATCCTCACCTTCTGCTGGATTTTCCAGGCTTTCTTTGCTAGAGCAAATTATTGTGCTACATTGTGTTTTCCCAGTCTTTCATGTGGACACCCCTTTTAGTTATAGCTGAGTCTAAAAAATAATTGCCTATAATAGCTTAAGGGATTTTAGCTAGGAAATTTGTGATTTGATGTAGTAACTTTTTTTAGACCATATTACAACCTCATTAAATCAAAAGAGCCAACTACATATATATATATTTATATGAAAATTGAAAGGTTTTCTTTCAGATGTCAAATTCCGCAGCTGACAAGAATATGACTGCAGACATTAAAATGGGAATTCAGACACATCTTGTGTAATCGTTCTTCATATATATATATATATATATATATATATATATATATATATATATATATATATATATATATATAAATAAAACAGCTAACTATGACAGAGTGGTTTAATTCATTTGCTCAATATCATGACCCAAAAAAAAAAAAGTTTAAAGGTGAACCAAAAACGTTGTTTTGAAGCCAACATTACTTAAAAATAGAAGCACTAAATATACTTATTATAAAAGACAATTGTACTAATGAGATTTAAATTATAACATCTTAAAATAAAGCTTCCGGTGTGCTCAGCATTTTCCGCGACCACTCGGTGTGTGACATAAGCGTGCCCCTGTGGAAATAAATAGGGTGTAGCCATTCAACAGCAATTGGGTGCGTACAGGTTTAATATGGTTCAGTGTGTTGCGATTAAATGCTTGAATCGCCCCAAAATACCACTGGAGTGTTGTTTTTTTCACTTTCTGCAAAGGCAAAAAATTTCAACAATCTTAAATATGTAAGTTCCGACTTGAATACGTAACTAGCCACTAGCAGCTGTAGCTTACTGGAGTATTTTTTTAAATAATCATTGATAGAGAGGAGGATGTTGCTAAAGAGGACAAAATTTAGAAAAATAAGGAACCAATCTATATTTTACCTTTTGTTAACTTCCAACCCCAATTCTGTGTTAGGGTTATTAGTGTGCTGATCACTACAAAGTACAACTAGTCGCTACCAGCAGGAGCTGCCAGAAGCAGGAGCTTAACAAACTATTTTTATATTTAAAAGAAAGGCAGAGGGAGGGAGGATGTCACCACAAAGAATCAGATGAAAAAAACAAGGAGCATACATCAAGCAAGAACACACCCGTGTCATACAGGTATGGATATAAATTAATATGTATAGAAGAGCAACAAGGTGCAGGAGTGCAGATATAGCCAGTTAGCCAGACAGACTTTACACAGACAGTTTGGTGACAAACATTAAAATTTTTGCTCAAAGCAGGTTTGGAGACAGGAGACACAGATTGAAATAGTAAATATACAATACAACCCACCATTTGGTTATTGAGCGCATCATCTTCTAAGCTATGAGACGGTTACCACAGTGAAGTTAGTTTTAGATTGGATATTTTGCTCCAGATTCAGTGTGGCCACCCTCCTTTTGACCTGATAGGCAGTCTAATTGTGGGCATCTGCTCTCTGCCTACTCCCTGCTCCTTTCCCCTACTGGTATGGTTGAATAACCAGTACTCTCTAAAATCCTCTGGCTTTTTTTTCCCATTTTCAAAGAAAGCTTCTTCTCCCATGGCTGCAAGTAAACAACTAGAAAGTAATGCCTTCTTGTTTCTTCAGAGGTCTGTTGTAGCTGGCTATGGCTCACTACACCTTAAGCAGCTCCGCCCACCAAGACAAGCCCACTTCAGCAGTTACTGACAAAAATGGGAATGAGAATGGCTTTAACTCCTGAGACAGCATCAGGTAGAATAGCGAAGGCTTGATCAACATCCTGGTGACAGGTAAGTGTCAATCACAAGAAATCAGAGAAGGTCAGACAAATCCAAAAAGCTAGTCAAGGCTTGTCGATCGAGACACAGAATCAAGACTGAGTTCCAGAGATCAGAAGCTTAGTAGGAGTCCTACAAGGGTAGGACTAGGCAATAAAAAACAGGAGACGAGATCGAGGTCATAACTTGGTAAACAGGCATTGGAATCTACTAGACACTTACAAGCTAAAGCTTTCAATAATCTGGCACTGACATGGTGGCAGTGGAGAGCTTAAATAGTGCAGAAAAACAAGTGGGAAACATAAGGCTGATTGCAGCAGAGAAGGGTAGTGTTGCATACATTCCCATAAATTAACTCTTGAATGAATTAGAACACATAAATCCTGGATCAGAGCATCTGTGATAAATCAGTGTTTGTCTTAGCATCTTTGTTATAAGATGGTGTAACATCATTGGTCTAATTATTAAACATGGATTTAAAAATAAAATAATAAGTATATGTAACCAGTCTTTATAATGCTGTCCAACATTTCCCATCTATCATTGCATATTTACTTAGATCAGCCATGAACTAAAACTATGCTGCAAATGAGAGTTACACACACCCTTTAAAGCAGGATTTTAAAAATGTCAGCAAATTAAAAGCCTGAACATGTTTATAAAAGGAGGAGCAAATGGCATTAAATCACCAGAAAACAGCCTTTGTGAAAGAGGTTCAGTGCACTGATCTAGATTCATTGTGACAGGTGATAATCAATTGTAGCAGACTTGTTATTCTGCAAACCTAACTGAAGTTCAATTGTTTTGAATTTAAGTTAAACCTGTGAGTTTTAAACAACACGGTTTTAAATAGTTGGACATCTCCGTGAACCAATCTACACCCCCCCCCCCCCCTAAAAAAAAAAAAACATGGTTCAATCCTCTCACCAATGAAGATTTAGTGATAAGTTATCATCTGTGTTACAGTTCTTGGGTGCACCTTCAACATTGGAAACATCAATATCTGGTGCCAGGCATACACTGACACACACAAATCACCGCCACCACCAAACAGGGCATTTAACAGGGCATTTAACTTCAAATCCAGAAAAGACAGTGATTTCTCATGATATGGACCAGCAGGTTTACTTGTTTTACTTTGTTCTGTTTTATCCTGATGCTGTTTGCTATAAATGGCTGCCAAAGTAGGGTGTCAGCTGAATTGCTATATATCAGTCGTAACGATTGCCGTGATACTAAAACGTTTCTGAGCACGGGGAAAGATTCCTCAGAGTTCCATCTCCATATTGTAACATCACCTCCGAGCGATGAACATTCCTTCCAACCTCACAGTGTCACTTTCGTACTCATAAATATTTAAGATGTTCCACTGATCCTGACCTACCGACGAGTGACAATAAACGGCCCCAATGTGTGGCACTAACTTGTTTATACCTCTTGGGCTGTCAGTGCTGTTTTGAGGCATAACAGCTATGCTTTTGTGTGTGGCAGGGCTGGGGTATGTGTCTCACTTCGAAGTTTAACAGGACACTAACGGGGATTATCCAGGTAAAGGAAGAAAACTAAAATAAAAGTGGTAAGTGCAGTCTTAGCAGTTTTCATTTGCTATGATATTCATGTTTTGCAAAATAAGAGAAAAGATGTGAAAAACTCAGTTTGGCTGACAGTTCACTAGAGAAAAGCATTAATGAGAGTGGTGGCTCTGACATCTTAATGTACAACACAACTGCCTTGCCACATTTACGGTATAATAAAATCCAAACAATGTAAGAACAGAATGCTGCATCTGCAAAGAGGAGACAATGGCACTTGCTTATTGCTCCTCATCATAGTTGTGTATAAGTGGGCAATTAAAAAGCAATCATCTGACTCCCAACTAATTAGCTACACTGTAATCTAACCTTGTTGATATTAAATAAACTACTTGCTCATAAAACATACCTAAAGTATATTTTGGATATGCTGTATGCCAGAGACTAGATCAGAAGAGTATTTTCCCAGTCTTACAACTCTGCAGTGCTATGACACAAAGTACAGCTTTAACAATGGTAGATGATAAGAGAATTGTTACAATTAGTATTAATTAAAGGGAATATTTTTCCTTTGCAGGACAGAAGTAGGGGTTTAAAGGAGAAAAAAGCAGTTGTTTAGTGTAGATTTTACTCTGTTCATACAGCAATGATCAGAATGACTCAGTATACTAAAGTGCTTATAAAGGTTAATTCTTCATTATCATCTGTGATAAAAATGTATGTTACGTATGGATCTGCTTTGCAAATTCAAATAGTAGTTTTCTTCAAAACTGGTTAAGATTTGTCATGGCTTATGGCGAGCGTCTGACCCACATGCAACAGAATTCTAAGGATACAGCGATAAAGGTTTATTGAAATACAAAGGAGATGGAAATGGCTTTTCCAAGGGGAGTCCAGTAACGCTGAACAGCAGATCACTGCAAGAAATGAGGTAAGGGAATAAATGTTGAATCGTGATAGAAAAGTTATAGAAATGGATATTGCTGATGATATGTAGATAACTTTGAGCCAGGAGGAGTGGGCAGACAGAAATCTATGGCATAAAATTAAAAACTTTAAATAAAAAAACTCATGGATAACAGATACATACCTGATTGATTTATTATACCAGATTCAATTTGACTCCTCATCCAAAGTTGTAAAGTAATCCCAATCATTTCTATAATATATGGAAGACAAGTGCTGCAATTTTTCAGTCATTTAAGTAGATGCTTTTTTTTTTTCAAAAGCACAGCTCAGAACTAAAGTGTATGAGGGGTATGTATATTTCGTAACATTGTAGATTGTCCATAACAAGCATTAAAAAGGTTGGACAAAAGACAGGACTACTCATATATTTATAGAGTATATTGCTATTACAACAGTTAATATGTCTACCTTAATATTCAAATTAAGGTGTTAATTAAAATAATGTCTTACTATTTTGCTTTCACCAAACGTGTATGTGTTTATTATAAAATAAATGTATTTTTAGAATTTGGACTTAGATGGACTGAAACTTATATGTAGAAGGTAAATGGAGGGACTTAGTATACCCATAAGGATCTTTCTGTGGAAAACCCATAACTAAAAAAGAAAATGTGTCAAGTATTGCCATTTGTAACAGCTGTTTAAAATATAAGATTTTTGATATCCAAGCACTGGATACGAACAGACATCACTCAAACTAACCTTTGAGACCAACTGAGCTAGATTTACTGAAAACAGACCCACACAGAAACTTTTTCTACTACATGTAATACAGAACTGAACTTAAAAAGTCACAAACTATTCCGAATAGTTACCTAGGGTGCATGAAATGTCTGATCAGAGGATTGCTATAAATGCCAGTTTTGTTTTAATCTTTTATGTGTTTTCTTGTCTCTTTTAAGAGAACATTATACCTTTTCATCATGTGTTTAAAAACTAGAGAGCTCTTATCATGGGAAGAGTGCTCATTGAGCAGCCCGGCTTATTGCTGCTGGGCAGCAGTATTTCCACTGAATAATGAAGCAGAATGTGTACCCAGAGTTCTAATTAAAACTCTTGGTCATTAATCTATCTAAATGATACAATGACTTCCCGTATAATTTTGTCCCAAATGTACCATTTTAGTCTGCTACAGCAGCCTTTGCTGACCAGAAATAATGTGTCAAATAGGCATGGGACGAGAGAGCAACTTGTAACACTCTCACCCACCAGCTTACAAGTGTATGTGGACTAACTTACTTAGCAGCTAAGATAAAGAAATGACAAGATATTCCATTTTCAAACTTATTATCATCTCAAACAATTAATGTTGTGTTTTGTAGATTGGGATTAGGTAACAGACAGGAACATGATATCAGTTTAGTACTTATTTTTAAAATGAAATAGAAAAAAACAACAGAACAACATGAACCGGAAGTAATGCAAGCAAATGAACAGTAATATGGAGTATACAGGACTATCCAGCTTAGAACAATGGCCCGCAGTGAATTTACTGAGGGATGTGTGGAGAGTGATACTGAAAGTGCTAATTGCGTTAATCTGGAAAATGTGGAGCAGCTGAGGCAAAAGGTGAGCAGGGAGACCGACAGCTAGGGAGCTCAACAAAGACAGAAGGAAACACTTACCCAGGGGGAAAAGACAAACGTTTACCTATAGGATCAGGCTAGAATACAAAGAGAGCAGAACACAACAATTAAGAAACTAAACCAAAGGAACTAATATGGTAAGACATTAAAACAATGAACACAAAGGAATCAATTAAGTGTAGCAAGAACATAAACATATAGGGGAAATATGAAAACAGAGACACCTAAGTGATATAGCAGTTAGACATATCCTCTACTAAATGTTTTTTTACATAGCATGTTTCTCTCCCAGCAGAGGTTATGGAGGACGGAATAAGGCCTCACATAGACCACAGTACTTGCCATGGCATGTATGAATGTTAGAAACATCCCAGTCCAAAAGAAAAATGTAATGTGACAAAACCTCAATATATCATGTCATGATGTGCTGAATGTACAAGCACCAATACTAAATCTAACTAGGCTCTCCTGTACTGTCTTGTTTCTTTATTTTTTTTAAAAAGCTTGTAGAAAATGAAGAGAATGATGTCATCACTGCTATCAAAATAATTTTCCATCCACTTCATTAAAAAGCTCATAATATTTTAGAACTATCGTCTTAAAGGTGCAATGACATCGCTGTATAAACCATTTTTATGTAGTTGATATTGCTGCATATGTAAATTCTCCAAATAATTTCATTTAAAAAAATAACGTTAACTTCCTCCCTCCATCCACACCTCTCTGCTCTTCTTGCAACACTCCGTCATAAAGCCATTATTGTGGTTTTATGGCTGGTTGAAGTGTTTGTGTTGCAGGATTTCGGACAGGCCAAGCTGACCAAAGGCTTTAACCTGGCAGCGCTATTCAACACAGTGGGACCGAAATAAACAGCAACACACACTGTGACGTGGTGGGAAGCTTGTTGTGGTAGCACTGCCGCAATACAGGAACACTATGCAGCTGGAAGCCAACTCTTCACCGTGATATCGCAGCAGAGAAATTGGTGCCGGTACTACTGCAAAACAGGAACGTTACGCAACTGGGATCAAGTTTTTCCCCGCGATGACAGTCAAAATTAATTTTGGCTGATTTTTCAATTACAAGTACACCTTCCTTACATGTGACAGCATTTAGAAATGAAATAAACTTACAGATAATGACAACGCTGTTGTCGCTACCTTCCATGTTGGTACAGAAGTTGTTTTTTTTTTATCCGTTTGTTTGAACACCACAACTTGAATTCCCCTATAAGAAACGGTCTTCTGTAAAGTTCCCATAAATTAACGTCAGCCAGTCTGTGTTTCTCTCATCCTTCGGGAATGAGTGGAAACTTCATCCATTTTTGAGCACCCTCGTACACAAATACTCCCCTTTTTCGTAACTGCGGTGAAGTTAGTTTTAGGTTGAATCTTTGTTATTCTCACTCCACGGCTTCTGCGGTGACTGCCTTCTGTTCAAGTCGATACAGGGAGGCTTATTTGTCAACCCATTCTCACTGAAAAGTGTTTAATACCCATGTTGGTCCAAAGGGTGAAATGTAATATTGTTACAATTTAGCTTCTCAATACATTTCAGTCCTATGTTTTATTTGGCCCATTCATTTACATTGGCTTGCGACCACGTCATGTGACTATGAAGTATACCCCAGCATAAAAAGAACATGGCTGCTATTGCCCTTGGAAAAGTAAACATTTAAGCAAAACAACTGCATTTGTATACATTTTAATTACATCTCTAGCAAAATATATGCATGACATATTTATAATTTTTGTTCAGGGAAGGTGACAACCTTTCCTTTACCAGTTTCGCCGAAGATTTCAGTGCTTCTCAGAAAGACGTCAGACAGTTGTTGCCAGGCGGTTTCTAAGGATACAGCCATTTACGTCACAGATAGACACAGACTGCCGCGTTCGTAAAAAAATCTATATTTAAGAAAAACATTGCAGTTCTATGCATTTTGATGACATCTCTAGTGAAAAGTATGCATAATATATGTATAATCTTTGTTCAGAGAAGGTAGGCTTGCTTTTATTAGTTTCACCAAAGGTTTCAGTGTCACATGTATGCTGGAGCCAAAACAGGGCTGTGTTTGATTTTGTCTGTATCCATCTCCCCATACCTATAGAGGGAAATGCAACATTTAAAGACAGGTTTCGCAATTATTTACATTTTTATGACATTTCTAGCGAAAGTATTTATAATACTTTCATATTATTCTTTGAGGTGTAGATAATATTTTGTTTAGTAGTTTTCCAAACATTAGACAGGAGCATGTGTGCTTGCAAATCTACACTGCAAAAACGGATCTAAAAATAAGTAAAATGTTCTTAAAGTTAGTGTATTTGTCCTTGATTTGAGCAGGTAAATAAGATTATCTGCCAATGGGATGAGTATTTTGACCCCTAAAATAAGATAATTAGACATCCTGCACTAAGCAGTATGTAGCCACTAAATACGCTTTGGTCAACTAAAAAAATTGGTTTTGTAAAGCATTGATGTAAAATTGTCGGGATTTGAAGAATTATACTGACCAACATGCTGAATCACACACACAGGACACATGTGGTAAGATCTTGAGATTTATTTACAATTATTCACAAGAATTGATACATGCACAGCAGAGAGAGATTTCTTAGTCTAGTATGGCAGTGTCTTGAAATGGGGATGAATGGTTAAATGAGGAGCAGAGAGACAAAGGGAATAATTAGAACTGGAGAAGGATAATGAAGTTTGCTTACTTTTCTCTAGTTGAAGGAGTGTGTTGAGGGAGCACTGGTGATCCTGGTAATGAGTTTGGAAAGGAGACATCTTGATGAGCATTTATGTTCCAGGGAGATATCTGCTGAGAGAAGAGTTGAGTTGAAAAGAGATCCAAATGAAGTATGAAGAAAGGTGGAGAGCAGCCAGGCAGATGAAGGCTGGGAACAAAAGAGTTAGCAGAAGGCAAACATGATGAGGTAAAGTTCTAAAGAAGATCTGACAACAGTAGACTTGACAGGACAATCTAAAGTTGGCATGGAGACTGTTGTACAATTATAATGTGAAGAACTGCAACTCCCACCATGCAACACAGTTTGGACTACAACCCACAGCACTGCCCGAGGCTCAGATTACACCTGAAGTGATAGCTGCCCACAGGTTTCTGCATGTTGTTAACACATGGGGGGCCCGTGATTGCATTGCTGGCAGGACCAAATTTGTCACATCACTCCTTTTCCTCTGTGTTTGTATTTTGTTTTTGCATTTGTATTTATGGGACAATGCATTTACATACTATATATACAATCTATAAAAACACTAAAAAATACAGGATTAAGGCCAAAGCTAAATTCCATCCTCTGTCCCAGCTACTCGCCTCTTACAATATTCTTATTCTCCGTGTTAAAACAAAAATTAAAATATAGCCAGCCTCCAAAACCAACACATATCCACTCTTACCCCACCCACCCCAATCCACCCACAGCGCTATCCACAAACATCCAACCCCTCCTTCTACCTCCGGCAAATTTCTCATACCTGAACCCATCCATCCACAATAAATTGTCAAAATTAAAAACAATTTCCACCCTGATCCATTTCATATCACAGAATACATTTACAAATTGGCAACGTACAAAGCAACCAGAACAACAGTAGAGCAGCCGCTCAGATTTCCAAGTGAGGGCAGTTTTGATTGTCCAGTAGCCATGATTTGAGGGGTTTTGAGAAGGAGCTGATTGTAGACAGCTCTTATAGAAGATGGTATAGAGTTCCAGGTTGTAGAGGCAAGGTAGAAAAACACTGCCTGTCCAAAGGAACTTTTTCAAGACTGAATTACACATTTATTGTGGAACTCATTCTTGTTGGTCTGATTTGATTCTTAATGATAAATGCTTGCAAGGGAGGGGTGCTAATCCATTTATAATTATATATATTAGGATAAAGTTGGTGTGTTTGAGCATGTTTTTTCAACTTGGCAGTTCAAGTATTTTCAGAGTAGTGACGGGACTTTGGTTTTCTGTCCAAGATCTTAAGGGCTTGTTTATACATTGTTTCTATTGGTTTCAGAGTGGTTTTACATGCTTGTCCCCAACTTATGCCTAATGCTGATGTTGTGTAATAAATCTAAAATTAGGCAGGTTGTATTTAATTTTACTCACTGTTTTCTTTACCTGTTAAAAGTTTTGAATACAGTATTACTCCTAAATATCTAAATTGCTTGACTGTTCAATTGTAGATCCCATGATCATCACAGAGGGAATTAGTTTCTTCCACACTCCCATTTTTTGATAAGTACAAACTGACTGTTTTTGCTATATTGAGTACAAGTTGGGACTTTTGCAGCCATCCTGAAACCTTACACATTGCTAATGAAAGTTCTTGGGCTGCCTGATGCCAGTGAACAACGCCTTTCCTCTCCCCGCCGACACCGGCCAACTTCCGAAAGGGACGCTGAGCTGTGCAATCATAAATCTTCCCTTGGGAAGCAACAAATAAGGAAAGAGCTCTTGCTTTTTCTTTTATACACCTAGAAGGTGATGTGTGCCTGGGCAGCATCTTACTAGGAATAGAGTTAATGCTTAAGTACTCCAAAGGGGGTTTGTTTGAACTGTGGTGAATATTTCTAATGTGTGTGACTGAATCTACATGATAATCTGTTATTTGTGCTTTTGTTTGGTTCGTTTTGTGAGAAAAGCCACCCAAATGGCTCAGAGTTACTCTCCCTTCTATCTGCTCTTTTTGTACAGTTTTGGAGTTTCCTGCGGTTTTTGTAAAAGCTTTTTGTGTTGGCCAGTAACCGCCCTCCTAATCGAATCGAGTCCGCCCTCGACTCTTAGCGGGTAGGTTAGCTTGTTGTCTCGGAGCCCATACAACGTTAGCCGCTACCTTCTTGTGCGTGGCAAGGAGTGGCTAAGCTACTTGGTGTTAGCACTAGTTTATTATCTGGACCAAAGCTATTTTGAGGCCCTTAGCTACAAGCTATCGTAAAGCCACTTGATGCTAATGGGCCAGCCATCATTAGTCACCATCTTGAGGCTCCAAACTAGAACTGTTTAGAAGCTAACTCTTGCATGGACTAACAACTACTCGAGGCTAGCTTATTCACTTGAAGCTTCCGCCATTTTAGCTTCAGGCCTAGGCTGTGTCTCATTCTGCCTACTTCTACACTTCGAACACTTAGTTTTAAGTATATAGTGTAGATAACACAAAAAGTGAGTGCACTGAAGGTACCCGGATGACCCCCTAAAAACGGTCACAAAATGCAGTGTGTAACGATGGACCCTACTCGCACTAAACGGACGCCATCTTGACTACAAAGCGGAAAGGGAGGGACTAGGGACGCCGGGAAGATGTTCCCATTTTGAAAATAATGGCGGACAATTCAGCCGAGACAGCCGGAGCTCCGACACCGCAATCATATAAATGTAAGTAATGGTGGTAATACGAGGCATTGTACTCTCGTCTAATGCATCACTTACAAAATACACGAACATACTTCATGTTCAGCCAATAGTAGGAGGATCCTGCATTGACGTGGGAGGCGATTTATTTTCCACATGCTGTGAGTGTTAACGATTGGTTAAAGAACGTGTGTGTTTGTAAACAAACGCCGGCATATAGTTTTGGCGCGCTGAAAATTCGCGTTTACATGTGTTGCGTACGTCACGTCATCCCGTCATTTCCGGTAAGCGTTTCAACAGAAGTGTTCCTTTTGGAACAATACTAACGATCGAAAGTGGGCACTATGGCACTAAGTGGTCAGTGCACATTAGCAGTGCACTGACGAAAGTATTCGGAATGAGACACAGCCCTAGTGTGTATACCAGTCATTACCTACCTCAAAGGTAATAGCCAAAACCTCTTTTTCAATGCTGTTTTACATCACAAGTGCTGCTATTTTATGGTGATTATTCAGTGTTGGATCAAGTAAGATTTAATCAACTGTGAATTAATTACAGATTGCTACCTCTACAATGAATCCATTTTACTGACCTTTATTTTCATGTGTTTTCTATTTTTGTTTTATATAGTTGTTGTAGTGTTATTAAACAAGATAATTGCTGTAAGAAATAACTCACGGTCTGTTCAGGAATTGTCTAATGAGCCAAATTGGCACTGTTAATAGGACAATAGTTGAAAGTGTCATTCAAGCTCTAGCATTCTTCTTACAGCAAAATCTGCACATCTAAGGAATACATAAGTGACAACTTCTTTTCAAGTATAGGAATTTATTAACAGAAATAATTGCTCATCCAGACAACACTCGCGATTAGAGAAACTAAAGAACTCTGTACACACAAAAAGAACAAAAGGACAAATAAAAATAGTTGAAAACCATCACCATATAAATTATTCAATGAATTTCAGAATTCAGTGACGATCTTTCAGTTAAATAACCAAAGTTCATCTTAAAAATTTGGAATTCGGTCACATTAGCTTAACTAATTTAGAACACTCGATAACACAAATGAAAATAAGAAAAGAAAACATTACACTGGAAAGTACATTGCAGTGGCATAGTACAATCAGGTCAAGATACAAGAAAAGTTGGACTACAAAATAAAATATTAAGATTCAAAGACAATTCTAAACAATAAGATTGTTATCCTTGATTTTGGTGTTTGGTTCTGGTTCTGGTTCTAGCTATGCAGAGTAGATTTGAGCTGGAAAACCTGAGTGGTCTGTAGGGTTGATACACTGACAACAAGTCTGTGATACATTTATTGGTGCTAAGCCATTCAGTGATTTATAGACTAACAGTATTATAAGTAAGTATTTTAAAATCCATTCTCTGATTTATACAGGGAGCCAGAGTAAGGACTTTAGAACTGAGTCGATGTGCTCTACTTTCTTAGTCTTAGTGAGGATGCGGGCAGCAGCATTCTGGATCAACAGCAGCTGTCTGATTGATTTTTTTGGGCAGACCTGTGAAGACACCGTTGCAGTAATCGATCCTGCAGAGACATTAGTCCTTTAATCCTGGAAATGTTCTTCAGGTGAAAGAAAGCTGACTTGTAATTGTCTTAAAATGCCTTTGAAGGTTCAGGTCTGAGTCCATCACTACATCCAGATTTCAGGCCTGATCAGTGGTTACTAGCTATAGTAACTGAAGCTCTGTGCTAACTTTTGATCGCTTCTCTATTGGTCAAAAAACTATTACTTCAGTTTTGTTTTTATTCAACTGTAAAAAAGTACAGCACATACATGCCTAGTATTTACTCTAGAATGGGTTTATAGTCACCTGGTGACATGGTGATGTAGAGCTTTGTGTTTACTGCATAGTTATGATAACTTATGGTTTTTGATGAGCTGAGCAAGAGGGAGTATTTAGATATTGAACAGGACAGCAGCAGACCCATGATGGATCCTTGGGGAACCCCACATGTGATTTTTGTGGTCTCTAATGTAAAGTTACCTACTGACACAAAAAAGTCGCTGTCCTTTAAATAGGATTTAAGAAAGGCCGGCACAGTTTTACAGGCACTCTAACAGAATAGAGTGATTGAGAGTATCAAATGAGGTCCTATAATATCTGCATTATGGTTCTTCCACAGTCTGTATTTATATGGATGTGTTAAGAATGCTGCTGGAGAACCCGATATTCAGCCGTACGCAGAGCTTTGTTTTTAAAAGGTTTATTGAAGAATGTGAATAATGGCAGATGAGGCAGGCAAGCAGTAACGGGCAGGAGACCAGAGGATGCAGGTGCGGGGACTGGCAGAACCACACTTCTACAGGTCTAGCAGGAAACTTGACTGGAAAATGTCAAACCGGCTGGCCATTGTTAAGAAGGTATTTAATGGTAGAAACAGGTTTCACCTTGAGTTACCCAAAATACCATTAATCCATATTAATGTTCCCTGTTCATTTTGTACGAATGCTCATGGCACTATCAGACGATTGTGGAGCAAAACAATCGCAAGTTAAGTTTATGTAAACCCTAGTTATGTTTAACGTATCTTGTAGGAAAGCTGCCAGGAAGGCTAAAAGCGGCTAATACTATTGGACATTCGGGACTTATTTAAAAGGACTTTTAGCCATTCACATACACACAACCAGAAATGTCCCATCTTTGTTTTTAAACCCTTAACCCTGGAAATAAAGTTTGTTAAAACCTTAAAACACAACCTGAAGCACATTAGCATAGTTTTGTTCCAGCAGATTGCCAGGTAGCTTGGCCTGTACGCTTCAATTAACACAGTGAAAACACATTAGAAGTACGCAGTTTTAAATTCTCTCATCCCAAACCAACTTTTCATGTTCATCTCTGTCAAACCTCTGTTTTTGTGTCCCGTTTTGGTGATTGGGGATATCACAATAAATTACTGTGAGGGCTGCATGCTCTCTCTCTCTCTTTCTCTCTCTCTCTCGTGACTGCACTTGGCACTGTTCTTGTATCGAGCCTTTGGAGTCTGGCTGCTTAGGTTTTGATTTCAGAGAAGGCAGACTTAACTTTACTGCTTTGATTCCAGTCTGAGGAAACGTCTACTGCGCTCTGATGTGAACTCCATGCCGGTCCACAGGAAGAGCTTTGTCTCTCTAGTGCTGACCACCTTCTCTGCAGGGATCCATGGAAAATAGATTGATTTTAAATCAGTCCTAAGGAGGAGGCTCCTACAGTCTCATATTTCTCATGGCTAAAAGTTGCAGTCTGATACTTATATTCCTCGTAGCTGAACATTACAAAATGTAAATATTTTTATTTGAGCACATTCTTCCCCTGAAGGCTCATATAGTGTTGTTGCATAAACAAACTTCTTGATTGCCATGAGGTCAACATTGTAGACAAATGGCTTTAATAACAAAATCTTGGTTTTATTCTCATCCCACTTCAATTTTAATGATAATAAGGGTATGTAAATAATTTATAGCAACAATAACTAGAGGATATTATGTATGCTAAATTATACAACCAAACAGTGGGACATGCAGTGACAGCAGTAAGTCATTACAACTAACTATGCAGCACCAAGGCATTCTTCTTTTCCCTAGAACACTGTTATAATGAAGGGCCTCATCTCATATGTAATATCTAAACTCTTGCAGATAAATTAGCAAACAGTTTAGTCGTATCATTTTTATGTGCACAATAACTGGAACACGAGTGGCAAATTTAAAATAATACAGTGAGATGCAAGAACTCCAATGTTATAATAACCTGACTGAGACAGCACTGGCTTTAATAGCTAGAAAATGTGGTAGGACAATTCAAGCAGTTTGAAATGCCATCACAGAAGCCTAATTATTGTCCTCAAGAGACTCCATGTGTGTGTTTTCTCAGCAACTGAGCAACAAGAGTTATAGTTCTTCCTTTATTAGCAGAAGTAAAGTTAATACTGATTTAACTTTTCTAACAACATAGTGAAAGCATTTGGGTTGATTTTGTTCCTGTTATTTTTACCATTACTGCTTTGTATTTAATGTAATTTTATGTGTGCTACATTACATCATTAAAATGTTATCACTAGGCACGTTGAATGTCTTGAAATTCTGCCCAGAAATGCAGTCACTACAGAAACTTATCAGAGAACTCTAAAGTTTGACAGTAGCTCTTTTAAACTATGTTGCCTTGTAAGCCATACAATCACATAGTGGATCAACCTGTACACACAGATGCTGTGTGGAGAAAAAAATAGCACTGCACATCAATCTAGACATACCACCAATACAGTTGTTGCAGCATCACGCTGTGGTGGCGGTCAATGGTCAGAGTTTATTGTAAGATAGATGGAGGTAGATGCAGGTTAATACTAAAGAAGGAGCTGTTGGGGAATGCAGAGGGCTTAAGACTGAACCAAAGGTTCACCTTTCAGGAGAAAAGCAAACCTAAGCAGCCAGAGTTACAATAGAATGGTTTCAATCAGAGCAAAATCATGTGTTGTAAACGCCAGACCTAAACGCAATTAAGGGAAACAAGTTAATATCTTCTCCAGTTTTTTAATATGCAGGTTTGTGTTGATCTATCATTTAAATTTCCAACAAAACAAATTGAAGTTACAATTTGACATAATAAGAAACATTTAAGGGAAAGTGATACTTTTTACACCAGTTTAAAGATATTACATTCAAATAAGTAATTCAAGTTTAAATCACCCTGAATCATAGTTCTGTTTAATGCATCCCCAAGTGGGACATATTGTTGTTTATTTGTTGAAAACCGGTTGTTTCAAATATTTGTGTAACACTGTGTTGAACTATTTAGCTTGGCAAAAGGTGATGAACAACAAGAAGCTAAGGGACTCACTGCAAAAGGCAAAAATAATATGATAGACCCAAATTGCTAATGGAATGCAATAATTACATGAATTAAATAACAGAATCATGGAGGAGAAGCACTCAGTGGGCCATGAAAGGCCTTCAATGGCCTGGGGCCAACACAGTATAACTAAAGAAGGTTCAGGATCATGTTAGCTGACTCGAACCACTGTATACAAGAGAATAAAAAATAAAAATTAAGTATAATTAAAATTTTAGCTTTGGCTAAATTTTATCCAAAATTAAAACAGTACAGTGAAAAAAGAGAAAACAAAACAATGAAAAAGACACTCTTAAAACATCACAGCAAATGTAAATTCAACTGCTTGTTTCTAAAATAACAACAATAAATATTGTCAAACCATTGTTAGCATGAATATTTTGAACATCTCTTTTGAAATTAATACAGAAATGTTGTAAATTAAAACAAAAATAAGTATAATAACAATATAACATGCAATTATACATACATAAACTAAAATGACAGATTTTATTTAAAACGTATGTGTAAGAAAGAGAGAAAATGCCTCAGGTTTTACATATTAGGAGAAAACACAATCTAGGCTGTTGAACAAATAATTTATATGTGCAAAACAAAGAACAATAGAAACCTTTTTGTCCAATAAAAACAAACTAACATTTTCTGAGTTGTAAAGTTTTATGAGTTGGGAACAAGATTTAGTTTATCTGCTTGATTTATCATTAAAACCAGACCAACCATTAGATTCTGATGAATTAGTTCAAATTACCTTGTGCATTGATGACAGTAAGACCTCTTTCTAACTTTATGTTTACTTAGCCTTTTTGAGACACATTAATGACTTCTTAAATGTTTCTGGACAATCATTTATATTTTCTTCTCTTTATTATATCATATATTACCATCATGAAAAAAAGGTTTAGCGTGTGCCAGGTATAATAGGCTTTCAGGCATTTTCAGTGGATTGCCTAAAGAATTCTCCTGGTGAGCAATTTATGTTCAATTCTACTGTACAAATACTTAATGTGTTGAATTACCCATGAAGAATCTGCAATCATTTAAATGTCACTGTATTATAAGCAATGCTCATGATGATACGTACTCATAAATCACTTGTACCCAGAGGTGGCCACAAAGCTAGCATGTTGCTTAGGGGTTGAATAGAAGCTCATCATTTATTTCCCAGGATGCAGGGCAAGGAGTGTTGGATCACAGTGCTGGTCCTGCTAAAGTGCCCCTCGCTACAGGGGGCAGATGTTTACTGACAGCCCCACAGAGGCTGCGAACAATCATCTGCTCCCACACATTCCTTGAGGGGCATTGCTATTACATTAATGCATGGGGTTTCATCTCATTATTCATAGCTGCTTGACTCCAGAGGGAAACTGTTGGGATGAAGTTACTAGGGCAGGGAATGGATACTGGGTCATCTTTACCATTCCAGGTGGCATGAAGCCAAAGAAAACTGGGACCACAGAGACGTATGTAGCTTTGTGTTCTGCAAAAAAGATTTTCTTAGAGTGTTAAGGTAAGAGTTACAACCTAATAAATAGTTTTAGGTTTAATGGAAATTTATCTGAACTTGCACTTTTTTCTCATTTGATAGAAAATACTCCTAAATAGTAAAGATAACAGCTGTTATCCATATCAGGAATGTTAAGAAGGGACCACTATGAACTAGTAAAAAAACTTCTAGACTTAAAAAAAAACTTAATAAGGAATAATAAGTTAGAAAATTGTTCATGTTAAATTCTTTAGAGAGGAAATTTAATACTTGTATATGTGGAATGAAAAGAAAACATATATACAAGATTGCTCGGCTTAATAAAGACAAACAGTTGCTATAGGATGTCTCTAAAGCTGCTGTCACTATGTTTCCTCTGTTGTCATGCATGTTGCTATATCGAAAAATGCTGTTTTAATGAATCCAAAAAGTAAAATTAGATAATTATTTTTTTTTTTGGAATATCAAGAAAACTCACATCTATGACTTTTGTTTTACTTCTGAATCGCCATTGTTTTGTATAGTTTGTATGCATTGGGATGAAGGGTGTAGGATTCAGTTTTTTAATCTGTTTTTGAGCGTAAATTAGTTTTGCATGAAGCCTATGTCTTGTTATATTAATTTTAATGTTGTTTTTTTCCATGCTTAATCATCTTGGACTGAAGGATCAACCTACTACAAACAGTCTTTGAGTATCTCTAAGTGGTCAATTAATTATTTACTGAATTGACTTGAAAGAAGGTCAGGCTGTTTTTTTGTTTTTTTTAAACAACCAATAAAATACCATGTCAATCTGGTTTACCTGGTTATCAGTTAATGCACACTAGGGAATCAAATGCAAGGTTGTGGCCAGTACTCTCTTGCAAAAGATATCCTGGGCTTCAATGAGAGTATTCCTGGTAAAAAAAAACTTAGGGTAAAATAAAAATGTGTTAAAAAATATCCTGCAGAAATATTTGCCTTAGGCAGGAAGCCAGACATGCTAGAGTGTGATGGGATATGATGACTGTTTTTGAGTTTGAAATTATGACTAAGTCTTGTATTATTTTAACTTTGCACAGAGATGCTCCCTCTTTTTTTTAATCACATAAGGGTCTGAAGATTGAAGCACTTGAGACTTTGGTACTGGGTTGCTCTAATATTTGAACACAGTCTTCAGCTTCTGCTTTCTTCGGCGCCACATAAAATACAGCAGTTCCTTTTCACTCTTCTCATCCTTTTTGGAAACTTAAAGGCATTACTTGCCTACTTAGCAGTCCAATAGTTTGCTTTTTTCCCTAAATTTCTCCTTACTTGCAAACCACAAACTGTTTGTGGAAGTAAGGAGAATATTCTAATCCCAAACGAATGTGTTTCCAGTTCTGTTGTGTTGTGCCAGTTCAGACGTGACAGAAAGCGGGCATCGATTCGGGACGTAACGGACTGCGTTACCCATGATGCAATGTGGTCAAAATGGCCACCAACTCCCATCACGCAACACGGCAAAATGGCCGCCGATCAAGATAAGGTTGCTATGGTGATGGCTATAAAAGCCGATCACCCACGAAAATCTTTCTTCTTCCCTGGCTTTGAGCCAACCCGAGGAGACACACACACAGCTGATTCCGTTGGCGTGATTCCCCGCCACGTGTTCGATTACTCGCTGGACCGAGATTTTTCGACGCAACGGTTATTCCCTGTTTTATAACAGGAGGTCGACTTAAATAAGTACTTTTAAATTCCCTCTGATCAAAAGACTGAGAGACGCCGCATCTCCCACTGATCGAAGAGGACCCCGCTTTGTCTGGCCAACAAAGCGACTGTTGAACCCGGAGGAAGAAACGAAGCAGCTTCTTCCCCGTCCCGCTGCAGCCTGTGGACAACTGCGCTCGTCGAGGCGCGTCCAGAAAGCCACACTCGAAGCGCTCCGGACCAGCCCCGAGGCAACTCAAAGTAACGGGTTTTCCCCTTTTATTTCTGTTTCACCAACAGGGTGTTTAGAAGTGCCTGGGCAGGCGTAGAACTTTGTAGGTGTTGGTTAATGCTTTTATTCCACAACGAAGTTGGAATTATTTTGCTGAACATTTTCTTTGTATGTGCATGCATTGTACAATTGATTTGCTGTGTTGATTTGTGATCCATCAATAACCCCGCCGTGGGTTACCGCCTTATTTCTTTTCATCTTTTTCCCTGCTTTCCCCCCTCTCTCTTTTCGCGTCTCCTTATCAGTTTAATTTCTTTGTCCGAGCTCAAGTCGCGGGCTTTGCTTTAAACTCCCAGTTAGCTGCCCCCTCTCGAAGCGAGGCATTACCCCATCAGCGTAAGCGTGGTTACGTCATTAGGACCTCCCCTCATACGTCATCGTAGCAGCCATCTTGGGAGGGTGACGTATATCTGAACTGTAGGTAGCTTAGCTGAACTAGCTTTGTGTAAGACATCAAAGCGTCCAGTGAGATTCCCGAAGCTGTTCTGTCTATCAAGGCTGATACGTGAAATGCCGGTGTTTCGAGGGCGGTGTTAAACAACTTTGAGTTAAGTTAAGATCTGCTAACCGCTCATTTTAATCCATTGTTTATTTTTGTTTTGTTCTTTATTTCCACATATATATTTTGCATGTTTTAGTTTAGTAATGAGTAAGAATTCCAAAGTTGTTTGAATCAGAGAATTACTGTAACAGGGAATTGCTTTTGGTTCAATAAAACCAACCACTGTGGAATAGACATTGTTTTGTGTTCAGTCCAATTCACAGTTGCCTGGGTATTCAGAAATCAGAGCTAACCTCCTTTGGAGTTAACATCTGACATTAATACAGAGACAATATCATTGGATGGTGATAAGGAATAAGGATTTAAACTCTAATTGCAGTTACATTGGGGTTCTCACAGCCTGCTGGATAAACCTGGTCGGTTAACAGTCCGACCTGATCATTTATTCCAGCATAAATGAGTTCATAACAGCAAATTAACTAATGCATTAGTGGCATAAATACTTACAAGCTTATAGCTAACATCACCACCATTTGAACTATATTTGTTATAGCGGAAATTTGAGTTGAATGATTTATTATTTAAATTATAATACCAAATTATAATTAATAATAATAATAAGCATATTCAACCAGCTTATGGCATAACAGTTGATTTGTTAGTTTTTCATTCACTAGATGAAAAGCTTCCCTCACCATCACAGACTATATAATTCCAACAGAAATTAGGGCACAGAAAAATAATAAAGAAAACATTTAAACTGTGCAAACCTCAAACCTTATATCACAACAAGACTGATAGTCATGGTTAACATGAAATAGTCAATGGATTTGAACCACAAAGAGTGATTTAATATGTCTTCACATCAAAACATATTCCATTAAATACACTAAAAAGGACATGTACTGTAGAAGTGGTGTATCTAAGTTTTAGAGGTGGATGACAAGACTACAAAAATACTTTTTTATACTAGGAGATAATAAATCTACTTTTGTTTGTGCAGAGCTGAAAATGCTTAAAGCTAAAGAACAATGTTTCTGTAATTACAGTATGTTTCTACTTTGTTGCTCTTTTTATGTCACACCTCTAAAGTGCAATTGAAAAATAAGTTCCCTATAGCCAGATATGGTCCATACTTACTCCACTCTTTAGTGGAAAGTAAATAATGTCTCTAAAATGTTGGCTGTTATGTTGTCTGGCTTTTACCAACAGTCAGCAATGGCCAGTCTTCGTTTAAGATTTAAGGCTTATTTGTCTTAATAAGAAATAACATAAGGCAAAGACATTTTTTTTCATTTTCACACATTTTTCTCACGTGTCCTGTCTGGCTGTGTGGCATTAAGAATTATTGTCTTAATGCCAAAAAGAGCCCAACAGAGTTTACTTTCACAACTGGAGCATTACTGCTTTCGCCATAGCGCTTTGCTTGATTTGTATATGCAAAGAGCTTTAATACATTTTATTCTAGGACTATTTCATGTTCAAATGGACATAAAACTGGGAAGGTAGAAGAAGAGAAGAAGGGAAAAAGATGAGGCAATGTGCTAAAAGGGAGAAAATGTAAAAAAGATATAGAGGAAAGGAAAAGGAGAGAGCAAGATAACAACCTCAGAGTCTGCTTCTACACCTGCAAATATTCAGAGAGATATAAAAATAACAGCAAAACAAACACAGGTACAAACAACCAACACCTTGATACCATCACTGAAAAATACAGTATTATTTGATATGGGCTGAAGTTAATGATAGTTTTCTGTATAGAATTGAGTTTGTAAGCAATTGAATCCAAGCGCTTTGTAGGCGTTTGCTAGAGTGAACTTGTGTATGTAAGGTTTATCCATAAGAAAATGTGCAATAGTGTGAGGAGCCAATGACCCGACCTCAGAGTGCTGAGGTAGACACCAGGGAAACCACAACCCCAGACACCTGAAAGGATCCCCAGAGCAGAGAGGAGCCCCAAGAAACCCCCCAACAACCGCAGTACTGAAGCCCCCAGGAGCTGAGACAACAAGCAAATTACTGGAAAATTCCCCAGACAAATTACAATGTACTAAAACTCACTCAAATACAATGAATTGTGACTCTATTCCATTTATTTAAGCTCAAGAAGCATCAAAGTTGATGTGTTTTTTTTCAAGAGTTAGAGCTTTTAGGGATTCAACCTGTATATAAAAAACTAAATCACATTTAGCCTCATACAATAAGATAACACACCACAAAACAATCAGATGTAAACAGTAAATATTACTGTCACATTACTAATGTCAGATGTAAGTGCACATTGTTCTGCATGCTGAGGAGCATAAAATGCATGTAAATCATAAGGGGACACTGTCCTTCGCAGTGTTGGGTCAGCAGATAACATCTAAACAGATGAGATGATAGTTAAGGTGGACCAAGATGAGACAATAACACATGTCCATAAATAGCTGGGTAAAGTTGTGCGTAATTGGCAGTTTTGGTACTGCAGTGTGTTTTCAAAAATTGTACTGACCTGCTGACAAACGATTATGAGTGGCTTATTTGCTGGTTTAGATTGCCTAGGGCAATCATCTAAGATCTCTGCCCGGAACTAGCTCCTGTGTTACAGAGGGGCCCTTGGAGGAATCGTGAATTGCAGGTACTTGTTCAAGTTTTCACTAGGCAGGGATTCCTTTCAGAGGGAGCTGGCTGACAGGTCGGGGTGTCAGTGATCCCTGTGCAATGACATGCCTACAGTATGGGGCAGCCTTATCTGTATGTTACTCCTGAAGTTCCTATGCACTGTGGCTGAACAGGCAGAAATTAAATAGCAATTTGCAGAGAGGAGCCAATTTCCAAATGTGAATGTGTGAGCTATCAACTGCACCAGTGTCGCTAAAAGGGAACTGTCTGTAAAACAAATTTGCTTCTGAAACTGAAAGATTTTCCATTCAATAAATGTGCAACTTATACATGATGTGCACATGTGCCTAAAAACTAAAGTTGGATGCTGGCATGGTGCGATACGATGGTGTTATAATTGTCCCACCAACCTGAGCAAGCATTTTCTTAACTTCAGAATAGTAGGCTACTGTTAGAAACAGACTTCAAGTAGGGGCTGTTTGCAATGGCTGGCTTTCAAGGAAGTTTTATTTTATTTTATTACTGATACCAGTGGAATGAGGTTGTACGTCTTGCCTCCTATTCCGACACTAACATCTCTATTTCACATTCAGTCAATCTCCTCTTTTTCCCTTTTTGACTGCTGGCCTTGCCATGGTGTTTTGAACGAGGTGGATGACTTCCAGCTAGTTACTTAGCATATTTGTAGGCAGGCACTGTGAGTTCCAAGCGGTCCCTGTGGCCGCACTGAATTTTCTGCAAATTAAGGTGTATAAATATAGGAAAGGTTTGATACATCTAAATGTTTTTGTGCGCTGAGAATTTCAAAATTACTGGCTACTGCCAACTTATAACATGAAAGCTGCACACTCCTTTACGCCCCAGATCCATGGCAAAGAAAGTATGTCCAAATTAGGGCTGGACAATATAGAAAAAAAGCATATTGATCAAATAGAAATCAAATTGATCGATATTGATAATTTAACGTGACTCTCGCCAGATGGATTTCCTTCCACAGAGCTCCACACTGCTCCACACAACCATTAGTAAAGATGACGGACAAGGAGTTTATCCAATCATATACAAGGATTGTTTAATAAGTCCCCTCCTTCTGAATCCCGTCTTGCCTCTCTTGGGGGATTTTCCCTCTTTTTGATTTTCATCAGAACTCTTGTGCAGCATTTTGGATCAGCTGAAGACTTTGAATGCATTTTGTGGACTTCCTGATCGTAAAGAATTACAATAGTCCAACCTTGAAGTAACAAATGCATGGACTAGTTTTTCAGCGTCACCCCTGGACAAAATATTTCCATATTTCTTGGTGATGGCTGAGAGGATGTAATGACTGTAATATTAATTTACATGATAGGCTAGAATGCAAAAGGAAAACTGTTCTATTGAACTTTTTATTTACCTTTTTTTCTATCGCACCACGCATCTATCGATTCATATATATTGTTGAAATATTTATGGAAGTAAATACAAATTTCCTATTAAACTCAACAAAAGCCTTCTCTGCATCTAATTAAATGATTAAACTTGATTTATTTGGATGTTTCAATAGTCTATTAGAAAAACAAGTACTCTTGTATAATTTTTAGCATACAGTTTTCTAATAAATACAGTCTGGTCAAGATGGATCATATGAGAGGTTGTCTTTTCAAGCCTTATGGCCAACGTTTGCAGATGATTTAAGATCTGCATTTATAAGTGATATTGGGTGCTAGCTTGATGGAAGTGTGGGATCTTTATCCACCTCGAGGATAAGATATATATTTGCACAATGTTTGGAGAGAATATTGAGGCTCTCCTGGATTTCAGGGCATGATTTTATATACAATTCCAAAGGGAAGCTATCAGGTTCTGAAGCTTTTCTATTAAACAACCATGAATCTAATAATAAATTAATGATTGTTGCCACTGTAAGTTTATGTAAAGTTAGTGCAGCCAAGCAGTTTCAGTACATTAAGCTGTGCTGGTGAATGGTAAGGCATTGTAAATACAGCTTTTCTTGTTGCTCATTATACCAAATTTAGAAAAACGTTTGTAGAATTTGTTGCAGCCTAGCAGTTAATAATTGTCAAACCCCTCCTGAATGACACAGAGGACACAGAGTTGCACAGGGCTCTTGCTGAATGACCGAGAGCTAAATCCCCTTGTGTGTTCTGAAAGAGCAGCAGCATTTTAACATCAAAGTTGAAACTATGTCAAAGAAGCGCATAGCATAAAAAAAGAACGGTTGGGGAGGGTTAGCTTTAATATGACATTTAAGCTATCAAACTGCTGCTTCCTAGTTACATCAATTAAAAATCATTTCCGATTCTAAGATATAAGACTTATGCTGCTTGCGTGATCTATTTTTTTGAGAATTGGGTTATCCATTTAAATCTCTTTATATTTTATTTGAGGAGGTCACGCTTGGTCAGTCTACTAATCAGTTTTATGCATAAATGTGGGTGTGATGTAATCACTGTTGTTACTCTCAGCCTGCTAAAGAAAATATATCCTTATGCACCGTGTACGCAGATAGGGATGGATTTTTCTCCTTTGTGGTAGAGTTTAAAATATTCATCACTTATACACGTTACCAGGGAGTCTGCAAGGGAAAAGGCATAGAAAGTGCATAACACTCTCTGGCATTCCTAAAATATAGTGTAAAAATAAAAAGGTATTTCCACATCCAGAAATATGGTGTTATGTATATATACCATAGGAGCAGAAAATGTTAGAACGTTGATTCCACTTTAGCAACGTGTTATCCAATTACACTGTTAGATGAAATCTAATAATTTTTGCTACTTTCTCAGTCTACCTGGTCTCTTTTTAACTTACACAATTTACTCTTTTCCCTCTTGGAACACTGTTTTTTTATATACTTGAAAGCAAATTAATGTGCCTGCTCTAGTATGATGCAACAAAAGCAAAGCATTGCCTCCCTTATATATTAAGGAACATCCGAAGGCACGCTGCACTGACATCTCATTCAGAAAATACTATTTTCAAAAAAATTACAACAAACCCCCAAAAATAACAGGTTGATTGAGAGACTGATTTAGGATAGCTAATGAAGCTTATGGCAAAAGCCAGGACCTCAGTATTGTGTTCCGAGGCACTGATTAATATTTTAACACGTAACATCTAGATAGTTTATTTTAATCTCTATCTGTGTTTAACTTCTCTGTAGAATCCATTTAGGTGTACTTAAAAAAATTCTTTGATGGCAGAAAAACCCAAATTTAGGCTAATGGTGAAGGTCGACACAAATGCATTTCTCTGCAAAGGTTCTCTACACTTTCATCTGTCTTTTACATGCCTGTTTGTCTCTTAACAGCTTAAGTGCTTCATCTTTTGTCCTTTGGATTTGCAAGAGCTTTCAAAGGCCCTTTCAACACAGGTGTGCTTTTTAAGGTGCTTAAGCAATTAAAGACATCAGAGTAGAGTATATATCTATCTTAAAAATAGAACCCACTCAATATATATAATTAGCTATGAGCAAGGTTGTCTTTTTTAATATGCAGTGGGAATATTAATGTGTTCCCACAAGAAAAAAACAGTTTGAGGATTAACGGAAAGCTTGCAGCACACTGGAACAGATTTACCACACTGCTGTACACGACACAATGTCAGAATTAGAGAATTTTGCCCCATATTGTATTTATTATCTTGGTGTAACTCCTAATTTAAGACTGGAAAATGTGCACTTGCTGTCTCTAGTTTAAACCAGAAATATACATTCACAGCATAAAAAAAACATTTGTTTTATCATTATCCGACATCAAAACTGACTAAACTAAATCAATTACTGTTTGCTAAATGTTGGAAACAGATTCCCGTTTTCTCCTAGGCTAGCTGCAACTTCGGTTGTGGAAACGGCACTGGCGAGAACAGAAGTTCATGTGGTCCTTTCTGTTGCTATCCCTATTAAATTATTAAAAAACAGTATAGTGCTTACATTTTTTAGGGCAAAAATGTGTTATCCGTCTGCTCAAACATCCTACTTCATCCTCCAAAAGCCCCTCTGTTTCGTCATGTTTCTGCATCGCCCTTGTGTTTACACTAGTCAAGCTACCTTGGTGCGGTTATTTTATTCTGAAATTAAACAGAACGTTATCCTGTCTAGCGCCTGACTTTTCATGTTTAGTTCATAAAATTCAGGAGCTTGATCTGATACCCGCTGTGGCGTCAAGTCAAACTTCCTTCTTGCAGAATTTTTCGCTGCGCCACACGACCTCGGTAGCTGAACCCGCAGCCGCATGCAACTAATGTGAGTCGACAGATCAGTCAAATATTCTCAAGCTCTTTTGCTTTTGTTCAGGGGTGGTTCTAAGATGCAAAACCCCTGTTCTTCTTGAAAGGTAGAACAGCTGAGCATTCCCAAAGTGTTAATACTTGCATAAATGTTTCAACAGATAAACCTGAATTGTATATTTTTTAACCTAATGTTGATGCTTTATCCAAAGTGCCTAATCAACAAATCGTCCAGGTGCCAGGTGAAGTGTCAAGATAAGTACAAGTAATTACTACCACCACTGTTCATCAGAGCATTATAGTTGTTTTCTCAACACTAAATCCTGTCATTTAAGCCAAAGGCTCAGTGCCCTGAATCCATTTATTGAAACAGCAAACCTTTTTGCAGAACCTTAAACCATTTTCATCCAGTTCAACACAACTTGAAAACATACTGTATTTTCACCCACTAAACTACTTGCAAAGAACACTTTCAGATGAAATACAGGCAACTTGTTCTTGTCCACAGTTTGAGAAGGAAAGTGGGAATTCGAGTAAAGCCCAACTTTAGTAGATTCACTGTGTCCACCATAGTCTGAAGACTCAGAAACAGCAGGTAATTGCTTTTTTATTACATACAATTTTACAGTATGACTCAATGCAGTTCAGTAAAAAAGTATTTCATTCCATGAATTTTCCAATATACTTCCAGACCTAACACTGTGTATTTTAGGTAACTGCATGTTCTTTTTGTAGAATTGCAAGACTGCTACATCATGGCGGGTAGAAAACATATGTTGTTCCCATGACAAGAGACCTTTATTATTGCCATGATCTGTTAGCATAATACTATAAAACTGGTTGGAAAACAGCAGCAAATCATTGAAGACCATGTACATTTTGAAGGCATCAGCAGTGTCATTCTTTCCACCAATCACTAATGTCCTAAAATGCAAAAGAATACATATAAAGCAACTTCACAGAGTACACTTTGACTTCAACTCAGAGAGTCAGGGAGCAAAGATCCCAGGATGTAGAGCTAGGTGTTCAATACTGCAGTCTACAGCATGAGCCTGCCAAGACAAGTTTTTGAAACCATCTATCCATTGCTCTAAACCATAAACACACAAAACCCAATTTTTAAGCAACAATCACAAACCCTCTGACTCTTTCTGTACAACCAAAGTATTGCCTCAAGACAGTTCAAATAGTGCTCAAAACCAAACAATGTTGTCAGAGCAGACCCATATTCAATAAAAAATGAAAAGCGCCACTGAAAATGTATTGCACACCACATACCATACCATACCAAGTACTTTAAACACCCACAGTACCAAAGTGCTATATAAATCATAAGATACGAAATGATCAATCATGAAGCAATAAGCAAAATATAAAATTAGTAATAAAATTAAACAAAGTAAAACACAGTAAAAATAAAAAGTCAACATCTCAGATTGTGTCAAAAGCCAAGGAAAAGAAATGGGTCTTAAGAAGGGATTTAAAATCAGAAAGTAAAGAGGCCTGTCTAATGCCCAAGGGAAGGTCATTCCACAGCTTGGGAGCTACTACAGAAAAAGGATGGTCCCATCTGAGCTAGCGCTTTGTCTTTGGCACCCTCAGTAACAACTGGTCCGCTGATCTAAGGGAACGGGAGGGTGTGTAGGGATGTAGCAGCTCAGACAGGTAAGGTGGGGGGAGGCCATTAAAATCTTTAAAAGTAAACAAAGGATTTTAAAATTAATCCTGAAATTTACTAAATTTGTAATAATAGGCCTGACGTACTGGACCAAGGAGCCAACATCAGTCAGGTAGTCTTCACTGGAACTACCAAAAATCAGCACCTCTGTCTTTTCCTCATTTAGTTTCAAGAAATTTAGGGTTATCCAGATGTCTTCCAGACATAAAAACACAGACCATGGTATGTCGTGTCTATATGGTGGTGCAGTTGGTGCTGCTGC
This sequence comes from Fundulus heteroclitus, assembly GCF_011125445.2. Classification (NCBI taxonomy): domain Eukaryota; kingdom Metazoa; phylum Chordata; class Actinopteri; order Cyprinodontiformes; family Fundulidae; genus Fundulus; species Fundulus heteroclitus. The sequence goes on along the minus strand of NC_046382.1, from coordinate 17,766,719 downwards.
ACCAAGGGGGTCCTGGGTTCAAACCTTGGAGTCTGCAGGGAGTTTGCATTTTCTCCCTGTGCAGCCATGGATTCCTAGCAGGTACTCTGGCTTTCTCCCAGTTCAAAAACACCACTGTTAGATTAAAGGGGACATATTGGGCTTGTTAATGCCTTCATTTTTACATTTCAATCATTCAGTGGTAGTCTATATAAAGTGGAACTACAGTGATTTTGGTCTGAAATCCTTATTAATTTAGCCCAACAGCCGATCTTTTTCCCCTGTTCTGAGGTGCGTCTGAGAGAAACTCGTTTTGGTGCCATCTCTTTAAATGCAGATGAGGCACTCTACACCACGCCACCCTCCAGGTTGGAGCGCGTTCCATTCCACCCCACTCAGCCAACAATTGTAGGTCGTGACAGTTTTGTAGAGCCAGAAGGCAATGACCTTATTTAGCAGCTCCACAGCAATTATGGTGTCGTAATAGTTCAAAACCCATAATAGTAAATAGAGAAAACTTAGTGGCTTGAAAAATATGACCCAAACAGAATGTAAAGATATCTACACAGTACCTGAACTGACTAAATAAAAAAAAGTTCACTCCTAGAGACTCCAAGTACACAAACAAGTGGATTTTGCGCGGCATGTCCCCTTTAATTGGGCTGCCAAAATTGCCCTTAGGCATAATTGTGTTTTTGTGTACATGGTTGTTTGTACTGTGACCTCATTATATCTTTATTCCAGTGAAATGCGTCCTCTGCATTTAACGCATTTCTTAGGGAGTAGTGGGCTGCCACTATGCGGCGCCCTGGAGCATTCAGGGGCTAAGGGTCTTGCTCAGAGCGACCAGACCAGTCCAGGGTGTATCCCACCTCGTAACCAATGACCACTGGAGATAGACTTTCAAGCCAGTTCTAAAAATGTTTTTGTTTTTAGATCATTTCAAACTAACCAGAATTTTTAAGAACCTGTCAAATGCCTTTGATGTCCGTTATTAAGGTGCAGCAGTGTTGCAGCACACTGTTAAAAATAACTTTTTCCCTCGGCTTATTTTTTCATATTATGTGAGTTAAAAATAATGTATTTAGCAATCAGGTCAAGTTTTTTTCAGTTCAGCTAGTTAGGCAAAAGAAATGTGATCTGATAACTGAAAAATATGGTTTAATGAACCTCTTTTTCCCTCAGTCCACAAGACCGGGATCTAGATTAGTAAAATAAACAGGAAGACAGAAGCCACTTTTAGAGAATGTCGCTTAAATGCAGATGATGCCCTGAAAGCTATTAAAGTGAGTTTAATTCATCATGGTCTATTACAGCATGGACAAGCTTTCATGATCAAGGCAATGACCCGTTTTCCAAACAACCACTCAGCATGTGGCTTGAGCACACTGTGGGAGTGAAAATATATTGGGCTTGATTTATTACGCACTGTGAAAATTTCTGCAATGAGCTCTGAAGTAATAACAGGCAATCTACAGTCTGATCTGTCATGGTGTAGTGTGAGTTTTTGCTCACTTTTGCTTTTACCTTTCAACATTAATTTCGTATAAAAGTACCATCAGTAAAAAAAACAATCTGCAGACCCACATGAGTAATACATTTTTTATTCAGACTGACAACTATTTAACAATAAATATTTGCAGATCTGAGGTGGGAAATAAGGACATTGCGGGGTGTTCTGGCTGAAGAAAAAATCTAATCAGTGTAAAATCATTCATATTTGTCTCTGTTTCATCCCTTATTTTAAATGGGGGTTGTTTGAGGTGGTTGAGGTAAATGAAGAGTTTCTTAAAATGTCCTTATTTATTTATTGTATGCTTCCATCAAGCTGTTGGAAAGATTATTTAGAAATGTTGGTCCATGTTGATTTGATCACACCACTTGTTGCAGATTTATTGGTTTAAAAAAAATATTAATTGACACTAAGTGGCATAAATTGTACAAAACAAATATAGTAACTCCCAAACTATTAAACAATCGCCAGGAACCATAACCATCAAAACAAAGTGGGAAGGTTCCATGCTTTCACGCTTTTTTTTAATACCCATAATCTGACCCTAAAATCTGAATTGTACAACTGAAAAAGTAACTCAACGAGCCAGGCGGAAACATTTTCCAAGGTGTTGCTGTTCAATCTTGGTGATTGAACAGCAACAGCCTATGTGAACCTTGGTTTTAGGAGGGGCACCTACTGTGGTCTTCTGCTGCTGTAGTTCCCTACTTCAAACTTTGAAATGTATGTTCAGAAATAGTATTCTGAATACCTTGGTTATAACCAGTGGTAATTTGAGGTACTGTTTACTTTCTATAATCTCAGATCTTCCCTTCTTTTTTGACCTCTGACATCAACAGTACCTCTAATCCACACAATTACAGCTTCCCTGGATGTGTTTTCCTCTTCAAACCATGGTCTTTAACTCAAGCGACGACAATCCTAGTAGATCTAAAATAGTGAAATCAGCCCCGCTGGCACCAACAATATGCTGCGTTAAAAGCCACTTCAATCCCCTTTCTTCCACATCCTGAAGCTCTCTTTGAAATCCAGCAAGTTGCCTTGTAATGGAAAATGATGTAGCTTGTTTTGAACTTTGCTTTCTAAATGTTTTATGACTGGATTGACTTGTGTTTTATGTTATTTCTTTATCATGCTTAAGAACTTTGTGTAAAACAGGTTTCCCTGCTTCCTCTCTGAAAGTTGTCTGCCGGAGCTAGTTCTGCACCTGTAACAGAATAGACAAAGTCAAATCTCACAATAACTTGTCAATCAGCTAGCTTTCACTATTGGTCTTGGATTTTTCTTGTCCTTGAGTCAAAAAAATAATTGTACCAACTCAGTCAGTCAGTGCAAACAATCGCACACTTTGATGGACATCTTGTGCAACATTTTATTAAAAAACTTTCATCACAACAATACTTGGATAACCTATTTTTTTACACGTCAAACTAACACATCTAGATGCCTAATTGCCTCAAGTATATGCCAAGACATTGGCTCATTCACTATTTGTATTAGGAGGCAGGTGTGACTCAAATCAGTTAGTTATCACAGTAGGTAGCACCTACTGTGAGTTATTGGTCTCCCCTGGGGTCTTGTCACAGTGGAACATGACAAGAAAATCTACAAAGGGAGGAGTTTAAGAGGCATTCTGATCAGATGCCCAAACTACCTCTTCAGCCTCTAGATGCGGAAGAGAAGCAGCTCTACTATGAGATTCTGAAATTTAACACCCTAAGTCTCAGCTTGATTTTGCCTACCCTGTGGAAGAAACCACTTTTTGCATCCAAGGTCTTACTTGTGTTGTAGGGATCCACATGTCATATATATATATATGCGAGAGTTGGAATGTAAACAGCTTAGCTTTTAGCACTCACATTACAGTTAGTTTGCCTAACTGTAACATGTTCCATCAATTCTTCCAATCTCCTGCTCCATTCTACCATCACTCATAATCGAAATACTAGAATACATGGACTCTTCTACTCAAGGCAGATACTGACTTCTCACTGTCTTTTGGCTTTGAACAATGTGCCTGCAGAAGGTCGTGGCTTTAAGGAACCCACAGAAACATATCGCTTTCACAAACAGAGATAAAACAAGGATGCCACCAAAACAAGACTCCCTTCTCAAACTAAACCTTCGGATCCCATCCATGAACACCATAAACAGGAGTGCAGAAAAGACACAACCCTAGCTGAGTCCCACCCATACTACAGTAAAATGAACCAAACGTTTTATAAAGATTGCATTTAATGTTGGCCACAAACGCTTTGTTAGAAAAATGTCCAAAAACCAAAACAACGCCAATCAAACAAGCATAAAGTGGCCTATATGTCTCAAAGCGGCTCATACCACTTACAGCTGAAGCAAGCATTGTTGTGCCAGACAACACACTGATGTGTAAACTGTGTAAAAACCACAGGTGGTGCCGCCCTCGAACGAGTCTGCTCTTTCTATTTTCTGTGCACATTACATTGCTAAGCAACACAATGATTGCTGAACTCCTTTTTGGAAGAGCTGGTTGAAGCCCATCACTGACTAATGATACTGTGCTGCTGTACTGAACTATTTGAGCGCCATGCTGGGAGTTATTAGGTCTGAAATGTTCTGCACAGTCTGCCCTAGATACTCTTGCTTTCCAGTGTTGTCCACAACGCATAAATTACATATTACTATTCTGTGAGTGTTCTTTGTCCCATTGTACTGCTCTAATTGTTTCCAGGGATGAGCACAACCACACAAGGCCATTAAAGAATATTGTTTAAAGACAGTTAGCGTTCTAGCCAGATAGAACCAGGCAAGTTGTTATCCTATTTTATACCTATAGTCACCTATAGTATGTTTTTATGCAATATCTTTTCAGTATCTTTTTTATTTATTTCATTCATTTAGGCACATCTCATTGAGATACAGGGTCCTATTTTCAAAAGCAATCAGTTTTAAACATACATACAAAACTACATGTTAAAACATACGGTACCATAGTCATTCCAATTCAGATGTTCCACAGGTGAGAAATAAGATACATTTAGACTTGGATTTTTTATTTTATTTTGAAAGGCTTTACAGTAACTACCATAACACCAAAACCCTGTTAAATTGAAATGGTTGAAATCTTTAATTACATTTTCCCTCCTTTTGGGTTCAATAATTCAAACTAAAATAAAAGAAGATCTTTGCTCTCTCTGCACACAAAAAAACGCTTCCATGCTTTTCCAAACTGCTTCAGTATTTAATATCAGGCTTATTAAAAACCTACTTCAGATGAAACTTTGTTATTTAGAATAAATAAGGTTCAGCAACAAGGAGCTCATATAATCTGAAGTGAAAAGGAATGAACGATCTACACTTCAGGGTAGATCCTCTTAAAAATTCTCACATTATTTTCTGTTATTTTCAAGATTATCTCCAGAGGAAGAAATGGCTAGTTGAAAAACAGTCAGCCAGTCAACAAGGAAAAATCAGGGAACCATTAGCTATAACTAAAACTAATACATTTGTGGTTATTTAATGAACTTATCTTTAATCAATAAGAAAATAAAAACATAAATTGTCGTCTGGATCACTGTGTATGGGGGCGGCCATTACTGCCCATATTTGGGCAGTAAGGGCCATCTGACATCACATCCTGCGACATGGAAAAGCGGAGCGGCGACAGGATTTCTCCGCTCTTTCCATGCAAAGTCAATAGGAGCCGTTCTACACAGCTGCGATCATCAACAATTTTTTCGGATTTCCAGAGGACTTCATCACTGACATTCGCGAGAGCTATTGTTACAGCAACAATGCTCACGTGCATGGCCATTGGATGTTCCAACACAACTGGTAAAAGTGGAAAAAACATTGCTTATTTCAACTTCCCGATTCATGAGCCACCTGGCTCGGTGCTGGATTGCCAACTTGAAGAGAGCGGATTTGCCATCTAACTTCTGGCCAGAGAGAAAACGCGTCATATGCAGCAACCATTTCGAAGAAGAATGTTTTGAACATGACATGAGAGTGAGGATTTTCGGTAAGTTATTTTTTAATTTAGAATTTGTAATTTAGAATTTGCGAGGATGGTTACCGACCAGAGGGGGGGAGGGATACCACCTGTGATGTGGTATCCCTCCGCCCCAGCATGTGCTGGAATGCTTTTATATTTTAATATTTATACAATAATGACCACCTGCCCTATTTACCAGGGGGCAAATATAACTGAAGTCACTTCAGTGCGATTTCTCCTCTGCTGCAGCGCCGGTAAAGCCGTGATGCGGCGGAGCGCGCGCGCACACGCACACACAAACTCGACTGAGTTTGCACTGGAAATAGGTACGGCTGGATTCCGTTTACCTGATGGGAGAGGGGCGAAGAGTGCATTGCCTGTGTGGGTGGGATCAGTGGAGATGCATCTGGACCTTCTTTTGACTTGTTCTGCATAAGTTGAGTCTAGATCCTGCAGACAGCATCCCACAATCCCCTGCGCTGTTCTCTCCACCCGTGCTAGGTCCTTCCTCTCCTGTACTGTCCAGCTCCCATACCATACAGTAATGCTAAGACATAATACACTCTCTATGGTAGCTCTATAGAAGTTCTTTATCAGTTTAGTGGAAGGCCAGACCTTTTCAGTTTCCTGAGGAACGAGAGCTGTTGGGCCTTCTTCACCAGGTGGGAGGTGTCCGTAGTCCAAGAGAGATCAGAGGAGATGTGAATACCCAGGAATGCTCCACCACCTCCCCTAGGAGTGTGTTCAGTCCTCCTGGACCTCCTGTAGTCTATTATTACCACCTTGGTCTTACTGGTCTTCAGGATCAGGTTGTTCCTGGGCACCCATGTGTGAGACTGCGGACCTCGTCCCTGTAGTGGGATTATTTATTGTTGGAGATGAGACCCACTACAGACCCCACTGTGTTTGTGGGGTGGACATCAGAGCTGTCCTGGGTGAGAAGTGTGAAGAGGGCTGGGCTAAGGACACAATCCTGCAACGTTCCTGTGTTGAGGATCAGGGGAGCAAATGTGTGTTTCCCTATTCTCGGCACAGAAACGTTTAAGTGTAATGATGAAACCACCTGAAGCCGAACAAGCCGTAACAGGCAATGTAATACATATGCCACATCAGTGGGTGGCGCGATACAGCGGAAACCAAAGCAAGGGAAGTAAAGTTAATTGCATTCTGCATGTGTGGGGAAGTGCTGTAGGAAAAACAACAAGAAGGGAGCACATGTGTGTTAAACCTAGCTTCGTCTGGACAGAGCCACAGACCACAACTGAATTATTTAAATGTGAAAATGAAGTATTTAAAGCATGATATGTCCCTTTTAAGATTTTTCCAGGTCAATGCAGAGATCTGTATTTTACGACATTGGGTTGGTTGGAATTAAAACCTTCCTTCATTGACCACTGTGTCAGCAGTGTTTTCCTGGAGCATCCTCACTTAAGCAGTTTCAAGGTGACAAACCCATCATACTCAACAGTCGCTTCGATGTGCAAGCTGTGATGATTGCAATGATAATTTTATTTGCACTCATCTAAAATGCACCCACAAATTCTGAACATCTCCATTATGCCCATGTGTTAAAAAAAAAGGCTGGTAAGTGCAGGGTTTCTTTTTTCCCCTCCATGCTGTAAAAAAATTGTGTTTTCTGTTAAGCTGTTGAAGGGCTCTCCTGGATATTAACAGAGCCTTGGAGTTTCAAGCAGTTTCATAGAAATGTTCTTATTTATGCCGGGCTCAAGATATTTCTGTTTAAATGTTTCAATAATGGTTGAAATGATTCATCACAAAACGGTTACAAATAACGTCCAAGTGAGGCCATGTTTCCATGTATAAAAACTGAAACAAATTTTAACAGAGTGCATATAAGCATCTGCTGGGATTGGAATTAAGATTTATTCAGAGGAGACTCCCATCAGTGTCAGACGATGGGAGTTTTTGTACTACTGCAAAGAGGTTATATCCACTCATGCAGGTATTGTATTCTCATTTACACAGCATACCTGAAGTTTACACAGAAAATGACTTTAATGCCTCCCAAGCTGCAAGGAAGGGGTAAGCTGTGATAGCTGCTGACAGCCTAGTAAGCAAGTAAACAAATTAAAGGCTTTAACAGTATAGGAGTATACATTTCTATATGACAGCCAATAGTCAGAATAAGCATGTTCATGTTATGACTTATTACGATTGGAAGTATATTTATGTAATTCAACTTACCCTTGAGGGCTTCTGTGTCAGGAAGAAAGGAATTATTCAAAGTATTGCACCTCATTGCGAGGTCAAATGAGTAATGAATAATCAAAATAGCTTTCAAGAGTCACAAGATTATAGAAAATATGTTCTAAGGTATTGTGCATTATGCCACTTTTGGCCTAACTTTTTATCTCTTTATTTCTAACTATCATCATCTGCAACATTATATTAGTCTGTCGTTTCGGAGGCTGGAAATTGTCATGATTTGTTTATGGATGAACCCAGAGATTGCACCATACACAGGGGACTAAAATTGAGAGTTTATTGAAAGTAAGGTGGATGATGAAACCAGAGAGACAGGCCGGGACTGAAACAGAAGTGTAGGTGAAGGCAGGAGCTGACGGCCCGGAGAGAGTTCTGGCTGGAGCTGAGCAGAGACAGGAACTTGCAGGCAGGACCACCAGCACGGCAGAGTGCAGACTTGCAGACCAGAGTACAGCAGAACCAGGGGCTCCACTAGAAGTTCAGAGGTGAGACAGGTTACTTCGAGCTACGGGCAAAGATAAACCAAGGCAGGGTACAAACGGCTATCAGGCGTAAACCAGGTAGCCAGGTGAGGATAGAGTGTAGTCTGATGACGCACCGGCAGGGAAGTGAAGACAGAGGGAGGCTTAAGTAGGGAGGCTGGCAGGTGAAGTGAGTCTGACTAATTAATGACCAACAGGTGTGACTGACTGCGGAGGGAGTGAAGTGTAAGCTGAGTGAGAGAGGGAGGAGGAACTGAAAACTAACAGTAAATAAAGCCAGATCACAACTAAACCGTGACAAGGAGGAAGAATTGAAAACTAATAGTAAACCAAAGCCAAATCAAAACTAAACACTGACAGAAATGATTTTATCATTGTTGTCTCAGAGGGCAGAGGAAATCTAAAGGTTACCAAAAAGGACACACTGATATGCTGCAGACTGTGAGTCAGTGCTTTTTGAAATAACAGCTGTTTACAAATCTCTCAAGGGTAGATAGGAGGTTGCTAAAGTACCAGGCTTCTAGTTAAGCATATTTCTTCAGATCATGGATAAGTAGCTATGGATTTAACCCTTTCCCATAATGTATGCTGAGTCATACTGAACTTTAAAACAAAATGTTGTCTGTTTCTATCTGAACAGAAGACATTCTATGTAATTGATATGGATTTGGTTTATTAAACAAAGCAAGCAAAAGAAAGCTGATCAAAGCATCCTAAGAGGATCAGGGCTTTGCACCACAAAGTAGGTTTGACATTTTTTACATTTTCTTTGAGAAAGCTGTCCTAACATTAATCTAGCTTAACAAATAACACTGAATATCCTACTTAAATTGAACTGGTTTTAAACTTAGAATACTGTTGACAAAACTAAATAAAAAATGCAGGTAGATTTGCAAATCAATACCTTTCATCCATCCATCCATTATTTATACCTGCTTATCCATGCGGGGTCCCGGGTCAATACCTCTCAATGCAGACAAATCATTTGTTCATGATTGAAAGTAAAATCTATATAGAATCTGTACACTTTCAGATTTCTAGTGGTAAAAAGGGAAAAACCTTGAATCCTTCTCAATTCACTACATATTTAACAGCAACTTTGTGTTAGTCTGTCACACAAAAAAATTAAAGACTGACAAGTTTGACAACATTAAAGGTATGTGAAGTATCAGTATGACAGGATTAATTGACTTCACAGTAAATAGAATAAACAGTTGAAGGGGAGTTTAAAAGCTATAGTTGGTAATCCTGTTCAGAAACACTTTTTGTTATACTGGGTCAAATGGTCCTGACAGTAGTCAATATATTATGTATTCAGTATTCAGAAAAAGGAGGGTGAAAAATGTGATCTCTGTGAGAGCTGCAGGCTTGTAAAAACTCTAACCAATCCAGTTTTCTTCCTGCCCCCCCCCCCCCCCCCGTCCTTCTGTCCCTCAAGTTAAGGTGGTATCGCCTTATCTATTTGTCCCACATGCCAAACATTCTGACACGCTCACGTTTCGTTGTTAGTTTCAGCTTGCTGGCTGCACATGCTCACTTCTAGTTTCAATGTATCCGGATGGCTAAGCGGTTAACTTCAGTGTTAGCCGTTCATTGTAGCTCTGCTGCCCTCACTATATGGCAATGATCTAGAGACTGATCAATGGCTGAGAGAAGGAAGAAGCAAATTGTGTACAAGTTTATGAGAGGAAGAGGAAGGCCTCAGTAGGAATAAATAAGACCAGAGAGGATTTGGAAGATTTTTTTTTTTTAATGCAGTCCTCAGTCTTGCGTATGCACAGTTATTCCAAAAGGGACATGGGGAAACTTGGGGGAAAAAATTGCAAACTCTACCTTTAAGTTTCAGCATATTGTTTGAAATAAGACTAAAAGCTGATAATTGTCAAGTTATTTTTTTCCAAAAAGAGTATTTGCAGTCATATAAGACTGATTTATGAAGACAATTATTCTGGTGGTATGGGAGGGGCCACATTTTAATTTTGGGAAATGTGTATTTAAACAAATCTGTGGGGAAGTTATTTATTATTATTATTATTATTATTATTATTATTATTATTATTATTATTATTATTATTATTATATAGCAGGAGAAAATGCAAAATAGCTGTAAAAAAAAAAAAATCTTCAAACAGACTGTGTGAGGGGTGATATTTTTAGGCCACAGGTGTTTTCCCAGCTGTATGTAAAGGGTCCAAAAACTGAACGCAAAGAACAGACAGTGATCTATGAAAAAACACTTGTTAAAAACTTACAGAAAATATTCCATCTGTAAAAGACCAACTAACTTTTGAATAGTTTTTGACCACAGTGGAAACCAATTTGAAGGGTTTTTTTTTGTATACACTATCCCAGTGATAATAAAATGCTTTTAATTATTTGTCAGACCAATAGTTTTGCTCAAAGAACCTCTAAATTATTAAGTTACACTGTATCCTCTAACATTGTTAAATGAACAAATCCACATTGGTATGTTAATGCAGCTTCAAGCTCTATACTTGCTCTGATTTGTTGTTGCTGAAGTGCTTAACTTTAAAACAGTAGCAAACCACTGATCCCTTTGTCTCCATTTGATTCCAAGTCTATGCGTCTGAGGTGTCCTTATATAGCCACATTATAACAGCTTTTGCTCAATAACCTTGAGTCCTACCCTGAGGCAGAACTCATGAGGTCTTTGCTGCACTAGTAGTCACAATTTGAGCGCAGTTCTTTTTTTTCACTCTCTAACATATATCCAGTTTTGTCTTCTGGCCTGGAAATGAGCTTTCACGTGGATGCATAGACACCATTCCTTACACCATTCAAATAAATGTCGTTCTGTGCTCCTTTAATCTAAGTTTGTTTAAATCAATAATGTACTCAGTTCCGGTGATACATTTAATAGATATGAGCTAACTGTTTTGCCAACAGTTTTGTTAGAAGAGCAGCGTTGTTGTTGATTTTTGAAGATATATTTCAGAGTCATTTTGTTCTAATTATACAATTGAGAAGTGCTTTGCACATTTCCTCTTTTTACAAATTTAAGATCTTTTCACCATCATCGAAATATTATCACAACCCACACAAATATTTCCAAATTAAGATGTTCACAAGATTAAAATGTCCAATCAAGTTTATAATGGATTACTTTATTGTTACTATAATACAGCTTCTCTACAAGATACTAAAAGCACAACAACATAATAGGAGATTCACTCCCCTGGTGCACACTGCATGCTAGCGTCATGGGTATTTGCACAAGCAACCAATCATAGAATTTTATCTGGTTTATGAATCCCTGTTAACCCCTGACCCTAGGAGCAACACGTCAGCACCTCTACTCATATAGGGAACCTTTCATTCCAGCAAGGTCAGTCTTTGTCTTGCCATTGATCAGTCTCTAGATCATTGCCAATAATCTGTAAAATGTAAAGTCATTAACTGCTGAGTTTTACCTTTGGAAGCCAGAAGAAGTATATCATTCTCTCTATTGAAGGATTTTATGATTTGGAACCAATAGGCTGGCTCGTGATGTGGTAAAATAAGGTGGATTCTTTACAGAATTTCATGGGCCTTTGTGAATCAAATATATTGAGACAGAGGGGATTTGCTGTATAGCTCTATCTGGATCAGGAGCACAATCCAGATGTTCTGAACAAAGCAGTTAGGGATACATTGCTATTTTACATGAGGAATCAGGTATTGCCTCTTGAAAAGCTTTTGTGTTGACAAAACTTTACTTGAAGTGAAAATCAAACAAAAATATCAGGGTTCATTTTTATATTTATAAAATTTGAATATCTTCACTGAAGTAATCTTTTTTTTTCCATTTTATTTGTGCAGTGCATAATACCCCATCACACTGGTCTTTTGCCACAGGAGGATATGCTGGTTTAGGTAAACAACCTTCCATCCTTGTTTTCCAATGCACCTAATGCTATTTCATATGTAATTTATATATAAGTCATACAGCATGTTCTTTCCAGTTTATATGGGGGTTGTGTGTGGCTAGCCAGGGGTAGTACAGGACAATATCAGACTCTCAAGTGTGGAAAACACGGTTTATTCATGACGATTGCCTGAAGAGACCAAGTCAACAGGAACTTTCTGACAAGTGATGGTTGGAAGAGCTATGTTGACATGCACAGAATTTCATGATCGTATTCAGATTAAATAGTTGGATTGTACCATTTATATGGGCACACAATTCATTTGATCATAATGTGGGTGTATATGCATCTGGCTTTATTCAGAATATAACCACTCTGACGAGCGGTTATCAAATACCCCTAAAAAAACACAGAATAAGTACTTCCGTCTTTGCTAAAGTATTATACGAGTTCATTTGGTATCCGACCGCCTGAGCTGGACTAGCAACATTTTCTAATTATGGTTGAAATGTTACTGAGTAAGCAATAATTTTGAGCTCTTTTTTTTCAAGCAGATAGGTTGTATCTGGAGCCTGACAGTTTTGCTTCCCGACTTATTTCCGCCACTCACCAACACAGAAATACGTCACTTTCTTGTCGGGCGCACATGCGTACTCGGGTCAGTTTGCCACCTTCAGAATGACTTGAGCCTGAGAAGCGTTTATATGCACATTGATTGGATTATCATTCCGCATAAACCACCCATCTCGTTTAGATTATAATTTCATTCTGACTGAGTTTAATCCAATCACAAAATTCCAATTTCTATGTTTACGTGATGCATGTTTATACGGATGTTTATTCTGATGACTTTTGTCTGCATAAATGTAGCTACTGATGTTTTTGAAAATGATGAAAATTCTTTAGCACAATTTCTGCACCCCTTACATGCTATGTTTCCTGCATATGAAATATTAAATTTAAGTTCCACACAACCAGTTGATCTATTAATTGCAAACGATTAAGTATGTGAACATCCTTGATCACAATATAGATACACATTTCAAGCAAGGAGTGAATCAAAAGCAAAACACTCATACTTGAAAGATTTGACAGGATTTGATTAAAAAACATGCTTTATTTACTTATATATAACAATGTCAATGTGGTTTAAGGAACTGTTAATTAGAACATCTTTTAATTGGAGACGGAAATACTGATTTAGAAATAAAAGCAATAATGATGGTCAAAAATGCGCAGAATGTTTTTTTTTCATCATTTATTTTGACAACATCTTACAAACTACTTCAGTACATGTTTGAATAAATTACAGCTAAAAATGGTAGATGTGTTTTGTCTTCATGTGAATTTGTTGAATTATTTCACTACAAATTACAAACCTTGGTTGGATATAAATACATTTAATTTTGGGGTGCAAAATTTACATTCAGCTTTTACATCAGAACAGTCTAACTTATTTTGCCATAACGTTGCCATTTTTGTTTTCTGACTGTCTTGAAATGGAACTTCAAGGCACTGTGCACAGTTTTTGACTGCCACCAAATAGTCAGATCATTATCAGCTGGAGATTAAATTGCAGGTGTTAAAGTATTTGATGCATAGAAGTCTGGGGCAATATTGACTTTGTACACATCTTTGTACTCCATTGAAATGCCGTAGTGTGATAGGGTAAAAGTTAATTGTTGTTGATTAGCTATAGTAGTTTGTAGTCAGACAGAAGCCTGTTATTAGTAAAATGGAATCATTAGAAACAACAAAGTACTAACAGTCTTAAGATTATCTGATTTTGGAGAACCATTAAATACAATGTACTGTTGCCTAAAATTTTATAAGTGGGAAAACGGTCTGTGAGAGCTGGTCTGACTGGGTATCTCAGCAACATGACAAATTTAACAACAACACAAGGTTGCAATTTCACCCACACCTTGAATATTAATCAACAGCAGCATGAGCTAAAGCTGATTTTATTTAAGGGTTTGCAGTAACTTAAGTGTCCAAAATTAAAAGACTAATAAATATCAAGCAAGCAGTTCAAGGAATTTAAAGTCAGATAGGTGAATTCCTCACTTAATAATAGTTGTTTTTAGTTTCAGTGCAACTTAGACAGTCCTACAAAATTAATTTATTCTTACCCTTAGGGAGCAATGGGCTGCAACTATGAGGCACCTGAGGGGCATTCTGGGGCTAAGGGTCTTGCTCAGGGAGCCATAGGAGTCTGTGGGATTCAAACTGGGGAATTTGTGCCCTGATCTCATCACTACTTCACCACTCCCCATAACCAGATAATCTGTCCCAAGACATCAGCATTGACTGACTTATACCGGGGGTTTTAAATTGGATCCCTACTCCAAACTTTGGGTGACTTGGGGATAAACGGCCCTAATACTTCTGTACACCCTGCTCAGCTGTACTAGAACTAATTACATTTACTTGTAATTGAAATATCTGTAAGTCACATAATAAGATCTTCATATGTTTAACAAATTAAATGATCACATATGCTGCAGAAAGATGATAGGCATTTTCCATCTGTACAAGTGGGAAAGTTCTTGTTTATAAAAGTAAACTTTGACAAAATAAATGTATTATGTTATAGACCTTAACCAAAACAGTTCTACATGTTATGTTTATATATATATATATATATATATATATATATATATATATATATATATATATATATATATATATATATATATATATATATATATAAAGATAACAGTTTTCTTACCTTCCATGTAGACACTGGCTGAGGCACTGATGTGACAGTCTCATTGTCTCTGGGCTTTGTTTACACAAAGTGGCATTCATGAGTCAAATTAATATTGGCACTCAGTGTTCATCACTTATAATGAGCAATATAATTAACCAATTACATTCATAATAGTCTGTGCTGACTTCCAATTTGCCCAGATATGAATTTCTCTTCATGATTTATCATTTTGAATGGGGAGCTATCACTTGATCAGATCATATTTTAGTTAAAGCCTCAAATTTAAATTCAATTAAAAATAAGTAATTTATTTAAAAATAAGAATAAAAAAGCATTGTGTGCAGTAATATATGGTGTAATGTTGTTTAAATATTACAATACTCTGTAATTTTAAGTGGTTGAGTTGTATGCATATTTGAACAAAAAAAAAATCTAATTTGAAAACACCCTGCTTTATCTAGCATTCATCACGTGTTGTCTGCTCCATGTCTAATCAAGAAGATATGTAAACATCCATCCTATTCCAAGAGGGAAAACAAGGTTTGCTCCATAGCTGATGGTTATCACTACTGGAATATATATATATATATATATATATATATATAAACTGTTCTGTTTTTTTTGTTGTTGTTGTTTTTTATTTAGTTTCGCTGGAGGCAATAATCTCAAGATAACATGATAATTTAACTTCCCCTGTCTGTATTTTTCTTTTCAAATAATTCACATCTGTAGAGGAAACTCGAGGAATAGTTAAAAATTGGGCTTTATTTTGTCTAACAGAGCAATTTTTCCCCACGTATTTGACTTTTTGTGTTCCAGTGAAAATTGCGCCGAAGTTGTAGGAAACTTAGCTTTCTCTGTTTAATGAAACCCAAATAGATTTCTCATTGTTGCTTTCTCCACAGACCTGTCACAGCAGGACAGAAACAGATAGAATAAACAGAAATAATGATAACTTACACTGCCTTGTAAAGTAAGTACTGAAAGTGTTCTTCTAGCTTCAACGTTTTCACATTTTGTCAAATTATAATTATAAACCAAAATGTATTGCACTGGGATATTATGGAACAGCACCACACAAAGTAGAGCATAATTGTAGAGTAGAAGGGAAATGATACATATATTTATTTTTTCCAAAAAAAAAAAAAACTGACCGTGTGCCATGCTTTTCGTGTGGCATGCTTTTCGTTCAATACTATGCAGAAACCACCTTTTGCTGAAATCACAACTACAAAAGTCATTTAGGGTATGTTTCTAGTTAGAGACAAACATTTGTGTCCCTCTGCTGCAAAATGCAAATTATTCCAGTGGAGCATTTATTTTCCCTGTCCCTGTATCCCAACAACATGACACTGCCACCACAACGTTTTTTACCTGGGGGTAGTGTGTTCAGGGTGATGTGCAGTGTTAGTATTCTTTCACTCACAGCATTTTACCTGTAGGCCAATAAGTAGAATTTTGTTTTCTCACCTGATCAGATCACCTTCTTCGATATGGCTTGGGGCAAACTTCTCATGGCCTTCTATTGAACAATGGCTTTTTTCCGTTCTTTTGTAAAGACCTAGTTTGCAGATCACATGAGTAATAGATCTCTGTCAATAGGTTCTCAACTTGATCCATGTCTTTCTGCAGCCGCTCCAAAACTGTCCGCTTTTCTAAGTATTCCCTTGCCCATCACTTTAGATTGAAGGTCATGTCTTGCTTTGCAGTTGTGCTATATTGTTTGCCATTTTTGATGATGGATTGAACTGTGAGAGTTTCAAAACTTTGGATTTTGTTTTACTGCTTGCTGTCCTTTCTCCCAGATTTGTATTGTTTGCTCCCTTGTAACAAATTAAGCAATCAACATGTTTTCTTTCCATTTCACATCTTTGTACTACTTAGTGTATTTCTATAACATAAAATCACAAATGCTTTGAAATTTTAGGTTCTACCTGGATGGACTGTGGGGGAAATGCTAAGCTTTTATTTTTTCCAAGTCACTCGTCTAAGTAAGCTACAGCATTGAATAAAGAAATGTCAAAGCCAACCAACAAATCATTTTGTAGTAGCTTGTCGTTATTATTTATCACTGATAAATTACAAAATTATGTTATTCACCCATTAGTGTATCCTAATGTTTAATGACTTAATTCGTTATCAGTAAAAAAAAAAAAAAAAAACAAGACTGCCATTGCTTTTTTTTAAAGGGCATCATACATTTTCACTCTCACTTAAAAAAATTAGATAACATACCAGCAGTGCATTGAAAAGTAAAATTCAGGTTAAAGCCTTCTTCTCCACTCAGCTCCTGTGGAAAAGATCTCTTTTTGGCTGCAAAATGCTTCCTCATAGTCTCCGACCTAGACAGGGGATTGATGTTGTTTTGAAAAAGAAATGTTTGAACATAAAACTTGAAAACAGCTTTCGCTGCAGAAGGCCGCAAACATGCGGAATCTAAAAACAAAAAAATTCTGTCACTCTCTGTCAAAAAAAAGTATGTTATCAAATGATTTGTGGATTAATTATCGTCTGTATAAAAAAGGTTATTTTAAAAATGATAAACTCAGTTCTTCATCAACATACAAGAATAACTGCATATAGTATAAACCCAGAGTACATGATGATACTTAAAACTAGAAAATATTGAAAACTTGCTTGTATGACCATACAGTTGAGAAACTTTTTTTTTTTTTACGAGAGTCAAGAATAAGCTGTTGTTGCAAGTCAAGCAGGCTTCCAAAGAAGGAGATCTGACTGAACAGTGAGAGGCAGTGTCAAGCCCACTGAGATTTAAAAGGGTATATGCTGCAGCCAGTATAACTATGTGCAGGTTTTTTCTTGAATCCTTGACTTCGAAGAGCATACATCACAGAGTTTTAAATGCGAGGGTGTTTCTTGATTCTGCTGTCAGACCTCTCTGTATCTTGGTGGTTTGTTGGACAGTTTTGTGATTCAGATAGGTCTAAAAAGAGAATCAAGAAGCAGGAGTATGCTAACAATGCTCTTTAGCTCTCACTGATGCAGGCGAGTGTGATGGCCCCAGTTGCATTTTACTTTTATGCGTGAAACCTTTGACAATTGGATTAGAAGCTAAACAGGCATAAATTGTGATAATTGAGAGCTGAAACCTAAAAAAACATTTTGCAATAACATTTAATTTCAAAGCAGGTTGGTGATATCAAAATGTACTACTGAAACAAACAAACAAACAAAACATTGCTAAACAAACCCCCCAACTTCTCTGTATGGACAAAAGCTTGCTCCAGCTGAACCATGGACAAAACACAATCCTGCTATCTAGAAGCCACTGCAAGCCTTAAAAATGTATTACCCAACCACCCTAGGCCTAAATCACAGCAAATCAATCTTTCTCTGTGAAAAAATGGTGTTAAATATTTGTTTTCATTCCTTTGCATTGATAAAACCTAATTGTTAAGGAGGCAGAGCCTGGTCTAGGTTTACGTCACAAACAAGTATCAAAACCTTCTCGTGAGAAGATCTAGAAGTGGTTAACAAATATCTGTCTTGCCTTCCTTCATGTCAGCTCGGCTCATTTAAAGACAATTAAAGATTCCGCAGCCATACAGTGTTACCAAGTATGGGGCTTTCAATACCTTGTCTGTATTTTTTTTTAATTACAACGTGACAGTTAACTTTCATTGGTGAGAGTGGTGCTGGTGTGCAGCAGCACTAAATGCTTAAAATAAACAAGTTAATTAAAAAGTTAGAAGTTACAAAAGAAAAGTAGCTTCAAGTTTTCTTGTTTGTGATATGAAAAATTAACTTTCTTGCTTACTGCCGGGTTACTGAATGAGTGTTAGTCCCATCTCAAGCCTGACATGTTTTATAATTTTTCTCCATTTGAAGTAACACTCTAGAATTTGCACCTGCTTCTGAAGGTTTATTGTTTAATTAAGGTAGCTAAGTATAATTGATCATATATAATTTGTTTGCTTTGTGTTCAAAGTAATCCAGTCACATTCTTTCTACCCTAAAATAATTTAATTGAACCTCAAAATGATGGGGCGGTGAATCGTACAGTTTTATATTGTGTTTTACACCCTTGTAACTAAAGTTAATTAAATCACTGGTAGCACATCAATGTGCACATAGAATCAGCCATAGACTAGAGATGCACAACCCAAGTGGCAGCCATGCTTAAATATCAGTGGGTATAGATTGCATGGTCTGACATGCAAGATCCACCATCTTGTAATTTATTCCTTTGTTGTTTCTCTCCACTGTCGCTTCATGCATGCTCAGTATGAGGGATTGTTGCAAATCCATTAACAATGCAGATGACTGTCCCTGTGGCTCTACACTCTTTCAGGAGGAGTGAATGCTGCTTGTCAAGACTTGATGCAATCTGCTGGGTTTCCTTAGATAGGAAACTTTTTGACCAATCTGTATAATTTGATTGAATTTGACTTTGTAAAGTGCCTTGAGATGATGTGTTTTTAATTGCCGTCATTCGTAGCTTTACATCCTATTAATAGAATGCTACTGACTTTTTGTCAAGTTTTGTTCTACGTTGTTGCTTTGTAGTAATCAATTCTATTTTGGTTTTTAAATTTGAGTTTTATCACATTTGTCTATGTTGTGATAGCTGCTGGGTGGCAAACCCTTGGAATTCATAGTTTGTTCAGTCTTCACTGTACAGCAACCAGGTTTGAATAGGAGCCACCCGGACTTTCTCTCAGGTGCGATCCACCAGAATTGACAAAGACTCTTGGATAGCTGTCAAAATGTCTTCAGAAAGAATGTCTGGTTGCCTCTGATTTAAGCTTGCTTGCTGTTACAATGACCCGGATAACTGAGAATTTGCACAGGCAGTCTTCCCTGCAATTTTCTTGTTGGTATAGACTGACTCATAAAGGTTGATGGTATTTATGTTATATTAGTTTCAGCTTTCCATGTGGTGCCCTAATAAATTATTAATGGGATTAATAACATTAAAATGTTATACGCTTTTATATATTTTTACATGCTTTCTCATATTAACTAATAAATAAACTGTTTCTTACAGTGATCTGAATTTCCCTAACAGATGTGTGACGGTATATTAGTAACGCAGAAAAGTACAAGTTGCAAATCAGAGTCACCCTACCCTACCAAAACCTTTAGTTGGAAATGTTTTTTTCCCCAGAATAATGAAATGCATTCTTGGATTTAAGGGAAGAACAGACCCAAAGCTGAGAGATGAGGAAACAGCATAGTTCATGCCATGAATATGACTGACAGCAGTAAGCAGCCACGTCACAAACTGTAAATTAACTTATTAACTTGAGTGCTGTGTCCTGACAGCTAAGGTGCAGATAAATCTTCCATGTTCAGACACCTGATAAAATATGTGGAAAAACGTCAAATTCTCACAACCACTAACTAACCTGAATGCCTTCAGAATTTTCATGTTTTAAATTATGATGCTCCTCCAAAGAGGTAATTGTTTACCTTATTGAATAAAGGTAGACTGAGCCCATTACAAAACATGTTTTTATTTATTCTGTGTGATGCCAGTTTGTTAAGTCTCCAGGCTACTGCTCTCCTAACTTTCCTCCTTTTCACTGGATGAATAGCCATAAAAATATTCACTTTATCAACTAAAACTTCAAACTTCATTGCTTCTTTGGTCTTGTGTTACCATTTTCTATGCAATGGTGCCTCTGTTCAACCTTCTAGATATCACACCCTCCCTTTTAAAGAATTTCCAGCTACATTCCCACCTGTCTTGTGCTCGCTTTTGCTAGCCTGAACACGGTTGAAAGGGTAATGTTGTAATTATGATATATGGTGTTGGAGAAACCTAGTACAGATCAGTGACATAAGCTAATGGTAAAGAACGTGAAATAGTTTGCTGGGTAGAGATATAAAAATAAAGTATGATGTCAATGTCTAGTTAAATGCATCCTAGCAGCTTCAATTATTTTGTGTATTTGTTGAAAGGGTCTTCACATTATTTTGGACACTTGAATTAGGAAAATAAACAAACGGTTTCCTGTATAGCATTCAGCCTGGAGAAACCAATTTAAATTTTGTCCTGGAGTGGAAGCATCCAGGAAATCAAATCTGAGGTAACCTACAAGATAAGACTCTTCTTTGAATGAATCAGTAACTTAATGTGTGGCTTCATTTATTATGACTAGCACAAAATAATGAGACTCAACAGATACCCAGGAAATGTCGCCTTTAGTTGACACACACAATGTATTTGTTGGCTGTAAATGGTTCCCTGGACCATTAGGAGAGGTTTCATTTATAGTGCCTAGGGGTTTGCACAAGACCCAGATACGCCTAATGATGTACCCACACAGCACTCATGCTGTGGGTTTTAAGGCCAACAAGAAAATTGAGATTTTAGTTATTACTCATGTCCTCCTTCACTCCCATCTCTCTGCCCATTGAACAGAGAGAAAGACCACTGCAAGCACAAAATGGAGCATGGCTTTTGACAGGACGAGAAGGGAGGATGTTTTGTCTCAGCATGGTCTGTGTGTGTGTGTGTGTGTGTGTGTGTGTGTGTGTGTGTGTGTGTGTGTGTGTGTGTGTGTGTGTGTGTGTGTGTGTGTGTGTGTGTGTGTGTGTGTTGCTGGTTAATGCAGGCTAGGTTTTTTTTAGCTAAATTTGGGTTAATTTACTATGTAGATTTGCATAGGATAAGATTTGCACAGGATCTATTTCGAGAAGTTGTCTTGGGTGTGTGGGCAGTGACAAACAATTGAGGCAACAGGAACAGGAAAAAGATGTCTCCTTCTGTGGCAGGCGCACATGGAGCCTCTCCCAGCTGTGAATCTAAGTCTGGTAGAGGTGAAAACAAATGTGGAGATATGGGAGCAATTTATGGTTCTGACCTGAATAAAAATTGTTTCTCTTAAGGACCAGTGTTTTTTTGGCAGTTTTTTTTATATGTATACTCTCCGCCTGTGCATTTCCGTGTGCTCTCAGTGGAAATGAAAGGTGTGATTGAATAGAAAGACTTGCCTTTCTAGCAGCTTCACTCCCACATACTAACCTGCTTTTTTTAATGCCACACAGTGACATGAAGTTTTAACGCTTTACACCTACATATAGTTTATACATTTCTGTGCTAAATCTGCTTTGACACACTGGACCATCTTTTTATTCTGAAACCTCAATTGTCCATCAATTTAGTTTTCACTGAGCTTTTAAAGAGTTCAAGAATGAGGTTAAGTGTTGTTATATTGTTGACATTGGTTAAGGGTACTCAATAAAGACCAAAGGCCAGGACCACAAACTAGGTTCAACATACTGTTTCTTTGAGTGTTTTTCAACTCTGTGTATTGAATCACATTGTCATCAATAGTTTGTACCCTTGTTCCTCTACATCTGAATACGTTTGTTGAGTTATCTCAACAGTTTGTCATCAGGTTCTGCAGAGGTGAGTGTTGCTTTGGGTAATCTGACTCAACTAACCAGAACAACAGAAACTGAGCTTTGAATTTTAATGCTCATTATGAACTTACAGTGTCAAAAAAGGTTTTCAGCCCCTGAACATGTTCACCTTTATATGGAACAGATGGATCAGATATTAAGCGGCATAATTAAGTATGGAAAGGTGAAAAAGCAGAAACAACAAACAAGTTGTTTTTACTGATGTCACTGCTAACATGTTATTGAATTGTCTGATTATTTTAATGTCAAATAAATGTGGATTGAATGAGTGCACCTTTCCTGCTGCAGCCTCTAGATTATGGCTGGAAGGTAAAGAGGACGGGCTTTCTATATAAGTAAAAAGTAACATTCAGTATAAAAATGACATCCCTTACAAACACGCTTTTGAATTATTTCTGAAAAAAAAGGCAACACACATTTCGTCAAAGAGCAAACTCAAAAGGTAAATCATTGAGAGAGATCTCATTCTGCAAAGTAAAGTCTAATGCAGATAAAATAACAAATTCCTCAATTGAACTGAATTTTTTTGTCCAACACAAGATTTTTTATCACTTTTAGATCAATAAAGCCATAATGTTATGCTTTGGTGTTGCAATAGAGGTGGGCCAAGCAAAGCCCTCTTCATCACATATGTGTCAAATGTGCCAAATTTGCATTTTTTAGCGCTAAGTAATTGGTTTTACATTTTCCACTATCTTCTAAATATCTGTTCACATATGAATCAAACTCAGGTAAAACTCGGCAAAATTATTGTGTGTTTTTATAATTTAATCATTAAATAATGGTGTTTTTTTTGGCAGATATGTTTCTGAAAACTATATTACTACTGTAGGATGCAAATGTAAAGTGACTTGTTAATTATGTCTTCACCATTATAATCCAGCATCATTATAAAATGATTTAAGATTTGAAATGCCAAATAATACTGATCATGTATTTTGTCTGTTCAGAGATTGTAGAGTTCTCAGTTGTAAGTGAACAACAGTCTGAATTTCAGCTTAGAAAGTCTCTGAGCAGCTATAACTTTTCAATCCATCATGGCATATAGAAAGAAGTGAAAGATACGGTTACAAACTATTTGTGTCACTGGTTTACAGAAAAACAAATGTGTTTGTAAACATGTTTCTTTAGTATTTGAGAAATGCTTTTTATAGGCTTGTATTCCCAATACCAACAATAGCAATTGGCAAATCCCAACAGTGATCTGATTTGCAGCTACAATGTCCTCAGCTTGAGAATGACACAATCCCCAGATCCGACTTCCAAGGCAAATCAAATGCAGCAAGAAAACCCAGAGCTGAACCTAATATTATCTTGTTATCTAGCTTGAGAAACCCTGAAACAAATCACAAATAATCCAACATTTGTTTTGATAGGGTTTATTTCCTTAACCTCGGATATATTGTGTAAGCTGTGTGCATTTTCGCACTTGTCTCTTGGTAATTTATGTATACTTGTTTGCCTTAAAATGAAGAGGTGTAAGGAAAATAAAGACATCATGAAACTTACCATCAAGCAGTTTTGAGAGGGAAAAATACTGGAAGATTTATATTGCAGAATGCAAATAAAATAATGTGTTAAAAACATTTTGTGTGCATCTGCAATTACCTTAACCAATTCATTCTAATATAAATCAGCTTTATTTGCCAGATATGTGTACACATACGAAAAATTTCACTGGATTGTACAATGCTTGCGATGTGCTTACTTAAACAATAATACAATAACACAATAATGCGGTGATAAAAATCAAACACAATCTGCATTATAGAAAACACACATGAACAGACCATAAGTAGATATCTGCTCTGTAATGTTGCAGTAGAATATTTTAACATACATGTCTGCAACTCTGGGCAAATAATAAAACATATAAAGTACAGAAAGGAAAAGTTCAGTAGCAAAACATTTTATACACTTACCTGTTAAATACCCATTTCTTCCTTGCAAACAGAAGGATTGTTGTAGCATACCAAAGAGTCTAAAAACAGATCCAGGAAACAGATCTTGACATCACATGAAGTTAAGCAAACAAAGAATGTTGATGATCTGGCAAAGAACAAAGTAAACCAAAGGTAAGATATTCAACAGGGAACAACAATGACAAGGTGTGGGTGAGACAATCAATAACAGAACCCAGGTGCAAAGCAAACATGCTCAGGAGTGGAAAACTATCTTAGAATAACACAAAAAGAATAAAAAGATCAGTCAAAAGTAGGAAAACCAATTTATTTTATTTTTCCTTTTTTTTTCTTCCAATTTTGGAAAACCAAAATTCTTACTATAAACTAAGGCTTAACTCACTCTGGAAATGTATTTTGTTGTCTTTAGAATAGAGAATAAACATATTGAGTTCCCAATTATACACAAAGTATTGGTCAGTTTTTGCCAAGGGTCCAGATGCATAGCTCTTATTGTAATGAAGTTTAGACGTGAATTCAAACTGGGAGACTCACCCCATTCGCACCTGCATCCACTGATTGTCCCGTCATGTGCCTCTGCCCCAGTCAATCTGAGTCAAGACCTCATCTTATCATCCCATAAGACTTTGCTTATTAGGCTCTCCATCCATGGATTCTCTTCAGCTGAGCTTCGACTCTCCTCCACCCCATCTCCTCCTTCAAGCTCGCAGGATCCACCTGTTTCCCTCTCTGCTCAGGCCTCCAGCAGTGTCCGGCCCCGGGGGAAGACTTCACTAATCCTAATCCTAAATAGTACATCCAAACTCAGACATTCACAACTTTCACATCTTCTGCCGGGGTCTAAGCGGCAAATATTTTTCTGGTTTATGTGAAACCTCTTTAATTGCTTTTGCTGTATGTGTGCTTCTCTCCTGGTTGAATTGTTATTGTTATTGAAAAACAAATTTATGGCACTATATCTTAAAAATTATAAAAATTATTCTTTCAGGTCTACTGTAACATCTGAGGACTCCATCACAATACCGTAATTTGTTAAATCTAAATTTATATCCTGTTTTTGAACTATAAGTATTGCTTTCTGCTTCAAAGTGTGTATAGTGTGTATTGGGATCAAAAAATTTACTGTGTCCAACTGCATCAGGGTGGGGTACGTTCTTTTTGCCAAGACTGCAAACTGTTTAAGAAAGATATTTTAAAAACAGCCAGCTTATTAACACTATATTGTGCCTTCCATATTGATATCTTTAAAACACACAATTTGTATGTACATACATTTCATGACATGTACCTTTTAACATAATTATTATTGCTGTTGTGGTGTTTTGTCTACTGTTCTCTGGGGGAAAAATCTTGCACTGTAGATGTGCCATTTCGAAATGAGATTTTATTTTAACTGGGCTTATGATCCCACAGCCTATGTACGCAATTAAAATGTAAAATGTCAACTACATGACTAATTTAAGAAGTATTATTACTGACCATGAATGCTAGAATTGTAGCTACATTGAACACTCACATTAAACCTTTTCTGCTATTTCATCCAGCAGTTACAGTTGCTAAGTTACAGCTCTAGTGCATCAATGTTGGAAAGGCTGAGAGAATAGTATTTGTAATCATTTTGTGACTAAAATAGTTACAGCATAATATTTTATAATGTAGGGTTTGCTAATTTCTGGTGTAAACACATTTATTTGAGAAGAAAAAAACGTTAGTTTTTACAGTGAGTCTAACTAGTGTTAGACCGACTGTTATACTTTGTTTTGTTGCAAAGAGTAAACCAAAAAGTTCTAAAATATCACACAATTATACTGAAAAATTCTTATTCAGCTAAGAACAAGCACTAGAATAAAACTGAACTCTAAAGGTATTTTCAAGTAACCGAATACTCCTCTATTTTATCCTAAGGTTAATGGTAAAATTAGTAGCAAATAATTGCCACCAGATCAAAGGGCTGTGAGTAGCTTAAGCATCGGTTGCCTATTTCCATCTTTAAATTAGAAAAGTTTTGTTTGGAGGCACTGAGTACCAGAAAAAAATTAAGGCTTTGTTTCTGTCATTACTGTGCTATATAATTTTCCCTGATTGATGGCATAGAAGTGTGTCATTGACTGGTGATTGGAGGGTTGACAATTGTAGCCTCAGTTGAACACAGCAGATCTGACAGCTGAGGGAAGCAAAATCAAATACTCTGAAACAGCCAAGCGAAAGTAGTTAAATAAATTGACAGACAGATTTAGAATATATCCATGATGGCCAGGTGTTTTTTTTTTTCTTCTGCACATGTGTTTACAGTATCCAGGGTTTTAGTAGCCCTTTGCTGATTATTTAAAGCAGTCTTGTTGAAATTAGTTTTGGGAGTACTGGATGTGAGCTTTAAATTGACAGAATACACAAAGACAGGGATTCATGTTCCTGAGTCTTCATTAGATGTCACTATAATAGGCATCTGCAAGATAAAGCAGCTCTCCAATAAATCTATTTGATTAACGAGAATTTAATTAATGAGGGAAACGAGACCATAAGATTTAATGTAGATAACACTGATATTTTAAACAGGATGATATCATTTAGTTTTTTAGGGCTGCATGACTATCCTCTTACCTCGTTGGAAAAAATAAATAAAGTCCTGTAATTAGATCATAAATAGCTCAGTCAGATTGGATGGAGAGAGTCCGTGCATCACATTGAGGTCTTGCCACAAATTCTTAATTGATTTTGAATATGGACAGGGCAATAATAATAATAATAATAATTATGATGCTTTATCAAAACAATGCAGATGTAGCCCTGGCTGTATGTTTAGGGTTGTTCTCCTGCTGGACAGAGCATCTAGCCCAGTTTCAAGTCTTTTACAACTTCTAACAGGTTTTCATCCAGGATCGCCTTGTATTTAGCTGCATCTACAATTCGAACCCTCTGAACTTCCTGTCCTTGCTGATGGTAAGAATCCCCACATCATATTCCTGCTACTACCATGTTTCACCATGAGGATGATTTATGCAGGGTGATGCGAAGTGTTCCGACCTCTGAATCTCCTGCAAAGTTACCATGGGCCTCTTTGTTGCCGTTCTAATTATTGCTTTCCGCTCCTCTTTAGATTTTTGGCCATCTCTTTTTAGGTTTGCAATTGTGCCAATCTCTTTACTTTTTCTAGTGATAAACTGAAATGTGATATGTGACATGTCCAAATCGTGTGATATTTTCTTATAATCTAATCCTACTTCACACATTTCCACATGTTGTGCTCATGTCATAATATCTTAATTTATACTGAAATTAAATGGTAAATGACATGTACTTGTATAGCGCTTTATTGGGTACGACGACCACAAAGCGCTTTACACTACAGTCATTCCCACATTCACATCGTGACGGTGGTGAGCTACGTTAGTAGCCACAGCTGCACTGGGTCAGCTGACAGAGGCTAGGCTGTCATACATCGGGGCCACTGGGCCCTCTGACCAACACCAGCAGGCAATGCCGATGAAGTGTCTTGCCCAAGACAACAACTCACCTCTTAAATGAGACAAAAGTGGACTCTGTTAACCAGCTAGGAGACTTCAGAGCAAACCAATTGCATTGGCTTTTATTTAGGGGTTTTTGAGCAATGGGGGATGAATAAAAATGCAGGCCACATTTGAAAAACAACAACAAAAATAACACTTTCCTGCCACCTCACAGTAGTGCACTTTTTCACATTTTGTGTTGGTTTATGATGGCAAAGTAAGTGATCGTAAAGTGACTATATATAAAATCTTTCAGGGGATTTAAATACTCAAGAATGACATTATAGACAACACCAGCAGATGATCTGGTTGGAGCCCTAAAACAGATGAGTGCTGAATAGCTTAAGTGCTTAAATATACAATTTATTTGGGTGTGTTTTTAAAGAATATGCCCACAATATGACACAATTTATCCATCCCTCCATTGTGTATTTCACTTTTTCCAAACACAAAAACCAGAGAGTAACTACTTTCCTTATTGTCCATTGAACAAACTATGAGGTTCACTCTCACTAAATGAGGAGGAAATCAGTACCAGGCAGACGCAGATCACTCAGAGAACTTTCAAACTTTGTGACACACTTGAAAAAATCCATAGATGACTGAACGGTGACATAGCAATCTATTTTATTAAGTATTTGTGTATGTCTTGTAACAATCATCCCTCCAAACTAAATCTGAAATGTGGATATTTATGTCAACCTTATTAGTTAGTGGAAAATGTACGTAACTCCACTAACATTGGGATTACTTAAATAATAAATAATAAATAATAATAAATAATAATAATACAATTATTATTATTATATTGTTATTGTTGTAATAACAACAATAATGATAATAATTGTTATTATAAAAAATAAGAATATTATTATTAATAATATTTATTTTATTATTATAATTGTTATTATTGTTGTTATATTAGTTATAAATTTCACAAAATGGAAAAGAAAATTAATAATTTTCACAACTAACAATAAATAACACTGAGCTATTTCAACCAAACTTGTTCATTATTTACCGCAGCTACTGAAAAAAACAGCTTCAGATCTGTTCGTATTCGTAAGCAATGCAAACTCTACCAAATGGCAAATCACGCTCATTGTGTGTTTTTGATCTGCAACTGTCTTTAAATCCAAAAGAATAAAAATTAACTCACTACCTTACTTTTTTCCTCAATGCTGCTGTTCCATCTTCTGCTGTGTTTTGTTAATTTTGTCCCTTGGTAATTTTGTGCCTTTTCAGCTTTGGTCTTTTCATGCCCAACTCATTTTAAGTATGGTATGGTGCCGTCATCTGCAGGATGTTTCATACCTGCCCAGCATCAATTCATACCCACCATGACACTATAGCCTCTCTGCTTTCTCCCTCTTTCACCTGACTTTTCAAAACACCATCACACGTGGGTTTGGTGTAGATCAGACAGAAGACATTATACAATTTTAGATAACCTACAAATAGGACAAATTATTATATTTTCATCTTTTTTTCAACAATAATTAAATTGATTCATTAATTTTATTAATTCACGGCCCCACAAAAAAAATCAATTACCTGGAGAAATTATTCGTTACATGTTAGAGGGTTTCAACTGTCATGAAAAAGGGTTTAGTGTAGCAATTTAGATTAAATCAGTGCTGTGCATGTGAATAACAAATAATTATATATTTTTTATTTCATATCATATAAAAGCACATATGCAATCTTAGAATTTCTAAAATATTTGTTTTGGGTATTTTTCTTTTCCTTTTTTGCTGCATCTTTCAAAAGATGACAGGCTGTGGTCAAACTATCACAGGGAGCAGTGAATCATTTCTTTGAGGCTTGTCTTTAGACATCTGTTCAGGGCAGCTGGTTATAGAAAAGGGTGTGAGCCACTTGATTCCCTTCCACTCATGTCTTAACGACAGTGAGCCTCTGTTGAATATTAATAGTACTCCACAACCCTTGAAACATTGTATAAAATAATCTGAAGTGCCTTGACATGTTGTTGCTCTTAAGTAGTTCAACATGCTCAGGTTGTTAAAACACTGATGCAGTGAAACGCTACAGGAAAGAACGCTGTAAACAACCAGTCAATATTTCAGATAATGCGTTTTAATCCTCTCAAAAAAAAGAAAGAACAAAAAGGATGTTATTCTGTGGACCTATTACTCAAACCAATCTTTATTTTGACTTCTGACTATTGTTGAATCCTTTCATATCTGTTTTTAGGGGTCTATAAAAATTCTGAATCCACATCTAAAAAGTATATAACATATCAGTCGGGAACTAGATTCTAGGCACTCTCCACCCAGGGCCCTCACATATGTGGAACCTTCTGTGGCGAATATTTGAGATATGATTAGCTTGAAAGCCCTAGAATTTAAAACTTAAAAAACACTTGTAATGCCTTCCATTGATTGATTTTTAAAGAAAGATAACCTGTTAGTTGCAATATATTGAAGTTAATTTACTATAGATTTCTCCCCTTGAATCAAACTGAAATTGAACCTGTTTAACCCCTTAAGCTTGAAGGGTTTCAGGACCAATTTCCTCCTGAAATTACATACCTCATAAAATCAAGTACAGTTCCAAAGTTATAAAGTGTAAATATAAACTTTTAGTATTTGTGTGAAGCTAAGGCATTAAAGAATTGTTTTCAAGTGGAACCATTGTTACAAATTTCCCTATGCCTGCTTTATAGGTGATTAAACAAAGAAAAAAATCTAATTTCTAAAACCTTGCCTAAATATTTTACAAAATAAACATTGCAAAACTACATGAAACCCTTCTGAAAATATAGGAGAAGCCTCAGAGTTTGAATATTTACATCATGACTATAAATGCAACAAATCTCGACTGAATCAGCTGAAGCATTAGCTTTACAAAGGTTTTAGTAGGCGGGGTGGACCTATGATTTTGGCACAATTTAGCCAAATGTGCAAAAAACGTGCCTAAATGTGTTTTTGACTTTATAAAATGGAAGCAGATCAAATAAGTGTTGATTTCTATTGTAGGACTCCTTTTGCACATGACAAATCCTTTGGTAATAAGATTTATTGTGCACAGCATAAATCAATAAAATGAAGAAAAAACATAACTCATATCTTCTTCCAAAGCTTCAAGAGCTGCAAATGTACTCCCCTGTGCTGTTGCCATCGTGATAGACATTGGGAGAGAAAAAAATAACAGTGCTGCAGAAAGTAACATTGTCTTAATCAGGAACTGGTGACTGCGCGTTCCGCTCTGGGAAATCTGTGGGAAAGTCTGTGTGCAAACCAGCAGTGACTGGCAGTTTTGTAAGATCCGTTACTCCGGAACATTACTTCACCGGGACACATGGGACAAAAAGTTGATACTAGTTCCAATAATCCAATAGTTAAGCCTTTCTGTGCAGCGAAGCATTTTTCGGAGAAAATCAGCAATGGTTGATAAACAGTTAAATGGCATCTTGTGAGTTAAAAGTGCAGTAAAACAAAAGTAAAAAAATTGTGACTTGTTTTAGAAACATTAAAACCTTCTCCTTGGAGGCATTTAGGAAAGAAAAAACATGTCAGTTTCTTACCTACTTTTGCAGATGAACAAACACCAGCTGTCTTTAACAACTATCAATAAAATATGTAAATAACTGTGTAAGAAAAAGCTATCAATAAAAACCTTATAAACAAAATGTGCAGCAAAATGTTGCAATAACTTCTACGGTAAAAAGACAAGCAAATGTGGATGAAACAGTTATCAAATGAAACCAAATATCAAAAAAATTTGAAACCACTGTTTGTAAGCAATGTTATCTTTAGATACACTGCTAAATTATGCAAAAAAGGCACAGTAAAAATGGATGTAAAAAATGTGGAAGAAAGATATCAACAATAAACTTTGTAAACAGATGTGCAAAGAAATACAATAACTATGTACAAGCAGTCACAAAATAAAAAACAAGCCCCACTACTGGATGTAGTAGTCTTTGAAACAAATTCTGGTGCTTGTGAAACAAAGTGCAACATCACACTTACAGCAGTAGACTGGAGTCTTTGTTATTTTGCCCTACATAGCACACAGTATCTCCTCTTGTCAGTGGCATTTCGACCATAATAAGATGGCATACATTTTGTGTCAGAGGGACCAGCTGTTGGAGCAGCTGCAGCAACTACAGCCTCGGACTTTTCAACAAACTCTTTAATGAGGACCTCCCTGAACATCCTCTGTGACAACAGAGTATCTCCTTTTCCAGTGGCTAACATCTTACACAGAATAAATATTTACAACAGCAATGTCTACAAAATGACAAAATAATGTCTTATACCATTTCATGTTTTTTTCTCCTGACCAAGTAATATTGGATAAGGGCATCTGATAAGTCCACTCCCCCCATATACTGATTATTATCCTTCACAGCATTGGGAACAGGAACGTCCCTTGCCCACTACTGGCCCCCCTTCTTCACTTTCTCTGCATAGTGTCTCGACTGTAAGCTTTGTGAAAGCTACTGCAAACAGACACTTCCCTGGTGTCTTTCCATTAGACAAAGAGCAATCCGTCTTTTCGCAGCTACCGCATGTCTCCTCTTGCTGACTTGGGCAGGGTATTCCTTGTTGTTTTTGGAAAGCCGATATGCGTCTGCCGGATGGTGCCACATGCAGTGGTGTGATTTGATGCCAATTTGTGGAACATCGCAGGGCTCGTGTAGAAATGCTCTACATAAAGTTGGTAACCCCTGCCATGGAGGTTGAACTCCATCACGTCCATAATTGATGTCACACTTAGGCCCTCTCATTGAGCTTTCTCAATCTTTCACTTGTAGATGAAAAAGTTCCATGTGTAGCAACAACTGGAATCAGCCAAGATCAACAATTTGTAATAAAACTTAGTGGGCTTTTCCTTCATGTTCTGTAAGAAACCTATCCTGACCTTTGTCGCCACCATACACTCATCCGCACATATCTCCCTACCTGCCCGGGTGGGAGACAGATCGAAAAAGTTGAATGGTCACTTTGTTCTCCAGAGTTCAGCTCTAGATGGAACTGTAATATACAGGAAATAGGACCCAAGATTCAACACAGACAGGTCAGTGGAATGCAACAGGTTTTATTAAAGAGGGTAAACAAGTGCGGCGCTGGGAGTGCGCAGGTAGCTGGAAATCCTCTGTTGGTGGTTTTCAGAGCTTGGGGACCGGCTTAGAGACGGGCACGGGTCCGGGACGGAGGTCCGATTGCGGACGGGGCTTGCGGGACCAGCAGCCGTAGAGCGGCTGGCGGTCAGCTGGGGACTTTGACCGGCATGATCCTGTGACGGTCCGGGTATGATGTCCAGAGAATGAAATCCAAAACAGCGGTACAAAGGGGCAATCCAGAAGGCAGGTCCAGGTCCGATCCAAGGTCTGATAACTACCAGGTTCAGAGATACAAATGGGGTTAGGCAGGCTGGGTAACTCACAGACAGAGTGGGGTTCAGGCTCACAGGCAGGCAATCCAAGGCAGACAGATACAGAGGTCCAGACGCAGATCGGGTCATGTTTCCGGGCCAGCAGACAGAATCAGATCAGGGATCAGGCAGACTCTGTAATAGAAGACAGAATCAGATTGGGCAACAAAAAGCAGGCGGAATCAGAAATGCTGGAAAGTGCTCAATGGTTGGCTTGAGACGATCTGGCACTGGTAGCTGATCTGAACTAGGTATATATGCAGGTGGAAACAGGTGAGACCAGTGAAGGTTGATTGCAAGCAGGGTGGAGTTGAGCAGGTGTGGAAAGTTGAGGATCAGCCCAGCACCAGTGCCGAGATCGTCACAGGAACAAAGACAAATCCACTAAGCTCCCATAACTGCTAAGAAGACAAAGAACTCTTCAGCAGGAAGAGTTGTCAACTTTACTTTCTTCCCTGTTGAAATTAGTTGTGCATTGACAATTGTCTGAAATAATAGTCCAAATAGTGCTATAACAAAAAAAAAAAAAAGTTTGAACCAGGAAGATGCCTTGGTGAAAATGTAGGTGTCTGTGGCTCAGCGTCATAACTCA
The DNA here is from genome assembly GCF_011125445.2 of Fundulus heteroclitus. Classification (NCBI taxonomy): domain Eukaryota; kingdom Metazoa; phylum Chordata; class Actinopteri; order Cyprinodontiformes; family Fundulidae; genus Fundulus; species Fundulus heteroclitus. The sequence goes on along the minus strand of NC_046382.1, from coordinate 17,733,155 downwards.
TCATATTTGACTGTGTTTATCTAAATCGCAGGCTAAAACTAAAGTTCCATCTGAGACTGATTTATAATAAGCGTAGAAATACAATGCTAATACTGTAATAACACATTATGTTTATTTAGTAACCACAATGGTATGCAGAATAGACTTCTCACCTTGAAGAAGAAGAGAAGGCCTCAACCGAATTGATTGGATGCACAGTCCCTTCTATATCAGAGTCCTGTGTCTTCTTTGCTGTAAAGACATAGAGATAGGTTAGTTCACTACCAAGTTTTCAGACTAAAAAAAATATTTCCTACTGTTCTCCAAAAAATAGCAAAATAACAAAACAGGTGTTGTAAAACAGCAGTGTATCGGAAAAGTGTAAATAATAACACTTGATAAAATGCTATTAGACCATCCAACATATACATGTAAATCTTCCTTTGGTCCACAAGAGCAGGGGAAGGTGGGGTAGTAACTAAACTTTCTAATTACAAAATTATAAATTATTTCCTACTGTTCTCTAAAAATAGCGAAATAAAATAAAACAACCGTGTTATTATGTAGTCATGACGGTAGCTAACTGCATTCAACATGTAATGTAAAGATGCTGTAAATAAAAAGCAACCGTATGACTCATGAACTGGGTCCAAAACTGGATGCTGCTCATCTTTGTAATCTTTAAAATCCAAGCAATAGTCAGAAAATGTGGTCTATCTCAAGGTCACTTTCCCACATAATGTCTTCCAAAGCATCCAGAATGGTAAATTTCCTCTTCTGAGCCATTACGACTGCTGTTGTTCTCAGAACAATCCACGGCGGTGAAGAGATTTACCAAAACAACAAGCTGACTGCGTCTGCTGCATGTGTAAAGCAACACGTGCGCAAAGCAGCCGTGGCTGGCAGTTTTGTAGTCTCTGTTACGTACGCCAATAACGTCAAGGGGACATATCGAACAAAGACGTGTAATACCTTGTTGGAAAAGCAAGTGTCTCTAGTTTTCAGCAATACCACCCATTGGGATGGAGCTGAGCATGTCTGTGCTTGAAGCATTTTTTCTGAGAGTTGGCAATTTTGATAAATATTTAAATGGCATCTTGTGTGTAAAACCGAAAGTATTTGTGAAAAAAGGCAACTTGTTTTAGAAACTATAAGCCTTCTCTTTAGAGCGATCTAGAAAGAAATGTGACCGTTAGGTTTCTGACCTAATCTTAAAACTGGATAAAAAAACGGGGTGTAGCCTCAACCATACCAGGCAAGCTAAAGGGCTTGAAACTCCAGTCCTCGATTGTCCTGCAATTTTTAAATGCATCTCTGCGTCAGCACAACTGACTCCAATATACACTCATTAGCAGAGCTCTGCGGTGCTTGACTGTATGCTAGTGAGGCAGTTTATCTATTTGATTAATCTGTCTGGGGCTAGGGATACATCTAAAAGTTGCAGGACGACAGTCCTCGAGGATTTGAGTTGGAGACCACTGGTTTAAAATCACCTGATTAAATGAACAGAATGAAGGAAAACTAGGCAGGATTTTTAACTCCCTGAAGCCAAATTAACCCACCTTGGTAAAATGTTAAAGATGGGTTCGGGTAAATCTGCCCTTCATTATTTCATAGCCAGATTTATTGCAACAAATGTTTTGATGAATTATGGAGATATATAATCATAAAATCTCACAGATTATTGAATTTAGTTGTTAAATATTATAGAAAAAACGTTCTGGACCTCTTGACTTAAGCATAAAATAATACAAACACAGATCAGTCTAATAAAACTCTAAGCCACTTCCTGCTGAATAAGTTATTTACAGGAAATAAATGGAGGTAACCAAATGTTCCTAATTCGTAGTTCTTAATTTATTAAGTTATATTATTATTAATGTTATTATTACATCAAATCATGAAAAGTGGACCTGACAGGTATTTTACATATCAACATTGTGATATGCTGTGTATCGAAAAAGTTGGATATTAAGACCAAAGCAACATAGGTGCAAAATGGTGAAGCAAAATGACCAGCACCCAATAAAAACATATGTGGGCTTACAAGGAACACCATAAATAAAATTAGTGAGTCATATTTTGGACCTAACAAAGCTATTGATAACGATTTGTGAAGAAAACTCCCACTGGATTTTCATTTACTTCTGTTCACTTCTTTTTCAGGATTCAGCTTTGTCTCTCCCAGCCCATCTCATTTTGTACCAACAACAGTCTTTCCCCACTGTGTTGATAACAGCCTCCACAAATTACCCCTCAGAAAACACACTGTCCTTGATCCAAGATTGTAGCACCCTGTCTTTTTTAAAGACATTGCAAGCTGCCTGGGAGTCCTGGATAGCAAGAAAAAAAGGGAATGTGATTACAGGGTTATTCACTGATTCATTGATACATCTTAGTAGGTCCAACCTTGGATTTGTTTCAGTGTTAAGGTGGAACCTCTGCTAGAGAGATGGCATGTGCTGGTAAAATGACCACAAATGTTCAGTTTTTTTTCCCAGAACACAAGAAAAAGCATGCCTCCCACAGATTAATAAGCACTTTAAAGCAAGGCAGTTGAAGTGTTTGTGACATGACCAAAATTCAGCAAAAAAAAAGCTGAAGTAACATAAGGTGTCGCAACATTTATTCCGTTTTCTGCCATTATTAAATTGATAGAGTCACAGCTATGGCAGAGGAATGATATATACCAATAAAGTTTGGATTATAAGTATAAAATAGGGGCTCTAAGTATCAGCACACTGTACACATAAAAAATGTGTCCAGATATAATTAATTCAATTAAATTCTGTTAATTTATATAGCGGCAATTCACAACACATCGTCTCATGACAAATCGCTCAAACCCCCCCCCCCCCCCCCCCCTTCTATTAACATCTCTCTTCTCGGTGCAATGGTCCGTTACAAATATACTGGCTTGTGGACGTATTTGTGTTGCAAGATGTCGAGCAGGCAAGGCCAAACTGACCAAAGGCTTTAAACTGGTGCTTCATCAGTGCACAGCAGATCATATTGGCCCATTTTAGAAAGACACATTTAAAATATCGCAACACGTCCTAAATACAAGAAAATAAAACAGAAATATTGTAGAAAGATGTTGATGAAATCTTTAGGAAAGTGTTGCACAAATAGCGTAGTGCAGCTCAAAGTGGGCAGTTAGTCAAGGTAATATCAGCTAGCGTTAGCGTATGTTGTTAACATAATACCACATAAAATGGACGAGCCAATCATGACGTTCGTGTGGGATTTCCGCAGATGTGACGTATCAGAGAAGCGTCTGTTTGGATTCAGACAACAATGATAGCTCACAGCGAGGAAAAAAGTGGCAACAATAGTTCCTTTTCCATTGGCACTCAAAAGCCTAGGGCTTTGCAAATCACGGGTAGTGTTTCCATACACATTCACCCGGCTAATTTCATTTAAACACACTTTACTTTCCTGGGGCTTTGGTGCCCCAACCGGCTCAGTACTTCTCTGCTTTTTCTGTGCTTGTTGAGGGGATACGGTTGCGAGAAAGTACAACTTTTAGGTGAGAAAGTACAATTTCAAACTTCATCTGTGCAGTCAATTCATCAGGATTATGAGCCAATTTTAATTCTGTTCAGACTTATCAGGAATGGCAGAGACCTGCGAGCCTGGCTTAGAAGACTGCAGTGTACGGCCCCTGCGGCTTTGTTATTACTCGGCCAGACCACTAACTGGATTAAGCTCTTCACGGCTGAAAAGTCAGACAGATATATATATATATATATATATATATATATATATATATATATATATATATATATATATATATATATATATATATATACAGCAAGGTATCACCAGCATATTTCCAGCAGTGGAAATTTATCCCATGCTGTCTGATAATTTTACCAGTAGCAGTAAAGAAAAGTGGCCCAAGCACTGAACCCTGTGGTACTCCACAAGTAGCCCTGGAGTTGAGCAGGATTTATTATTTACATGGAAAAAAAATGATTACCAACCCAGTACTTTTCCCTTGATCCCTACAGCAGGTTTGAGCAGGTTTATTTTGATCACAAAATATTGTGATTGGCTGTATAAAGTGCAATGCTGAGATGTAGCAGGACAAGTACAGACACAAGTCCATTATTTGAGGCCATGAGAATATCATTATTGACTTTCACCAGAGCTGTTTCAGTATTATGAGCTCTGAAACCTAACTCAAACTCTTCAAACAGCTCATTACTGTGTAAACAATCACGTCCTGGATTAGCAGCTATTTTCTCAAGAATTTTAGATGAGAAAATAAAATTAGGTATAGGTCTGTAATTTATTAAGTAATCTTGATCAAGAGAAGATTTCTCAAGTGAAGGTTTAATTACAGCTACCTTAAAAGCCTGTGGTACATATATGTTTACCAAGGATATAAGGATATAAGCTAATATTCTTGAAACCACAAAAACCTCAACTCGATCAAAACAGTCAGAGCACAAATCATGTATTACTGTTACCTCCAATGCTACCTCACTTGCTGAGGATGAAGTAATCATATTCTAGAGGAAGCCAAGGATTTTCTTTCGATATAATCTAATTAATTTTAATTATAAAGAATCCCATAAATTCTTACTAATGAGAGTGGAGGGAATGGATGGCTCTACAGAACTATTACTCTGTGAGTGTTTGGCAACTGTACAAAACAGAAACCTTGGATTGTTCTTATTTTCCTTTTAATAATAATGAAAGATATGCTGTTCTAGTATATACTTTTAATACAACAATGGACCATTTTTCCAGATTACGTAGTTAGCTGAGAATTGAACAAAAACTGATGATGACTCACCCCAATGTCATTTTCACTATTTCAGACACACAGCCGGAGTCTGCAGAAGATTTTTTTCATGTCCTAAGGTGTTCAACTTCAGAGAAATTTCTGTGTATGCAGTGTTTTTACTTATTTGTTATGTGTTCATGAATTTCCAATTTTTCTTACTTACTCAAAACTCTAGCCTGTCTCTGTACAATGAAATTTTTCTTTTGTCCTTGCATTTGAAAAGCAGTTGCTGTTCCACCTGAAAACCACCTGCTCTTATGGCCATTCAGTCCACTGAGACCCTACCAAACAGAAGCACTCTTTCCTCAGTAGAAAAGAGAAATAGGCTATTTTTAAATAAGACTTTACAATTCCAACCAGTTTTTAAAAATAGCAGGCAAGCTATTTTCAATTGACATGGAATTCTGACTGTTAAAATATTCTGTTTATGTTTTCTCACATGTGCTGTTAGATCTGAAGTATCACACAGGTAAGATGCTAAGAGAGCTTCCCGGCATCCTAACCTGACAAGCGTTAAAGACACCGTACACATGGGAGACAGGCAAATGTCTTCATCCCTGACAGGCAGGAACTGTGCTGATATGGTTTTGAAGTTCACTACGGTGAGAGGCATACAGGGACATACTTGTTTTAATTTAATGAGACAAATATGTGAGGAAATAAGAAACTAAAGCTAATGTTGATTTCTCAAGCTCATTTGCCTAAGCCGATAGGTCTTGTATTAAGTTCAAAGACAAACAAAATTTTAATCCTAATTATATTTATTAGGAGGTGTATTAAAGGAAATGTGGGTATGTGTATCAATAGTATGACAGCTATTAAAGTTATTTTCTTTCCTTTTCACAAATACAAATATAAAAGTGTGGGGTACAATTGCATTCAGTGATACTCCTATAAAAAATCCATTTCAACCAATTGCCTTGAGAAGCTCCATTTATTAATATTGTCTATTCTATTAATTTACAAGGATATCTTGGACAAGATGACAGCAGCTTAATTTAGCACTATAATAGAACACAGGAACAAATAAACCTTTAAAATGATAAAACATCAAAGGCTGTTAAACTATGAGCAAATCTTAAACAAATCCTATTACACATTCAGTGTCAAATAATTCATCGATCAAATGCCCTCAGAGTTTTTTTCAAGAGAACATTATTGAACAAATGACAATATTTGTTCAATAATGTGGATCACTGGAGTCCAGAACTTAAACGTCCATGGAAGAATCCATTTTCTGTTTTAGAAGACAAGAGAGGTGAGGAGCAAAACATTGAGGAACAGGGAACACGTAGAGACTTAGGTGTGATTACCCCTCATGTGATCTAAACGATCCGACATCAGTCTCATTGACCCAATTCCTATTTAAGCTCTTCCTGATGCACCTTTGTGAGTCCCAGCTGCAGACCTTGCAACTGCCAGGTGAGGAGGAGGAGGAGGAAGAGGAGGAGGAGGAAGAAAGCACCAATAGAACCTGCACACAGCTCTGTGGGTATGACAGGGTGAAGCTATGGTCAACTCTGTTAGAGACGGGGAGCATTTGAGCTCACAGCAAGGCAATCACTCAGAACCTGCAGCCGGGGATATAGTTTAGATAAAAGTATATTTGACAATTAAAATAGATCTGCAAATCTAACTGAGACTCTATGGCAATACTTTGAAAACGTATCATCACTGTTGCTCTAAAATCTCACTTGAACAATTTTGCAAAGAAGAATGAGAAGAAATGTCAGTCTCTAAATGTGCAAAGATGGGAGCAACATACTTTAAAATACATACTTTGTTGAAAAGATAACTTTAAAAAGTTAAAAGTATTCAGATCACTTAAGGATCTAAATAAAAATGCATATCTCACTTCAGATTTTTATTTGTAAAAAAAAAAAAAGTGACAACCATATAGTGTTTCAATACTTTTGAAAGTCAGTACACATGTGAATAACATGTGGGGTTGTGGGCTCAAATGCCCTTCTTTTGCTCTCACACTTATTGTAACTGATAAAGGTGTATTACAGCTTTCCAAGGGGCATAAACATAAAAACAAACTAAGGAACAGAAATGTTGAACTTTGAGAGAAACAAAGTGACTATGCAAAATCAACATGTTCATAAAATCCTGTCTCCGCCAAATGTCTCCTGTTATGTATTTCAATCACAGTGACACATTTGTCAGAGCGAGGTATTAGCTGTGGTGTATACAGGAGCAGCCCTATGATAGGTATTGGCCTCTTTAGATTAACTATCAATAAACAAATCAGCAGTATCTCTTTTTAGCTTTCCATGACCAACCATTTAGAATCTCCACGAAAACTAGTTTAAAAAAAAAAAAAAAAAACATTTGTCCAGATCACAACAAATTATTAGGTCGGTGTACTTCAGTTTGATCTAGAGAGTCTAGCTATATCAGTCTGCCCCTGACAAGGACACAATGTCCCAAGCAAATATCTCAGGAGTCTACGGAGCCTCACCAAAATGACCTTACTTGATGTGAGATAATCCTTTAAATTAGCTGGCTTTTAAGATGAAACTTTTATTAAGAGACGTTTCCAAGCTATGAAAGATTAAATGACTACAACCATGTAAAAATATCGTCAGATCAAAGGCAGTGCTGTAGTTTGATGAAAGCTAAATCTGTCAGCTGTGGATGAGCCAACAGAGAGGGAAGATAGTGAAACTATTGCCAAAAAAAGTCAAGCAGAAACATATTTCTCCAAGGGGTAGTGTGAGATATCAGTCGCCAGTGGTTGAAGTTTCAAGTAGTTTTGTCAAAAAGAAAGCAACTGTATAAAAAAATAATGCTGTCAAATAGACTGAGAGCATCTGGTGCAAACCTACATAGTGCCGAATGGATACAGATAAATGCATGATAACAAAAAGTATAGTTTTTTCTGCTCAATGCCAAATTTCAAATCATACCTCAAATAATGCCTTTTCAGTCCCCCATCACCATCCTCCACCACCACCCTCTAAAGATTTTAAAGCTTTATGATCATACGATGGTAGATTTTAATTTGACTTACAACAGCAATTTTGGAGTCAAAGTATAAACAAAGGAACATTGACATTTTATGAAAACCTAGTTATCTCACAAAGAGACTAAACCCAGTTCTTCAGGAAGTACCACTAAGAATCTGTTACCTATAGTGCTCTTATATGTACATTGCATGTACTCCGTTATCCATCCATTTTCTACCAGTAGTGGGTCACTGCAGCCTATGTCCAGCAGCGATTGAGAAAGAGGCAGGCTGTTTCCTGAGATGATTGCCAGTCCATAACAGGGTAACACATTCATACCTAAGAGACAATTTATTCTAACTTGCATATTTTTGGAATGCCGGAGGAAGCCAGAGTACCTAGAGAAAACACATGCATGTACAAGGAGAAAATGCAACCCCCTGCAGAACACCCCTTACTGGGATTTGTATGCAGGACCTTATTTCTGCAAGGCAACAGTGATAACAACTACTCTACCCTACAGACCTAAAAACCTTAAAACAGGGACATGCACAGATAGACCCTAGATGGGGCTGGAGCACCTGCCTATTTTCTTCTGTACAAATAAGTGCCCTCCTGATTTTTTTTTCTTTTTCTTTCTTTTTCATTTTATCTTTTACAGTATATAGTATGTGGTGAGGTAACTTTTCTGAATTTAAAAGCTTATTTTTTCAGTGCACCACATTTCCTGTAAATTTGCACGCAGGGGATGGGTGTATAGACACAGGGTGGTGCAGCAGCAGCGCCTCCTCTCCTCTCCCCCACTGTGTATTAGAACCCTGCCCTGGTGGAGGCCCATCTAACCTTCCAGGTAACAGACAAAAGCCATGCATTTGCTTCATAAACCTCAGATGTAAAGGTTTAAACTTCACTTGCTTCAAATGCATTTAAGCTGGCTGAGGATCCTGCTACGTCTTTTATGGCCCGGTGGCCATAAAATGGTGACGGTACATTTAAAATGTAGCACTTACGTTAGAAAAAAATTAATTGATTTAAATGTATCACATAGATGGTGTTATTATATTTGCTATTATGGCCCCCCATGACTTTTATTTGACTGTTTGTTATTGCAAATATGGAAGACAAGTTAGCGCTGTCTGCTAAACATTTCATTTAAATACATTTAGGTCAAATGAGCTGGGTATTGACTATTAATAATTCCTTTAATAAAGTTAATTTAATGTAAGCCATGTAGACTAAGTTGTATTTTCTGTTCAACCTGTGCTTGTGATAAATCTCATAAAACAAAGGCTGCTGACAACTCCATGTGCTGGCACTACACAAGGTGCCCTTTATCTCCACTTGAGCCCCTGCCCCCCAAAATGTCTGAGCACACCACTGCCTTTAAACCTCAATATATCCAATCTTTTGCATTTTCAGCTCATTCCACACAAAATTATGTTTGAATTCAGTGCAGTTTCACAATAATACATTAGAATATTTCAAGCCCAAGAAAAACCTTGGCCAAACCTTGTCAAATAAATATGCAACAACATTCAAATCAGGGGATTTGAACCTGTGACAAGTTGTTCTATTTTAAGATTTTAGGTGACTCCAGTTTGGGCCTGTGGCTTCAGGATTATGGCTTGTTGTGGATATTATAGTTTAAATCTAATTTGTTTATTTTAATGACGGTTTTACTTGACACGGTTGTGTTGCTGGTTTAGTGTAAGCCACAAAAATACCTAAAATACTGTTAGGTGAAGATAATGTAAACCACAGCAAAAAATGAAAATACAAATAGACTGGATTTCCAAGAGATTAGTACCGGGATTTCATGCCATGAGGTATAATGATACCATTAACTCTGAGAGAGAACATTTTGATGCTAACCCTAACCCAAATCGACGTACCATATAATTTGAGGAGGGGCCAGAATTACAGAACTAAGGGAATGGTGAGTCCCTTGCCATGGCATAGGTCATTGAAAATGTTCTATAAAAGGAGACTAAGGATGCATAAGATTTGACCAAAAATGCAGTAGGCACTGAACATTTTGTTTCTTCCGTACATTAAACACTTCTTCAATATCACATGAAGGACTGAGACTATGACTGGGAAGTGGCAGATCAACATGTTGGTCCAAATCCTTAGAAAAAGGTTATTAAAAAAAAGTGTCCTCCACCTTTCAGCAGCAATATTTCACTACATACAGTAGAAAACGTATCGTCTTAACACTGCCTATATTTTCCTTGTATAACCAAATTAGGAGCCGTGTTTACACTGATGACTTTTTGTCATCAGTGTAAACACGGCTACTAATTTGGTTGAGCCTGTTCTGTTCCACTTTATGCTGTTTGTGGTGTTCATGGACAGGGCCTAGAAGTACAGTAAGGGAGAAGAGAGTTCCTGGTTTGGTGACATTAAGTTCTCATCTTTGCTGTTTACGGACGTTGTTGGAACTTGTTCTGTTGGCATTTTCAAGCCCTGACCTTCAATATGTACTGGAGCAATTTGCAGATTAGTGTGGAGCAGCCGGAAATAGTCAGCTCCTCCAAGTCTGAAGCCATGCTTATACTCCAGAAAGAGTTGGGTTGCTCCCTTTGGATAAGATTCTGCCTCAAGCAGAAACATTTTTGAACCTCCAAAATACAGACAGCATATCAAGTGTCACCTGAGACCAAAATTCACAGGACCACTGCTACACAGTCTCAAAAGATGCCTACCCTGCAATGCCCAAATCCTCTTTAGGACTCGCTGTCCACTGTCTGCTTCAATTCATTCCAACTTAAATGTCGAAAATGAAAACCTCTTAGCCTGTGATTAGCACTGTTAAGAAGTAGACTGACGAGTCAATGCAGATGCTACAGGTCTGTTTTAACTAGTCAGTTTTTGAGAGAAGATGTGTGTGCAGATCAAGACCGTTTGCACAAATAACAACAACAAACCACAGTTCACTCCAGATCTAAAGAAGCTGCCTCTAATGAAGAGACTTACAGCATTGGGTAACTGATTAAGGCAATCAGTGCAGCTGAGAAAAGCTATAGTGATGAGCTAGCTGGTAGCCTCTCAGCAAATGATCCAGCAGGAGTTTTGGATGAGCCTGCATCACTAAATACAGGAGTCTATCCTCCAACATTAGGATGACTCACGTCTGTCTGACAACCTCAACATCTTCAGGAGGTTTTAAACACAAGTCTTCAAACCTCCAACCACATAAAAAAAACTACTTGTACCCCCTACCCCAAACTGAAACCATGTGCTGCCCATCTGCTCCCCATATTCACTCAGATCTTCCACTAGTCTCTGAAGCTGTATGAGGTTCTACCCTGGGACCTGTAGTAGGAATCTGTCTTCAGCTGACTTCAGCTCAGCATTCAACATCATCAGCCCAGTCATTCCCCACCAGAAGCTCATCCAGCTTACAGTTGCCAGCCTCCACCTCCACAAACCATCGTTTGTGGTTGACCAATTTCCTGACTTACCAGTAGCAGAAGGTGGCACTGCACAAACCACCCAAGATCTGAAACTTTTGTTGTGGTGCAAATTTTTGGTGCTGAGATTCTCTGGCGATAAAATGTTCAAAATCAAAAAAATTGATAGAAGAAAATCATTTTAATGATTTTCTGATCACCATGATCACCATGTAGATGCACCATTTTTGTAACTGAGAGTATTCTATATATTCTATTCCTAAAACGCTTCAATATACTCATTCGTGTCACTTGTTCAATTATTTCACAAGGTGTCCATAATTATCCATATTTTTATTACAGTAAGCACAACCTTTGCAAAGGAATAAAATTACAATCCTACATATGCTCAATCCTGATCAATCTTGAATATTTTATTATTAGTATCAGCAGTCTCATTATCACCACAGAATAAAGCAATACATCATGGATCCATGCAAAAAAAATTTGTTCCAGTGATTAAGCAAATTATTATTGTATTATAACGTTTTGACCAATGCAGAATTTTCACAAAATCACAAAAAGATAATGAGTGGAGCTTATTCGAAGAACTATATACTGCATACTTGTTTGATGCCCGCGTCCTCACTAATACTAAGAAAGTAGAGCACATCAGCCCAGTTCTAAAGTCCTTACACTGGCTCCCTGTATCTCAGAGAATAGACTTTAAAATACTTCTGTTAGTCTATAAATCCTTAAATGGCTTAGCTCCTAAATACATCACAGACTTGTTATCAGCGTATAAACCCTCCAGACCACTCAGGTCTTCTGACTCCAGCCTGCTCTGCATACCTAGAACCAGAACCAAACATGGAGAAGCAGCATTTAGTTCCTATGCTCCAATTATCTGGAACAAACTTCCAGAAAACTATAAAAGTGCGGAAAGCCTGAGTTCTTTTAAATCAAGATTAAAAACACATTTGTTTAAAATTGCCTTCAACTGTCCTAGTTAACTGAATCACCACTTCTTTGTTCTAATTTCTATCTACATTTTATTCCTACTTGCTTTTATTCTGTTTTATTTTGCTATATTTTAATCATGTAAAGCACTTTGCATTGTCTTTGTACTGAATTGTGCTATATAAATAAATTTGCCTTGCCTTGCCTTGCCTTGATGATGATCTGTCCAAAAAAAATCTTGTAATGCCTCCGCAGAACAAAGGTCTTTTTCCTTTGAGAATAATGAAAGAAACATAGAAAGAAGAAAAAAACATTTCAGTCGGTGCAACCAATTATTGTGACAGACCCTAAGTAATATTCCAGCAATGTTTTTTATGCCATTACTCTTTTTGTGATATCTTGTGTTTATCTTGGGACTTAAAAAAAGGTCATCCTCTGTTAAACAGTGATACTGTTTTAAAAAGTCTTATTAGTTTTTTTTCTCTTATGCACACTTTAAATATTCAATGAATGAAAGTTTAAAAGGATGTTGAAATGTTTATGAGCTGTGAATCAACCCACTTTAACAACAAATGTTAAGTTCTAAGTCAAACACTGAGAATTAGATTTATCACTATATACAAAATAATGTTTCACATTAACACAAGACAAAAAACACAAGACAAAAAACACATGAGTCAAAATCAAATCAGATCAAATGATTAGAACTTAATATTTTTTTAACAATTTGCTTTTGGTTTGATGTAGTTTTCTAGGGTCCATAAACTGTGAGTTAGATCAGTAAGAGCATCAAATTGAAATAATAATATTTCCATTTTCAGAAATTTAAGAAGTGAGCCAACTATTTTCCTTCAGCTTACGTATGCAGTTCGAAAAAGAGAGTCTGTCACTTTGTGCCTCCTTGTCATTTGGCTCATGGGTATGATGAAAATAATATAGCTAAGAACTATTCCTTGTGGGGCAGAAGCAAAGGCACTTCTTCTTTTCCAAAACTGCAATTTTTCTGATATTATAAAAACAAAGATACTTTTTGAGACTTGGTTGATATGAAGAAACAATTCAGTCGGTTGCTGCAGATGGCAGCTCAAACTGAGCTCTAAAAAGCTAACCCTAAAAGAATAAATAAAAAAGTGCAATATTGTTAAAACACCTACCAGGGATTCTTTGTCTTGTTCGAAGGTTTGACATTGACTACGTTGTTGTAAGTCTTATTTTATTGTTATGCCTATTTGACCATCATTGATTGTAGTTCCTCTATTTCTTTGTAATGAGAAGAATTTAAATATTCTTTATAAACAGAAATGCATTTTCTCTCACACATTGTGATGACTCAGCTGTTTTCTGTCAAACCTTCTGCTTGAAGCCAAAACTACAGTTAGAATCTCATGACAAATGACCACGCTCTGTTCAATTTCCCAGAGATTCCACTGTCTGCTCACCACAATGTAAACTTTCTGTCTCAGTCTAGTTTGACATCTCATCTTTCCATTTTTCCTTCCTCTGCCGTATAATGGCTTCAGCTTTCCTTTGTCCTGTCGACTGTGTTTTGCTGTCTATCTGTCAAAGAGACAACTTCCTCCCTCAGATACTGTCATTGGCAGTCATGGCTGGAGATAAACTCTGCAAGAACAGCTGGAGCTAGCCTCTAACACACCATGCCAAGGTCAAGCACTGAAGGACACAACAGAAACGGGCCACTTGAGGACTGTAAAGTTGAGTGTTCTCATATCAGAATTTTTCTTTCCCATTAAAATTTCTAATTTTGCTTAACACCATTCTTCATAATGCAGCCTTTGATAAGTGTTCATTTTACCGTTAAATTTCCGGCTCATCTGTCTTTTAGTATCTAAATTACCAATGTTGAGGTTTATGTTGCTTCAGTTGAGGAGCTGGAATCAGTTTTGTGCCAGTGTCTGTGATTAAGGATGTTCGGCTCAGGACTGTGTCAAAGATTTTGCTTTACAATGCTGGGCCCTCCGTCAGGGAGCTCTAACTCTGCCTACAGCTGACAGATAAAGTGAGCTGCCAGTAAATAATGGGAATCACTCAAAGACCTTGGAGGTGGCCCCTGAACTAATTTAACATGCCTTTTCTAAAGGAAATTGTTCTGCATAGCAGCTTTATTCTGCTTTGCAAAAAAATAAAATTGTGCTCTTTGCTGATTAAGTTTAGGGCAGAGGGTCAATACGAAGGTTGTTGGTCAAAACTGTGACTTGTGCAGTTCATAAGGTAGAAACAAAACAAGAAATAAGACACTCTTGTCTCTCTTTGATTTATTGGAAGGACTTGCCATATTAAATATTTATGGGATGCGGCTTTTTTTTTCAATAACTACAAAAACGTCTCTGTCATCAATCTTTGTCTTATACCAGCCACATGCTCACTTTCACTTTGCAGCAATGAGGAACGTGGACATATAGATTTCCATCTGAAATCAGTGCAAGAGAAGTAGAAATCAATAAGAAGATTTGTTTCAGGCAGCCTGAGAATATAGCTAGACTGGCACCAGCCAGACTTTCCAAAAGCCAGAAACAAACTCAAAACACAGAAATAATCAGATTCTTTCAGTTGAGCCATCTCTGGACAATACTCACAACATGTGGGTTCATCTCTAGACCATCTTCCAACCGCCAACGCTTAACGTGCAAAGGGGATTTTTTTATTTATTTTTTTGCTTGATCTGCCAAAATAACATAGCAATCCTATTAATTTCATTTTTAAAGCCCCAATTGAAAACTAAATATTTTCCTTGGGCCTTTTGCAGAAAAAGTAAACAGTCTTAATCTGGTCAGAATCAATGTAATTAGGTGTAATTCTAATCCAATTTGTCATTTCAGATTCAGCTCAATTCCATTTTTTATATAGTGCCAATTCACAACACATGTCATCTCAAGGCACTTTACAAAGGCAAATATATCAAATTATACAGACAGGAAGGTCAAAAAGTGTCATTGACTTGCAGCATTCATTCCTGGATGAGCACGTAGTGACAGTGGACAGTCACTTGCATTGTATCGTTGGTATTGCAAAAATCTCTCATACTGAATATGCATGTGAGGACAGTGGGGAGGAAAGCTCCCCTTTAACAGGAGGAAACCTGCAGCAGAACCTGACTCAGTGTGGACAGTCATCTGCTATGACTGGGGGTTTGAGAAGACAGGACACTGATCAAAGAATATTTACTTATTTTGGAGAAACGTAAAAGGGTAATGGCAGTACATAGGTGGCTTTAGCTAGGAAAAAAACACAGCTCATAAAATAACCTCTGAGCTAGTATTCAGGTCTAGGGGATAAAAGAGAGCACATACAATTGGCTGTAGTAAAAGCTCAGCCAATAGCTATGTCTACAAGATAAACATTGCTAAACACTGAAAGGCAGGGCGAACTGTATTATCTATAGAAGAAAATGAAGGTTGTTGGCAGCATTAGTTTACCTGACGCCCCCGAGTCTAGGAATCACCGGTAAATCTGCAGTCTGAGAGGAATTTGTTCCTGTTAGGAACATATGGAGTAATCAAATAAGCCTTATATGATGGAGACTGAGCTCTGTTCCAAAGTTTGGCTCATGGAGTTAAAATTTGGAGCTTTATTAATATGTTTTGCCTCAGCAATGGTGAGAATAAACACGCTGCACTGATTTGGCTCTTCCTCCAATTTCTCTACTCCACCTGCCGCAGAAGTTTGTAAATGGTAAAAGAGCTCACACTTCACAATTTATCTTTACAAGAAGTTATTATGTTAGATTAACTTAAAATTATTAATTCACTTAAAATGTCAAAAACATCTGGCATAGATTTTCACATTTAATGTCTTGTACTTGTAGATATTCCCCACAAAGTTAGTAAACACTTTATATTCACTTTTCAGCCACAACAAACAGATCCAGTCTGCCAGAAATCACGGACTGTTTGGCCAACTAAAACTGTAATCTCTCCGACAAATAAAATTTAAATCAGCCTAATGCTTTCCCTCGATTCCTACAGCATGTTCAAGTCTTTCTAGGTGATATTGTGATCAATTGTATTAAATGCAGGACCGAGATCTAACAGAACAAGTACAGACACAAGTCCATTATCTGAGGCCATGAGAATATCATTAGTGACGTTCACCACAGCTGTTTCAGTGCTGTTCCTTCCTGTTAATGTGGAGTTTTTCTTTCCACTGTCGCTTCATGCTTGCTCGGTATGAGGGATTGCTGCAAAGCCGTGGACAATGCAGACGACTCTCCCTGTAGCTCTACGCTTCTCCGGGAGAAGTGAATGCTTCTTATCGGTACGTTGATGCAATCAATTTGGTTCCCTTATATAGGAACTTTTTGACCAATCTGTATAATCTGACCCAATCTGTATAATCTGATTGGATTTAACTTTGAAAAGTGCCTTCAGATGACATGTTTCATTAATTGGCGCTATTTAAATAAAATTGAATTGAATTGTATTATAATAAGCTTTGAAGCCTGACTGAAGCTCTTCACATACACATGCTCACATACTTGATTAGCAACAGATAAGAAAGGAAGATTAGATATAGGTCTAGAATTTATTAAGTCATTGTGATCTACCATAAGATCATCTTGAGCTACCTTAAAAGCCTGTGATACATATCTGTTTATTAGGTATAGATTAATCATGTCTAAAACAGGGGGTGATGAAATTGAATACTTCCCTAAAACATTTGGTTGGGACTAGGTCTAACAAACATGTTGAATTTTTAAATGATACTAATATGTTTGATAATTTAGCTCTACTGGATCCAACCAGTTCAAGCACAGATCAGATTCTACAGTTACCTCCAAAGCTGCCACATTTGCTAGTCAACAATTTTTAATAGAATCTATTTTTTGTTGTTGTTGTTTAGAAAGAATCCCAGAATCCCCTTGAAAGCTGAAGGAATGGATGGCTCAACAGAGCAATGACATTGTGTAAGTTTAGCAAATGTACAAAAAACAAAAACTAGGATTATTTTTATTACCACTACTGATGATCAAAAATCTGCTGCTCTAGCTTTGTGAAGTCTTTTGATACAACAGTAGACTGTTTTCCAGATTAAGTAGGATTTCTACTGATGTGTAGAGGACCATTTTCTTTTTAATTTACTATTGTTGAATTACCAATCAAGTTACAGTGTCTTGTATTTTATTGTAAAATGAAAAAAAAGATATACTTGGCTTTCAAACTGTATTTCAAATGAAAATCTCCAAAGCGTTATACATACTAAATATAAATATATTATTTTCTTTCTACTGCAAAGTTAATACAGTATAGAGAACAGTCTCTTAAAAATAGCTTATCCAGCTGCTTGGTGTTGGTCTAACACATACAAAGTTTAAAAGATATGTGCTTTGATAAGGCTGGAGGGCTATCTCACCAGGCAGTGGGCGAGAGGCTGGTTTACATTGAGATTGCCTATTCTTCATATGTTCTTCATATGTTCACACACACACACACACACACACACACACACACACACACACACACACACACACACAAAATGCCTCTGGCTGGAATATTTTAACCCAGGTTCTCCTTGCTGTAAGGCAAACGCGCTAACAGCTAAACCACTGTCCAACTATGTTCAAGCCAGCTCATCCAACATCAAATATTTCATTATTGTGCACCGCTGTCTGACATGTGCTATACCTTCCTTCAGTTGAATAATGTCACGTCTTTTTTGATAAGACTGAAACAAAGTACTTTTCACACCAGTCCACAAAGCAGTCCACCAGTTTTCTATACTCACTCTCTTATCAGCCCCTTATACACATTATAGGCATTGCCTCACCCATCATCATGACAAGTAAAATACTAAGTCAGTGAGTCAGGTGAGGCAGTGAGGAGCTGTGGCTCCCCTCGGATGGCACTGTGCCGCGCACACTGACTGATGCAGGTAGTTGACGCTTGCCTATTGCTGTCTTTCTGTATATCACCAATATACACGCTACATTGCACATGTTCTACATATGCTGACGTTCCACTGTCACTCTTGAATATATAATGAATGTGTGTGACATATTTAGTCTTTGTAATCAAACATAAATGCTTGATTAAAAGTACTGGGCTCTTAGCGAGTAGGAACAACGGGTAACAGGAGCGCCTCACTGTGTGCTGTTCTTCTATGCAGAAGGTGTGGATGTTGCACTGACAACTCTAACAAGTAGGTAACCCGCTGTTTTCAGCTGGATGGTATTAATTTAGATTAAGATTTGACAATAAATGAGGACTCATTGATCAGAGGTAAACATTGTAATATGCATATTTAATTCATTAGGAATTCCCAATGGAGACAAAAGTTTACATTACCAGTGTACCTACGTCCTTCTCCCAGGTATTGCAGCTTTTGTCAGATCTAAGTTTTGCAAAGACATCCTTTTAATACACTGACTGACGATGAGTTCGGGAGGGAGGGGGTCTGTGGGCTATCTGTTTCTCAAACAAAGAGGCTGCTCTTCCAGGTAAGGGGTCAAGACAAATGACCTAATAGCCATAAAACCCAGATGCATGTTACTTTACCCAAAAAGGGAGACACAGACAAAAACCATGCATTCTCAGTTCTTCCATATCAATACTTGTTTAATATAACAACTAAGATATTTATTTTCCTCAACAATGGGTACACCCGAAAAGACTGGTACAGTTCACTGTGGTGTTCCTTCATCCCTGAACACCTAGTCACCATTCAGTCTAACAAACTGTGGACTTATTGCCATGTAACCATTGATCCAGGCAATTGTGTATGCATCCACCTGTGTCTTCTGAAACATCTTACAAAGTAAATAAGAGGGTTTGTGTTAAACACATCAGAGAAATCGTAGAATATGAAAAGTACTGCCTTCTTTGTCCAGAACCAGTGGGATTTTTGAGCTCATCTAAGTTTGCGTCAAGGCATGCAAGTTTATTTGCATAGCATATTTCAACAACGGGAAAATTAAAAGTAGTTTACATGATACAAACACACGTTTGTTGCAGCGGAACAATAACAGTCAAAGACAACTCTAAACAAAGATATTTTTAATATTGATTTAAAAGAACCCAAGGTTTCAGCAGTTTTGCAACTATGCCTATTACTTCTTAGCAAGTAAACAACTGCGGAGCTGATACTATTTTGGACCTGAAGCCTTTTTCCAATGCACAACATTAACACAAATTAAAATTACAATATGTGACTGCAAATTATTTATCCTGAAAATGGTTCTTCTATTTTCTCATTATTTTTCTCTCATTCCCAAGACTATACAGGCGTGCGAGACGGAGCTGGTATCTGTTAAGCCCTTTTTTGCTATGATATATGGCAATTGAACTGAACATTTATACCAACCACTCAAAGCGCTTTTACATAAGAGCCACATTCACTTTCCTGCACTCAAAACATTGACATATTCATTCCACAATCAGTGCGCAAGTTAGGGTTAAGTACCTTGCCCATGGACACACCGACATATGGAAAAGGAGGCAGCTTGAATCAACTTCCCAACTGAAAGACGACTCTTTCCACTGAGCTGCTGCAGACTTCAGGTTTTCTCAACAGCGTTTCCAAAAATACATTCATAAGATCCAATGTATTTATATCTTCAATATTTTAGATTCCCCAAGTTGAATTTAAAACACTGATTTAAAGCAGACTATAGTCCAAAAGTTTAATAAGCCTGTTTGGTCTGTGCAACCATTCTTTTGTGGCTTTAACTGTAAAAATCAAAAATCAAAATGTTGTAATGGTTGAAACGATGCTTACCATTGATATGCCATGGAAATTCAAAAATGATGGATCTCATTTAAACATAAATAAATAAATAAAATATTTTAAGAAAGTAGAATGTCAATTTCATTTCTGGAAACCCAAACATGTTTATATAGTTAGTTTTTGTTCGCCAATAATTATCCAGACGCAGGAGCCACTGGATAAACCTTATTTGGTCCTGAACAGCAGACTTGGTTAGTGTTTGCCTCTGATGGCCGGAGTCTGCTGGCTAATGTTAAAGAAAGCACTAAGAGAAACAAGATGATTTGAGTTAATCAAGGAACAACATTATATAACATTTGACTGTTCCATGCTGAAATGTTACACTATGAAGCATCAAATTGTGTTAAATTGTTAAGGATGTAATTCTTCAGGTATTTAAACGGCTTTCAAAGCAACAACTGCTTCAAATGTAACCTTAGCCGTAACAGTAGACTGCAGGGGGATTTTTAATTTTAATACCAATGTGAACTGATCTTAAGTCTCAGATGCTAAATAAGCTTAAATAATTCATACCAATGGACTACTTCCTAAAATTTCCAATTCCTTCTGTTGTAAAATAGATAAAACATGCTTAAATGGCTTTTACATGGTTTCCCCTTGTAACAGCAATGGAAGAACAGATGGTGTAATTTGTATTCAGTTTATGTCTCGGGTAAAGTGGGGGCAAATGGCTATCTGATGATAACACACTGAAATATTATGAAAAGCTTCTTGGAAAGTTTAACAAATACAAAGTGACTCTCTGTGAATGTTTAATGTTTTTAGAGCTTCAGTGGCAGAAAAGCTCGGAAACTGCAAATAAATCATTGTCAACAGTTTCAAACTTCAAGTAAAAACTTTTATCATTTTTTCTAGCTGCTACAATAAACTCGATCAAACTGAATCCGACGTCACAAACTGCTGGGCTTTGATAACTTGTGATACAAAAGACTCTGGCACGTAACAGGGTTGCTGTGGTGTTATTATGCATAACAGACAGGTCAAAGTCAGACGAGAGAAGCAGAAAATGCACCGCTGAGCACTCAGATGTCCCATGGGGACACAACAAGAGGACAGTTAATGTTAGTACCCCAAGCCACCTGCCGCCAGCGATGCAACAAGCACTGCACCAAATCCCCCCTTTAATGAAGTTTGACATACCTATGATGACAGCTGCCACGACACCAATGAACAAGGATACAGTGAAAGGAGAGGAGAACGCAGATTCCTATAAGGTAGCACACCTGTGCACCGCAGCCCGGCTCCTCCAAGGTGAGGGAGAGAGCGTGATGGAAGTGCTGGTGATTTCCAAGCCGACAGGTGATACATCATTCAGCAGAGGGTCCGCAGAGGTATACTCTCAGCAGAATAATGACAGGTGTGATGACAGTCGCACATCTGAATAATCGTGTGGCATTAATGTATGAATGTTGAGTGGACCTTGACCTGATGTAGTTCATACCATGTAGATTGAGGTCCAAACCGTCCCCTACACAAGAGACTGGTAGAGATCTGAGCACCTGGGTTTCTGTGTGTGAGTGCTTACACTCAAGTGTATGACGGTGTGAATAACTGGAACAAAGGTTTCTGTCTCCACAGATTTTCAGTTTCACTGTTATTTTGACTGGAATTAAGTTGCGGACGCTGCGTCATTCCTCTCGTTTCACTAGCAAATGAGTGCCTAGGTTGCTGTGCTGGAACTACCACAGAGAGCAAGCCATGGGTACAACACATTTAACATTGGATCTGATTTTGTTGCATTTTTCTGATGTTACATTTGACTCGTTAAATATAACAGCACTCCATAATCTGACATGAAAACTTAAGTAAAGACAGCCCAGGTTTACAATTTGTTCTTTTTCAATTTCAAATCTAAAACAGGCAATCAATCTCTATTGATTTTTTTAATTAACCTACTATTGATGTTTTTTTTTTAAATTAACAATAAAAAGGTTAAGGGACTACAACAAAAAAGAATAATTCCATTGGACTACCGCACATTGGGAGCACAAATGTTTCAGCTTTTTAACCAATGTGCTTATTTTATCACTGTAAACATACATTGAGTAAGCGAGCTGATGTTGAGTTGTTATAAAATTAATTAAGAGGCAGATATAAGATTACTCTTCTCGCTGCTCCTTTTCATTCAAGATGCGTTGATTTGGCAGTTTTATTGTGTGCATGGTTGTGTACATATTTTAAAGTCATTTTTTAATGAGATAAAAATAAACTAAAACTGAAACATAGCCACCCAGTTAATGGTTGAAATTGGAGCAACTGCATCCTCATTTTGAAACCAAGGTACATACTTTTGTGCTAACCTAATTTTTCACCTGAGAACATATATAACTCCTGCCATGAAACAAGTTTGCATAGTGTTTATCAATTATAACTCTACTGTACATTTTGGTAAGCAAGAAAGAAAACTTTAAATTAAGGTGTTTGACATACAATTCCCTAAATCTGAATCTGCAAGTTGGTTCTGTCCCACTTTGAATCATCTTGTTATAAAAAGTGCTATACAAATAAACTTGCCTTGCCTTTTTCCTTTTTCTTTTCAAGACAAAGAAGGCTTTATTATGATTGTAAACATCTTTTAAAACTACAGTGTTGTATGGCCGTTTTCAGTGTGGTTTAATCAAATTTATCATGAAAGAAACCCAGTTGAAGTGTCACTTAGTGTAAAAATCTAGGGAGATTATCTTCCAAAACTGCCTAACAAGGGATTTTCTTTCAACTACATTTTGTATTCCAAAGCACCAAAGAGGAACATGTAAGTAGAGTATAAGTCAAGTATCATTTAGAACATGAGTTCTGACAATTAAATCATAGTTATGAAACTTTGTAATTACCCCCGTTATCCTTAAAACAAAGATAAAAACAAAAATGTCAAGCACAAAAGAAGGTTGGTCTCTCTGCTTGAGTTTTTTTAGACAAAAATCTCAAAAAGGACCAAAAGACAATTTATGATCTATTTAACACCCCAACTCTGATATAATTAAGGCACAATCAAATGTCTAAAGCTGAATTGTGTACTTTGTCTTGAAATATGATGTTTTGAAATCTACAAATAACGTAAGAAAGTCCTTAAGGGAATGGAAGTTAACAGAAGACATGTAAAACGATCAGGAAATTAAGCATTTAGTCAGAATAGTGTATCTGAAGAGTAATAAGAACAAGCTGACCTGTTGGATTACGTGCAAAACAGACTGACCGACTCACAAGGAACGTGTCAGGATCTACCCTTCACTGCAGCTTGCTTCACAGTGTTTTATCTATTTTTCAGGGTAAAATAAAACTTGTCTTGCCCTTCTCAGTCTATACAGTATACAGACGATCAAGACCAAAATTATGTTTTAAACTGATGCAAATGGGTTGTAAAACATATACCACATTTTTTTTTACCTCTGTATGTTTTTTTCATATTTGTTTATTTTGAGATGTACAGCTTTTGAAAAACATGTCCAATTTACCACCGTTAAAGTTAGTCATAGAATTTACTGCAAAACTCAAATTAATTCTATAGTATATATGTCTAATGGGAGTGAGTTTACTGTACTTCAATGGCCTCCACCATTATCACATTTCAATGCAATCCTGGTTGTACCACATGAAAAAACTGCAGCAACTGTGTGGAGCTACCACGTAAATAGGAGCAAAATCTCTGGGGAATGTTCCTGATACCATGTGGGATCAACATCAAAAAGAATTAAGGTGGTTCTGAAGGGAAAGCATGGTCCCAAATGGTTTAAGTGGCTGGTGAGTGTGTATGTATATTCAAATAGGAAAAGGGTCTACTTTATTAAACAGGTAAGAAAAATAGCTGTTAATTATATTCACCTTCATCACTGACTGAAAAGCCTAGGAAGACATAAGAATTAACCAGCGTATCCTAAAATGCATTCTAAACGAACCCACTGGGCCCACTGACACGCTCAAATTATTATAGATTAAGCCAGAATTAAAACTAAAATGCAGAACCAACATGTCCTCAAGCTATTTGAGGAGTGTTAGCTCTTTCTCCTCATGTTGCCTCACTTGCATTCAGTCATGAAGAGGAGAGACAAAGCTACTGAATCAGAGCTGTCTCTTTTTTTTTTTTTTTTGGTAAAACAGTAACAGGTACACATATTAGCATAATGTTGAGCCTCTCAGGTTGAAAGGAAAATGTATGTACACGTTGATACCAACTGTAATGTAACATTCTGCATGACACTGAAAGAAAGTCAGCAGCCTGCATCTATGGCAGCGGTGTATACTCCTGCATTTAGTGATGTGTGAAATCAGCCAGGAGAGCGAAACACAGATTTGTCTGGTATAACTCTTTTTTTGTATTAAACCTCACTTGTTGTCCATAGTAACAGGGTAAACACTAAGGACTATCTGGGCTTTACCTTGACGTGAACATTGGATAAGAATCTGTTCAAAGCCGAGCTTTGCAAGAAAAGAAAGCAGTCTCTGTGTGGTAAATCCTAGGTTTCTGCATTACAAACACAGACTGACCTAAGATACAACTTGTGCATTTAAAAGAGACTACATCTCAGAGGCAAGTCGTAACTGCTTCTGCTGCTCGCAAGAATATTGAGATAGGAAACTGTGGTTATATAAGTTGCAGTTAAAGCTTGTGAATGATCAATAAACAACAATAAGTTTCTCCATATCTTTTTTTGGAGATTTTTCACAGCTGTAGTGGCTTGCTTTATAACACAGTAGGCTGACAGGAAGGGGGGATGGAAGAGGGGGAGAGACATGCGGCAAGAGACTGTGGGTTGGAGTCGAACCCAGGTCGACCGCGTCGAGGACTAAGGCCTCTGTACATGGGTCATGCTACCCGCTGTGCCACCAGTGCGCCCCAATTAAGTGAACATTTTATCTAGAAGTGCAGGAAATTGTCTAGTGTTCACTTATGTTTTCCATGTTTTCCATATTTTTTCTTTTCCATCTAAAGAGCGCAATTCATTCCAATCCAGCTGTATTTATAAGGCACTTGAAACTATCATACAACACCAAACTGCCTTGCAGATGAATAAATTAAACATATAGAAACCAAAAGCCATAACAACAAACAAAGTATAAAATTAAAATAAAACAAATTAGATGTGTAAAATGCAATTGAGATAAGCATTGACATAGAAAAAATAACATTAAATCTTACATCTATTCAAATTAATCACTTTTGATGAAAAAATTAAATGGATTATTTTCTTTGCCAAAACACAATAAAACACGAAAGAGAACAAATTGGAAGCCAAAAACATAGCTGAAAGATGATAACGATGCCGCTATATTTGGAAGTCCCCACCCAAGTGGAAAGCAGGGACAACCTCAATTTTCAAGTTCAAATTTCAGCTAACATAGTATAGATTTAATGGGAACGGATCACATGTGGAGGAAAAGGTCAGAAGAAATGTTGCTGGAGGGCAGTAGTTTGGAGATATTACAAACCAGCACTCTAACCAGAAATTACAAAGAACTTGTGAACCCATTCTGTCTGTAATCCAGCAAAAATGTATGACTTGTGACAAAAGTGCTAATTTGAAACACAAATTCTTTCAGCCGTTTGATAGCCGCTGCTTTGAAAGAAGCATTCCCATCACTCCAACAAATTGTCAGCAGAATAGCCTACAAGCCATGAAGTGTTTGTGCATGTCTAATTTTCATCTACATGATTGGAAAAGTAAAAGTAGTAAGTAATTATCCATTTAAAAGGGAATATATCTGTAATGTTTACTGCAGGTGAACCCGATATTCAGCCGCACACAGAGTTTCGATTAAAAGGTTTATTGTGAGAATGAGTGGTGGCGGGTGAGGCAGACAAATAGAACCAGACTTGGCAGATGAATCTTGGCAGACGGTGCAGGCAGACAGAGATGAGCAGGAGGCCCGAGGATGCAGATTGTGAGTATTGAGCAATACAGGCGATGTGAACCGGGGAACCATCAGAATGGGCAGAGCAAGCAGCTGGAACTCACAGAGAAACAGGCGGAGCTGCAGCATGCAGACACAGGCGACCTCAGCAGAAGAGTCCAGCTGGCAGAGCACACATGAACTGGTAGAGCAAGGGCACATCACATCGGTTCGATTGAAGGCTAAATTGCAAATTTCCAGCTGTTACGGTTTGCTTTCATGCTGCACTTTGTCAAACGAACCAAACCGTTTGTTTTGACGAACCTGATCAACCCCTCGCCAGTGGTGGCGCTGCACCAAGAAAACAGAAGAAAAGATATTGGTCAGCAACACAGCACAACTTCCTTTCCTGCAAAAATGTAAACAAAATGGAATGGCAGCAGATTTTAGCCGTCTTATTGCCATGCTGTCTTTGACAAGTGTGCCAGACAAGCAAAATTCATCAGTGGGCTCAGCATGAGCACAGCATGAGGCAGGGGACTACAGAGATTGTTATATTTTACACAAGGTGGGTAAGATGGCTGTGCGTGAGCAGGGGCACATACAACTTCATTGAACTCATGTCACACTTACACAGATGTCGAGCAATGTATTTACGATATATGATTCACTTCATCAGTATTATTGCCCCATTCCAATTGTAGTAGCCCAGATTGCCCTGCATTGTAGTCCCCTTCATGCTTTTGGAATGGCCTCCGGTCCTCTTGGGATTCCCATATGTATTCGAACTGCTCCGGAGTTCAGTCCAACCGAGTCAAGAGCTAGGTTTTGAGACGTACCCGAGTTCACTTTTTTGGTCCGCATCAGAGTTTGATTTCCAATTCACACCTCCCCAAACTACCCAAACTTTCTGAGCAAATGAACCAGAATCCGATTAAAGCAGACGAAACAGTGCTGGTGTGATTCGCAAAATCGGTTTGCTGAATGTTCATGACCTTGTTTAGCTACTCTGCAGCAAATACTGTGATGTAATTGTTCAAAAAAATTTAAAACAGAGAAAACTGAACTGCTTGAAAAATATCGCCCAAAGAGAATATAAACATACCTACGCAGCACCTACAGAGACTGCATTCAACTTTTCTGCATTCCTAGAGACTCCAAGTGCACAAAAAAAATTATTTAAGGGCTAAAAAAGTGGATTTTGCATGATATTGGTGTTCATGCGAAGTCACCAATAAAACAGAAAATGCTGCTAAATTTGTCGCTAGTTGCTTTAAAAAAAAGGTCACTAGATGGGCCTGAGAAGTTGCTAAATATAGCAGCAAATTTGTTAAATTGGTAACAGTGACCAGGTGCTTCCATAGACGTATTTCCACTTCTGACCTTGCACTTTGCGTCATAAATTTTGCAGTGATCTTAATGTGCATCGCATTTTGAAAAGTGGCGGCAATACTTTTGAGCGGTTTCTATCAGCCATGCTTTGTTGACTGAACCAGTGGCTACCGACGACAATACGCTCTTGTGCATTCGATGCTGTGTCCATGTCTGTCATGGAAAATCGCCCACTCTTCCACTCCCTCAGTGTCACAATGATGTGCTTAGGTACCGAAACATGTTACCGGCTGATTTTACATGAAGAAGTACTCTGTAGTACCAACTGAATTTGCTCAGTGCCTACAATAAAAGTATCTAATTCGGTACCCATCCCTAGCTCTCATCCCTCAGGTTTGGGTTATTCCTTTCCTGAAAACTTAGAAATCCAGTTGTTTCTGGATATTCTTCATGCAGTTACTTCCTACATCATCATAGTTGTATCATATTTTAGTGTCTCTAATAAATAACCACACATCTATTTGACATGCTCTCATTTATGTCTTTGGATTTCTTTTTTTTTAAGAAAACAATCCATTTGCTTTCTATAGCCAAAAAGATTGTGTTTAAGAAGGTGCGGTTAAAAATGGTACGGTTGTCATCCATGTTGCTAAAATGCATTTGGTTTTTGAAAAAGGCTCTTTTTATATTAGACATTTGTGTTTAAAATATACTGTTGTTCTTTGAAAAACAGTAGAAATCTCAGCAGTAATTTAATTGTGATTCATACTTTCGATATTCTTAGGTTAGAAATTGGCTCTAAAATATAATGAGATCTGAAGGTTTGTTAAAAATATTTCCAGTATCTTGATGCTTTTCACATTTCAGTGGGGTTGAATTGACAGTCATGACTGTCTTATTAAAAATATTTTTGATCAATTTAAGGCCTAGAATTACTCTGGATAACGTTAAAGTGAAAAAAAGTTTTTCATTCGCATGAATAACTAATAGGAGACCTCGCTAATATCCTACAGTTGTTCAAACTGCACTGAAACCCTACACTCTAAATCCTCATAATTAGAGCTGCTGGGTCCAACAAATTTTAGACAGTCGTACTTTATTGGTATTGTTTGTACCAATTAAGGTTATTCCGTGTACAGCAACTGCTATATAAACCAGTGATACAAAAGTCCCAAAAATTCATTATTTGTAGCAAATGAAAATTGTTTATAAAGTCCAGTTTTGGTAATTTATCCATAGCTCAGACTACACCACCTCATAGTCAGATGCCAGTTCTGAAAATCACTCTTTACATATAAAACAGATGCTTGGACTTTAATACATACCTTCCCAGTATGGATTGTATTCTGGTGTCAGAACTTCCCCCAAAAGACAAGTGAGACCATATGCTGTGGTATTTGACTGTGACTATTATTATCACTTGCCCTAACATTTAGTTAACGCATGTGGGTCATGACTCACCTTAATGACTCCTGAAGAACGTTATTAGAAGCTACTGCAAATACTTCAGCACATTTATTTTTAGATAAAAATTACCACCCATTATGTAATTGTCTGTTAGTCATAAAAAATCAGTAGTAGTTAAATTACAGCTCCCAGAATGTCATACTGGTATATTTCTATTACTCATATTTTAAATTTAAACTGTAAGCACCCTCCATTGTTCATATAAAGTCATTTTCTTCTTTCTCTCCGATGCATGCTTAAAGATCATGACAGTGCTTGTTTCATCCCTCTCAGAGCATTTGATTTAAAATCACTGCTGCAGGCTGCTGTGTTCCCGTAGAGCGGACTGCTGTTGTACTGTGGTCTGTTCATTTGGCAGGGGAATGACTTCAGAGTATCATCTTGGAAAGCCATTTTATGCAGAATGAGCTATCAAGCACAGCAAGAGTATGGCAATCGCAAAGAAGACTGAATATATAACACCCAATGTAAGGCATACATTTTTCAAAAAAAGTCACACTTGATGGAAGTTATTTTCATGTGTGTTTTACAGCCCGCTAAAACCATCTCTGTATTAATATCATCCTGTGATAAAGCATAAGACATGTTCATCGTCATTCAATGCATTGAAAAAAAATAGTGTATTCCACCATGAGTCATT
Source organism: Fundulus heteroclitus (assembly GCF_011125445.2). Lineage (NCBI taxonomy): Eukaryota > Metazoa > Chordata > Actinopteri > Cyprinodontiformes > Fundulidae > Fundulus > Fundulus heteroclitus. The sequence continues at coordinate 17,704,076 of NC_046382.1, read as the reverse complement.
GGTTTCTCTCTCTCTCTCCCTCTTCTGTGAGTGAGACAGACTCCTGTTATGACACATGATATAGTCCACAATATGTAAATAATGCTAATAAATAAAAGTTGAAAATTGGAGTTTATGAGGACGGTATGCTTGCGTATTAAAAAGAAGAAACAAAAAAACACGGTTTGATGCCCAATGAACTGGGTATAAGGTTGGATGGAAATGTGTTAATAAAAAAACATCTGGAGGATACTAGAATGTTACTTTACCTTTTAAGTTATTTAAAAGCCTCCCAATGTTTATTTCTTAGCTTAAAATCGTAGACAGCCTTTTGAGTTCTGACTGCCTAGCCAAAATAAGAAATCAGGGACTGTGATCAGAGAAGTAATCATCAAGTCTGTCGTCACCAAACAAGTGTTTATTTGCCTGAGATGAAAACTACAGGATGGACGAATATCAATTGACAACTCTACCAGTCAGGCTGTTATGCTAGAATATACTGTCCCATCAGTGAAACAATACATCCATCCATCCATCCATCCATTTTCTGACCCGCTTAATCCCTCATGGGGTCGCGAGGCTTGCTGGTGCCTATCTCCAGCGTTCACTGGGCGAGAGGCGGGGTACACCCTGGACAGGTCTGAAACAATACAATGGGAGTTAAAGGAACATTTTCCCCCTAGGATTATTAAAGTATGTCTGATTCTGATTCTAATATCATGCTTTTTAATTACTTGCTTTTTAATTAAAGTGCTTCAAATATGCTTCGGTCTGAATTCCTCGCTATTCTTGCCCCTCAGTCCGTCTTTTGCCCCCTTTCTGTGGTGCAACAACTTGTTTTTGTGTGGTCTCTTTAACTGCAAAGGATGCTTTTCACACCCTATCACCTTCCAAGTTGCAGAGCGTTCCACTCCACCCTGTTCGGCCATTTTTGTAGAATGCTGGGGGACGGTGTGATGAATTGAGTGAGTTAATACACCCAACAACTAAAAATGTTTACTCGTCCACTTGTAATTTTGCCATCCTTGAGATTGGACTACAAAAACTATGAAAAAAAATTGCGGAACCGCAAGATTGGTAAGCTGTAAGTCCTGCTTAGCAGTTCCACAGTAAATACTGTGACGTAATTGTTCAAAAAGCGTAATAATTAAAAAGTATGACCTAAACAGCATATAAAGATATCTACGCCATACTGGAACAGACAATATTCAAATTGACTCCATTCCTAGAGACCACAAGTACACAACAAAACGGTCTTTAGGGCTAAAAAAAAGTGGACTTTGCATGATATGTGATGATCTCGGCACTGGCTCTGATCTTTTCCTCTATTCACCACACCTGCTCACTCTCCACCCTGCCTGCAATTAGTCCTCATCGGTTCCACCTGTTTTCACCTCCTTATAATCCCTGTGCAGATCAGAAGCCAGTGCCAGATTGTCTCAAGCCACCCGTACGAGCATTCCAGCGTTTCCTTATTCTGCCTGTCTGTGTCCGACCTGATTCTGCCCTACGTTACCGAGCCTGCTTGTTCTCTGTGATTATTCTGAGCCTGTTTGTTATCGAACCTGGACTGGACCTGGACCTCGCCTTTCGGATTCCCCTCTCTGTGCTGCCGCTGGATAACTGCCTCTCTGTGATCGGACCCGGACCCCTCTGGATTTCCCTTAACGGATTGTCTGCCTGCCTGTATTCGCTCTACGGCTTCAGCCCTGGAACCCCGGCCCGAAGTTAAACCCCAAGCTTTGGAGTCCCACCACCAGGTTAGTGATCCAGCCTCCCTCATTCTTGCCTTACACCACCTGCTGATCACTAACCTGTTGTCTCTGCTACAGGGAGGATCCAGTCTCAGAGCGAGCAGCAAGCCCCATGTGCCTGCGTCGGCGTTCCTTAAATTACCTCGTTTGAAACATCACTGACCTGCCTGGTTGAATTCTGGATCCAGTTTCCTGTACGTTACAGATATGTCCACTCTGTAATTTCCCTCTGGGATTATTAAAGTATTTCTGATTCTGATTCTGAAGTTGCTTGCAAAAGCTTCCATACCTCTTTAACCTTGGTGTCTTGTTCAAATATTTAGTGAAAGGTTTTGGAAGTTTTGTACAAAGAAAAATCTATGCTTACCTGCAGAATATCTAAACTTTAATCTTTAATCTCACCACATATTCTGAGTTGCATTTAAATCATTACTTGGTAGTGTTGACATAGTATATTCTGAGAAGTGAATATATACTTTGATCTAAACCAGTGGTGTTCTAACTCTGTCCTCAAAGGCAGGCCTTCAATATTCTTTACATGGTTACTTAGTTCAACACACTTGAATCAAATGGCTGGGTCATTAGTAGACTCTTCCTGTAAACAAGGACGTGCTGAAGAGGTAACTCACCCATTGGAATAAGCTATGTTGGCACACGGACACCACTAGAACACAGAATTCTGGTCCTCAAAGACAGGAGTTGAACACTCCTATACTAAACCACCATAGCTTTTTCTGCAAGTTCAGGGTCGTTGTCATGCTGGTATACACCCTCCCCAATCTGATATTCTTGTCATAATATGTGCCATTCTGCTTTCTGCACCCCACCATGCCAAAAATAACAATAATGTAGGACAAAGTCTCTCTTGAAGCTGCTGTAGAACTAGGTATCCTACACAGTGCACTTCTGCATTTCTTTGAATTTGAGTGTGCTATTTTTAATAATTGCACAGTATTTATTTACGTTAGCTGTAAATTTACCCTTACTTTTTTTCTTTTCACTTTTATATGTCTACCTTTGTGTGAATCTACAATCTTCGACTTCTCTGACACTTTGCTGCTGGAACATCTGAATCGCTCTACTGAGGCACTATAAAGTCTGGGTCTCTCTTGAAAATGAGATCTTCGAGCTCAATGAAAATTCCTTTGTCAATAAAGTTTAAATAATATTAAAAAGAAATATGTGCACAGCCATGGAGTTTTGGTGTCTTGGTTCTTACCATTTGGCCTGGTTAGTTAGCAATTTTTCATACTTTTAACTTTACAAAAACTGGAAATGGTATGTTTATGGTCTGATGACTTTATTCTGGCATTTATCTACATGATAACATCCCAGTGAAAATGGGAGGAAAATGTTCAGTATGCTGAGTGCTTTATTTCAATTGACTCTAGGCCTTTTTGTAGTGGAATGAAAAAGTAAAAGAAATTTCTTCTACGTAAAATAATTAGTACAATTATTATGTTTATTAGTAGATTGAGACAGAATAATGATCAGTTTTAGCTAATGCTTTAATTCATTTATCTCAATTAACAGAAAGCTCATGGAAAGTATGCCCAGTGTTTGTTTGTTTTAGTTTTTTTCTATCATGATAAGCAATCTACAATTCTGGCATGTTCATTTAAAAATACAGCAGACACAGATGATCAATGGCTTCCCTCTTAAAGCATTTCTGTTGATTTGTATTCCACCACCGAAATATTGAAAACTAAAAGCATTCCTCCCTATTTTAACACTGTTTTCAATTCTGCTTCAGAAATTGCTTCATGCATAATACATCAAGTTTTAGTTATTTATTCATTACAACTGTTAGCATCGTTACAAATACATGCAGCCTTACCCCTCCAGTTGCCTTTTCTGTGCCATTGCTCTGTGGCAAAGACTGACTAGAACATCATTTCTTTTTCTCATGGTAGATGTTGATTTATCTACTTCAATTTAGACTTCAAGCAATCTTTCTGATGAATGATGCATAGTGTTTTTCTTGCCGGAAAGGGAGTAATAAACATGGTAATAACACTGAATATCCGAGCACTAAATGAGATAAGAGCTGGAGCCTTATATTCAGCTGAAAACAGTGTCTCATGGCTAGTTTCTTGGCTCAAGAGCCAACAATGCTGATTTTGAAGTTGGTGGGTTCCTCATTGGAAGAAGAAAAAAATTTATTAAAGGTATAGGCTAAGATGGACTTCTAAGGTGGGGAATTGTTGTCACGATTCACGTTTCTGTTTTAGTTTGGGTCTTGTTTTGGTTCTGTGTTTGCACTTTGCTTTAGTTATTCAGTTCATCAGTTCAGCTCACCAATCAGTTATCAGTCACCTCAGGTCTCTTCTCAATCACCAGACATTAACCAATCAGCTCAGTCCATTTCTTGTCACCACCCGTCCTTTGATCAGCTCCACCTGTCAATTGTAATCAGTACTCGACTCTGTTCACCTGCTCACTCCCCTATTTCTACTTGCCTCACTCCTCCGTTCTCTGCCAGATCATACGAGCCATTTTGGTGAGTCTTATCCAGCGTATTCAGTTATGTTTGCACTATAGATACTGACCCGATTTTCCTCTTGACATCTGAGCCAACCTTATCCCTGTAACCTGTTTTTCCTGCCTGATTCCGACTGTCAACTTGTTGCCTGACCTGAGTCTGTTCCAGGACTATTTGAGCTTGCCTGATCCCTGTCTTTTACCTTGCTTGTTTGTATACCGAACCAGACCTGCTTCGTGACCACCGAGCTTGCCCGTCCTCATTTAGCCTGTAAGCCTGCCTGTGAATTGGACCTGGATTTGTGTCCCGACTCTGAGCCTAGATTCTGCTCTGGACTGTTCTGCACTTCTGTTTTACCGGTTTTTGACTAAGGACTGCTTGTGACCACCAACTCTGTCTTGCCCTGTTTAGTATTTCATACCAGTCTGTCATCCCAGTTCCACCCACATCTGTCCACTACTAAATCTTCTTTAATCTTACCTGCCTGTCTGGTTCGAATACTGGGTCCTCTGTCTTGGTTCCTGACAATTGTAGAAACAACCTGTTCTGTGAGTCATATTGTACCAAGAGATTGTCAAAGTTTACACTTTTTCGTCTCAATGTTTAAGAATGGAATGCATGTACTGGCACAATATCTCAATTGAATTAAGTTTATTGAGCAAGAAGGTAAGTAAACCTTTATTTATAGAGCACCATTTAAACATCCACATGCAACTCAAAGTCCATCCATTATCTATATCCTGCGTTTCCATGCTGTGTTGTTGGAGGGCTGGTGCCTATCTCTAGCAGTGACTGGCCCAGAGGCGGGGTAATGCCTGGACTGGTCACCTGTCTATCACGAGGTAACACAGAGTCAAACAGGACACACAACCATGCACGCACAGGCTCACACCTAATAGCAAGTTTTAGAGTAACCAATTAATCTAACACTCCTGTTTTTGGACCATGGGAGGAAACTTGAGTACCCGATGGAACCCATGCTTGCACGATGAGAACATGTAAAGCCCATAAAGAAAGATCCCAGGTCTTCTGGGGTCTTTTTTTTTTTTAAACCCAGGACCGACTGGCTGCAAGGCAACTGTGCTACCAATTGTGCCACTATGAAGGAACTCAGCAAACAAGCATTAAAGATTTTTTTAAATACATACTTATGTTGCTTCTCTAATATTTATAGGTAAAAAGTTCCATAGTTTTGGGGCATAGTGGACAAAGGCAAAGCCTCCTAGGCTCCTCATAGTAAGCTGAATGTTTTAGAGGGAATATAGTTACGATATAAGTTTGTGATGTAGCTTGATTCAAGCCTATTTAAAGTGTAACTCACTCCAAAATAAAAGTTTTTTATGCAGATAAACCATATAAACTGAGCCTAAGGGTGTTACTATAATGTTACTGTGCATTATTTAACATTTTCAGGTGTAGTTTTGCAATATTTGTTTTAAACCCATCTTAGTGCTGTCCTATTAGGGTTGAACAGCGGCTATTGCAGTTTAATTTTGTTATTGGTTCCAATGGTACATGCTTTCGTCACCATAGCCCCACATTCGATTATAGTCAGACACATGTCCCCTGTGGCGAGTCAGACCCAAGAGTTTGAATTGCGAGCATTGGGAGCATTGATAAATCGTTTACAGCCTTTGTTACTGCTGTGAACGTTAGGCCATGTTAGCAATGATGCTAAAATCACTCACTGAGTCAGCTACTTTAATCAGGTATCCCAAACTCGAACCGATAACGTACAACTCCGCTGGGCACCACAAAGCCTCCCTCAACCTCCAGTGACCAGGGGGTGAGAAATCCTACACCTCAAAAGACCAATCTGAGACCAATCCGAGAGGCACCAGTGTTGCCCTGGTCACTTTCCATGTCACTTTTCTTCATCCTCGCCCTGCCTAATCCCCACCGCTCATCTCCAAACTAAGCCTTGCCCCTCAGGGTCTCTTGGCACCGCCAACTTTGGGGTATTTTTCAAAATTTGTCTGGCAATGCGCTTATACTTTTATGTCAGGGTGAGTTACCCTTTATGGTTTTATACTGTATATAAGAATAAGAATCTTAACATCAACTCTGAAAGTGACCTTTACCGGTCCAGAACAGCTAAAACTGGAATAATATTCTGTCTCTTCTCGGTTACTGTCAATAGCAGAGCTGCAATATTTTGGATAAGAAGAAGTTTACATTTAAGACTTTTCATTTATGCCAGTAAACAGTCTGAACAACACAAAGACATACATGAAAAATTCAGAATCTATTTTTGACAAAAATTGTTTTCATTTGTGCTTAATTCCACGAGTGGAACAGGAATGTAGTAAAAAACAAACAAATAAAAAAAACAGTTTAAGAGATGACATTCAGATTCATGATCGTTCTAATTACTGGGGCAAAGTCATGTCTTGAGCCAAAGTACTATTTTCTAAACTGAAGAGCCAACATTAGCATACTTTTTGTGATAAAAGTTAACATAAAATTAAAATAAGGTGAGCTTAAATTTAGACAAGTCTGACACTTACTAAGGCCTTTACAAATGCAAACTGCAAATAAAATATACCTTGGACATTTAATAAAGCAACCTTTTCAAATAAGCTATTTAAACTTATAGCACTCTCCAGATTCCTCTGTAGTTACTTAGCAGGTGGGATAAGTTATTTTTGCTGAGTATTTGCAGTCAAAGATATTACATAAAATAACTTACTTCAACACTAACCAACAATCCTGGGATAGATCTTATCTAAAAAAAAAAATAGGTGACAAATAACAATGCCTCATCCTATTTCTATTCAATTAATGAAAGTGCTCCAGCAATCTGGTCGTTTTTTTTAGGGGGTGGCTCCAGCCTGCCTTGTATTTAATCACATGCTGCTTTAGTCTTTGCTAATATTAAGATAATAAACTTGGTGTACAAAAATCTAAACACGTTTGGCCTAACTTAGAATGCAGGTCTCTCAAGATGCTTTAAAGATGTGAGATATCTAAGCATCTACATTAGCTTTTATTTTAAGCTATGCTCGACAGCATCCTATTTTCTACTATAGCTTCATAAAAACAGATTACCAAGGCAGAGAAAGAAAACTGAATGAAGGGAAAGGTGTTTCCAATTAAAGGGAAATATTTACTTGTGAAAAAAACTAACCGATTTCTTTTCAAGACAAAAAAAAAATCTGCTGCTCTTGCTTTGAACCACTTTTTTTAATCAAGCTAACAATTCTGCGTCTCTTGGGGCACTTTTACTCTGCTGTGCACAGCAGTTGTTAGTTTTATTGTTGGTGTGATGCTGACCAAGGACTACTTGCTTTGAGGCTGTAATGACACATGCCAACATAGGAGAGCAACGCCTGGAAGTTCAGAAATGATAGGACATATGATTTTTTTAAAGCAATTTAACAATGTCAAATTTGAGAAATTAAGAAGAAAAAAAATGACGGAAATATATGGACTGGTGGTCGTAAAACAAGGATGGATTATTGTTCATTCTTGTCGTTATTTAGATCAGCACAATTATGAGTAATCCAGGAAAAACTTAGAATTATTATCAAACTACAGTGATTACTGGTTGCTGTTCATGGTTCAAGCGCAGTATGCTTATGAATGTAACATAATTTGCACATAGAAAAAATAAAACATTCTTCTTTATAAAATAGCAAAGTAAAGTCAGACCGGCAGATTCTTACCACAGATTCTCAGCTGGATTCACTTATGCACTCTGAATGCATCCATTAAACACTTGAATAAGCTTTGATTTTCCCATTCCGTTGTAGCTCTAGCTAAAGATTTCAGGTCATTGTCCTGCAGGTAGATAAACATCTCACGTCTTTTTCAGCCAAATTATAGATTTTCTTCCACAATTGCCCTGCATTTGGCTCCATCCAGCATCAGGGTTTTTGCTGAAAAAAAATAATCCCCAAAGCATGATGTTGCCACCGCCATGTTTCACCTCAGTTAACGTGATCAGGATGATGTGCAAAAAGTCTAATTTTGTTCTAATCTCACCACACGTGTGACATAAAACTTGAGGTAAAACTGCAAACGTGATTTCTGGACTTTTGCCATTCTTTTGTGAAACCCACAATGTCAGTTCAAGTGACCATTGATGGCAGGTTGGCAGTTGTGTTGTGATGAATTTAAAAGTATTCTGTTAGGGGATCAAATAAAATCAGACCTGCTTTAAATTTCTCCAAAACTATATCCCTGGTCTGTCTGCTGTGTTTCTTGTTTTTCATGATGCTGTTTGTTCACCTATTTTGTCCAACAGACCTCTGAGCTCTTGGAAGAACAGTTGTATTTATGCAGAGATTGCATTATTTTTTATTACAAATTTTGAAAAAGTATAAGCTATATGCTTTAGGAAAATATTGCAATGAGCTCAAAAGTGTAACTTTAGAAACTTTTGTTTAACTGTTTGCTAAAATTAGTTTGTCAATGTAGTTTGTCGGTGAGACGACCCATCTTCACTTGATGCTCAATCTACCCAGTAGAGACAACTAACTCTGATATCTTGAATCTGCCAGTAGCAAAATAATAATCTTATTTTTGCTCCCAGTGAATAATTCTGAATTTGCTTAACGTTGATCTCCACTTTTCTCCCAAGGTTGCTGTCGCCTTGCTGTTTGCATTGAGTCTGGATCCCCTGCTATCACAAACTGTTATGATTCTGGCCTGTCTGCCTCCTCTGCTCTCCCTGTGAGCAATCAAGTCCAGCTGCTGCAGTGCAATCAGCAGCATGCCTCTCAGCTGCTCACAAGCAGTTATAAGTCAGCCTGTGGCAGGCAGACAGGGCCAGATAATTGCAAGCCGACAAGCCAGCAGTATCCAGCACTTCATGTACCTGACCAAGTTTTTGACCACGCCATCGCCTCACGGATTTTCCCTTTTTGCCCAGCCCTCGTCGGATTTCTCTGCCTTTTGGACAACGACCCTGTTTCTGCCCCATGACTTCTGCCTCTTGCCAAGTCCCCTGAATATTAAGCCTGAGTGAGGCTTCCAGGACCTCAAGCCTGCTTCTGTGCTCCACGTCACTATCTGTTAAAGGAGCAGTTTGCTCTGCTAAAACTGCCGACCCCTGCTGAAGGAAGGACGCTGAAAAGGTTAGTGGCTTTTTGACTTCATGCATCTCCTTATTGAACTTCAAGCCACTAACCTACGTCTCCCTTCAGTTATCCCTGGTCCTCGGCGGATGCACTCCTGAAGTCCAGAGTTCAGAATAAACTGTTTAAGTCCTACTTCTGTGTTTCTGGCTGAAAATTTTGGGTCTTCTGTCTAGTTCATTACAGAATTATCTGGCCAAAAAATGGACCCATCGCCAGCACAGCAGTGGCGTAGCAGTGTGGACAATTCCATCGCTCGCCTTGATGCAGGAATGACTGAAATTATTTCCATGTTACGCACCTTGTCTCCTGTCTCTGCTCAGCAGCCTTCACAGCCAGCTGCCATTGATCCCCATGTCACATCTACTTTTTCTTCAAAAAGCTGGATTGCTTCTTCTCTCAATTTTTCTGACAGTGGCTTGTCCCAGGTGTCTCGGGCTGTGTTGGTTCCGGCCTCCTGGAAGGCTCTCCTGACTAGGATGGCACCCTTCTGTTTCACAGGAGTGACAAGACCTATTGGGTCATAAAGGCTAGCCACTTGGCTCAACAGCTGTCTCCTAGTCAGAAGCTTGGGAGTTTTTTCTCTCACCTCTCCCTCAAGGAGATTTTGACCTACTCTCATTTTCTTTCTCCTCTTCGAGAAGTTGACTGAGGTCATTGGGTACAGTTTGTCACTTTCAACCAGATAGCCGACTCCCAGGGCTTTGTCATCATCTTCTCTTCTTTGATTTGGAAGAATAAGGACTTTATTTGCTGGTGTCTCTGGTGCGAGCTTGTCCCTCCCACTTTGGCCTGACCGGACCCAAGGCTTTGGGAAGAATCCGCCTGCTTTCAGGATTTTTTCAACTCCTGTGATGTTTTTGTCCAGCTGTTCCAGGTCATTTTGGGAGGTAAGTATATCATCAACATAGGAGTCTTCCTCCAGGATCCTGCGCTCCTCCTCCAGGTGAGTGAACATGGGTAGCTTTGCAGTCTCTCTCATGGCGAGCTGTGCAATGCATCCTGCTGGCCGGTCACCGATGTTGACTCTTGTTATGGCATACTCCTCAAGTTCTCCATCTTCTGTGTCCCTCCAGATAAATCTGTGTAGGTGTACTTCCAGGTCTTCCAACCACACCGAATTGTACATCTTCTTGATGTCTCCGAGTGCGGCATGCACCCCTTCTCTGAATCTGAGTAGCACTGCCCTGATCGGGTTGAGCACGTCGGGTCCCTTCAGCAGAAGATCATTCATGCTTTCTGGCTGCTATTCCACACCAGGCGTACAGGTGTTGTTGTGGAATGTGGATTTGGCGCTACCAAGTGGCTGACATACCATACTGGTCCTGTCCAGTTGGTCACTGTGTCTTTGAGCTTCTTTGCTGCTCCTCTCTCCACCATTTCATGGATTTGAGCTGCATACGCCACTTTCCACTCTGGTTCTCTTTTGAGCTGCTTCTCTGTTCTCAGGAAAGTAGCTTCCACTCCACTTCGGTTGTTTGGCAGAGAAGTTGGATCTTCGATCCATGGATACTTTGTATCCCAGTGGGATTCACTGCTGTGATCGTCCGTGTTGATGAAGGTGAGGCCTCTTCTGATGATCTCCAGTTCCCTCTCCTCACTCAGCGTCATTTCTTTTCCTCCTGGCTGGCAGTTTCCACATCTGCACCCTCCACACTTTGGTTCACAAGCTGCTCCAATACTGTCCCATTTCCACCAGTTGAGGAATTCTTTGTTGGCTACAGTGCTTTTGGTTTCAGCTGAGATCCCATCCGTGTCAAGGAGTTCTTGGTACCTCACAGCTGTCGCCCTCATGGATCTTGCAAAATGGGTTTTTGAGGTGTGTGCTGCCAGACCTACTTTTTCGAAGAGGTCCGGGTGCGTTCCACCGACCGTCTTCCCCAGTGGGCCGTCCCAGAGAATGAGGTCACCGACCACCTTCATCCTTTGCGGTACAAGTCGTCCCTCGCGATGGCTGATGAGGAGTTCGATTTGTTCTGGCCTATGCAGATCATCCAAGTTGGTGTTTGGAAAGAACTTCTTCAGCTGTTCAGGAGTGACTGGGTTTTGTACTTTAGCGATGTCTTCCAAGCCATAGCAGAGGAGTTCATGGGCACGTTCCGTTCCTTTGGGGGTCTTAACTCTCACTCTGAGATGGTATCGCCTTGTTTTGACTTTTAGGGCCATTCCTCCAACCCCGTGGACAACAAGTGTGATCTTTTCGCTCCTCAGATCTAGTCTCCTGGCTGCACGGTGGGTAATGTAATTCGTGTCGGAGGCTAAGTCGATTAGAGTTCCGATCCTTTGACCTGCATTGGTCGTGACTTCAAGGAGCATGAGGATCACAGGGAGCTCTGCAACTGCACTTACTTTCATGCCTGCAGGCTTGTCGGTGCAGAGAGATCTTGCAGACACATTTGTAAAGGCCCTTTTAAACTTTTCTGCCATTTCAGGGGACAGTTCTGACACGAATTGCTGTTGCTCTTCTGTCAGTTTATGCCTCTTCATGGTTGCCCTTGTCTCCGTTTCCTCTTTTTTAGGGTCTGCTTTCTGACACAGGAAGAAGTGGTGGCCTCTCCTACAGCCCAGCTTTTTACACAGGTAAGTGTCTTTGCAGGTACTGTCTTCGTCATGACACTCCAAACACTTTGTGCAGGCTCCCAGCCTCTCTACAGCACTCAATTTGTCTTTCACCTTCAGCTCCTTGAATTTCTTGCAGAAGAAGAGCTTTTCTGCATGGCGCTCGTCACCACAGACAACACATCCCTCTTTACTCGTGGCCTTGGTAGAAGCATACTTCTTGGAGTCCGCTGGCCTCTTGCCCGGCTTCTCACACACTCCAAGTTGCTCAAGTCTCTCCAAGACCTCTTCTTGAGTTTTCAGGTAGGCAAGGAGCTTGTCAAAGTGGTTGTCTGGTGTGACTGCATTTTCTGGATTTACCATGTAGACTAGCCAATCCCTCTTCATCGTGTCTGGCAGTTTGCCCTCGATCGACCTGACTATAAGAGGGTTTTTGATGGCTCCGGTGTTTCCGAGCTCTGTAAGGTCGCTCAAGGCCTTCTCGACAGACTGGATGAGCTCGATCATCCTCCTGGGCTGGTGGAATTTTAGAGGTGGGATCTTCTCCAGGTCCTCGATGATCTCCAGGGCGATGGTAGTTTTATTCCCAAACCTGTTTCCCAGGACCTTGAACATCTCCTCGGCAGACTTGTAGGTGGAGAGCCGGAGGTCTTTGCGGATTCTATCATCCATGCTGTCCAGGAGTTGCATCTTTTTTGCCTCTGCCGAGCCGGTTGGCTCGCCTTGCTGCTGCAGATTTTCCCAGTCTTTTTTCCATTGGTAGAATTCCCTTCTTGATCCATGGAATTTGGGCAGGCTGGTGGGCTTTATTTTGAGGATAGTCTGCTGGGCTGGCTGAGGTGCTGACTTGGCTTGAGAAGAATCCCGCCTCTCCTCTTCTGCAGTTCTCTGCACGATTAGGAATTCAGCCTTTTTTGCCACAAGATTGTTCTTCAGCTTCCTTAAGCCTTTTAACCTGCCATCCAATTCAGTCTTCTCCTCATTGGGAATCCATCCCTCCCATTCCTTGAGTGCAGCCACTGCCTCTGCGACAAGTTGCTTTCCGGTTTCCACCTTGTGCTCATATGCATCTTTGTTGATGAGGGACACAGGGATGCCACGAGCCTGTTCGCATGCTGACTCTGCCTCCTCAATGGCAAAGGTCAGCTCCCCCTCGGCGTACCTTGACCAGAGACTGGACTGTACACTTTTTCTGACTTCTTCCAGTCGGTTCCTGCAGTCTTCTGTGGTCTTTGAAAGGTCGCTCTCTTCGTTTGGTTGCAGCTTCACCTCTTTCTCCCCTTCGTCAACCTCTGCTAGTAGACCGAGCTCGTACTGGTCGTTGGCACTGTTGACTTCCCTGGAGAGTGTGCAGAGTTTCCTATACTCTGTTTGAAGTTCTGACTTCATCAGGTCTCCAGTCACTCTTAACAGGTAGTTTGCTTGTTTCGTGAAGGCCGCTTTTGCTGAAGTCCTCTCTGTCTTCAGCTGTTTGATGGTTTTTCCTGTGGCTTCTTCCGCCATTCTTGCAGTGTTTCCTCGCGTAGACAAGGTTGACTGAAGGCCGTTTATCCTTAGTCACTGTTGCCACGCTGGTTTTCAACTGTCAAGTTTTGTTGTGATTTTGATTTTTTCCCTCAGTAATGCTCCACTTGAAAGAGCCCAGTCAGCAAGGAACAACTCAGAACAAGGATTTCCCCTTTTTTTATGTTTATTATTGAAATTTGTTTTCTTGATTTGATTGGTGAAGGGGTCATACAGTCATTCAGGTTGAAAACCTTGAACACAAGAGTACAGGAGATATTGCGTTATTTCAAGTTTAAACAACCACAAATCATTAAAATGTAAAAAGGTTAGTTAATTACAATTAACTGAGTGCAACCAAACTAGCAATGCCTTAGCATCAAATCAGTATAAGTGCCAACATACTTTAAGTTTTACCATTAATCTCACATAAATATATCTTGTTTAACATTTAACTTAAGAAGTAACTAAGATATGCAAATAGTGGAGTGTCAAACAAAAGCACAAGTCCAATAAAGCCATCAGGTTTACTGATCCAAACAATTGGACTGGTTTGAGTCACTAACTTAAACAATAAGCTGCATTGTCAAGCTTAACATAAACTTCAGACTTCAAACTAGGCAGACTAAGCGACAATGATTAACTGAAAGCCACTAACATTAGAATAAACTAAGTCAGATGCCAACTGAGAAACATTTTACATGTGCACATGTGGAGCACATAGTTAAGCACAAGTTTATCCTTTTCACCTTCCACAACAACAGGTGAATAATTCAAGAAAGTCAAATCTCTTACCAGTTGCGTTTGACGGTGAACTGAGGGATTTTAGTTTTCTTGGTTTGCTTGTTTCTTTAAGCTTTTGCTCTCAACAAACTTTCCTCCTTTGTCCTCCACAGCATGTATTGAACTGATGTTCAAGATGGCCGTTTAACAGGAAGTTCCTCCTCTTGACAGGAAGTCAGTTGGGGTGCTTTTCTGGTTATGTTGCAAAAAATGCAAATGATTGATTGCCCCCTGCAGGTCCACCTGAAAATTTGTTTTGTTTTTGGAAGTGAATGAAGAAAGTTTTTTGGTGTTTCCGTCGTGCTTTCTGTCAGTTGGCGTGACATCTACCATGGTTAAGGAACCAAAGCTGACCCCTCCAGAGTTATTTAAAGGAGACCCGGAGCAGTGTCGAGCCTTTTTAACTCAGTGTGAGATACACTTTGAGTTGCAACCGTCCTCGTTCCCGACCGAACGCTCTAGAGTGGCATTCGTCATTTCATTATTGTCAGGTAAAGCAAAACAATGGGGCACAGCTGAATGGCAGAATAACTCTGTTTCCTGTTCTGCTTACTCTGCATTCGCTGAGGAGCTCATTAGAGTGTTTGACCCTGTTCTCCCTAAACGGGAGGCCGCCAGGAGGTTGTATTCCTTGAGGCAGGGGGATAAAAGTGTGACCTCGTTTATCATCGATTTTCACATGCTAGCAGCCGACAGCAGTTGGAATCAGGAGGCATTAATGGACGCCTTTATGGAAGGACTCAATGATGATATCAAGGATCAAATGGCTACCCAAGCGTATCCCACCTCACTCAAGGAACTTGAAGATTTGGCAACTCAAATTGATCTCCGGCTCTCCGAACGGAGAAGAGGGAGACGACATAGGCAGGTTTTTTCTACCCCAGCCTCTCACTCAGGATTTCGCCCCTGGCCGAGGAGCCCCCCTCCTCCTGCTGCCCAAACACCTGATCCAGAGCCCATGCAATTGGGGAGAACTAAGGTTTCTCTGGAGGAGCGTTCTCGTCGTAAGCAACTGAACCTGTGCTTTTACTGTGGGGGACAGGGTCATGTCGCTGCCAAATGCCTGCTAAAAGGCCAGGCTCAGTAGGGGTGAGGAGCTCTCTACTGAGCCGTAGTTCTATGTCTGTCTCCTCACTCTCCTTTCCTGCTAACATTTCGGTCTCCTCTGTTTCCCACCAGGTCTCAGTATTTATTGACTCAGGAGCAGACACTGAGTTTTTGGATGTGTCATTTGCCAAGAACCATGGCATAAAACTTCTCCCGGCACCTTCTACCCGTAATGTACTCGCTCTGGATGGACACCAAATAAACAGCTCTAATGAAGTCACTGAGAAGGTTAGTCTGACTTTGGGAGGAAATCATATGGAGGAGATCACTTTTGTTGTTATCCACTCCCCCCTGTTACCCATTATTTTAGGAGCTTCATGGCTAAAGAAGCACAATCCCCACATTGACTGGCAGGCTAAGGAGATCCTGGGCTGGTCAAGGTCCTGTTCAGCCACTTGCTTATTGTCTGCTAATTCCCCTCCTGTCCCTGACTATGCCATGGAAGAGAGCTATCCTGATCTGTCCAAGGTTCCTTCAGAGTACCATGACCTGAAGGAGGTTTTTAACAAATCTAGAGCCACAGCACTCCCACCTCATAGACCTTATGACTGTGCCATCGAGCTTCTTCCAGGTACCTCACCCCCTAGGGGACGTCTTTATTCTCTATTGGTTCCAGAAAACCAAGCTATGAAGAAGTATGTGGAGGACTCCCTAAAAGCTGGGATAATCCGACCATCCTCCTCTCCTGCTGGGGCCGGGTTCTTTTTTGTTGGTAAAAAAGACGGTTCCCTAAGACCATGTATTGATTACAGGGGGCTGAATGACATCACTATTAAGAACCGGTACCCCCTCCCACTCATGAATTCTGCATTTGACCAGATTCAAGGGGCCAAGATTTTTACAAAGTTGGACCTACGCAACGCTTACCATCTAGTTCGCATCAGAGAGGGGGATGAGTGGAAGACGGCCTTCAACACTCCCACCGGCCATTACGAGTACTTGGTCATGCCTTTTGGGCTAACCAATGCTCCAGCAGTGTTTCAAGCCTTGGTCAATGATGTCCTGAGGGACATGGTGGGACATTTTGTTTTTGTTTATCTAGATGACATCTTGATATACTCCCAGGATCTTGAGACCCACAAGAAGCACGTTCAGTCAGTCCTCCTTCGCCTACTCCAGAACCACCTTTTCGTCAAGGCAGAGAAGTGTGAGTTTCATACCACCACCACTTCCTTCCTGGGTTTCATCATCTCTCCCAATAAGGTTATTGTTGATCCCTCCAAGGTTACGGCGGTCTTAGAATGGCCCACGCCGACTGATCGTAAGCAACTGCAGAGGTTCCTGGGGTTTGCTCATTTTTACCGCCGTTTCGTCCGCAACTACAGTCAGGTTGCTGCCCCTCTTCATTCCTTAACCTCATCCAAGGTTAAATTTGTGTGGGGTAGTCAAGCAGAGGAGGCTTTCACCAAGCTCAAGACCCTGTTCACCACTGCCCCAGTTCTCCGGTCCCCTGATACTGAGAGACAATTCATTGTGGAGGTTGATGCCTCTAGCACTGGGGTAGGTGCTGTCCTGAGCCAGAGGACCTCAGATGGTCGGATTCACCCTTGTGCTTTTTTTTCTAGGACATTGTCGCAGGCAGAGCGCAACTATGATGTGGGGAATCGGGAACTCCTGGCAGTTAAATTAGCCCTTGAAGAATGGAGGCACTGGCTGGAAGGGTCCAAGGAACCGTTTCTGGTCTGGACTGACCATAAGAATTTAGAGTACTTAAAGTCTGCTAAGCGCCTTAACTCCAGGCAAGCGAGATGGGCCATGTTCTTCGGGCGATTTAACTTTGTCCTTTCTTTCAGACCTGGGATAAAAAACATGAAACCGGATGCCCTGTCCAGAATTCATGAACCCTCAGAGTTGGTGACCAGTGGGGCTGAGGAGTTCATTCTCCCTGAGGCGGTCCGGTTGTCTGTTACCATGCTAGAGCTGGAAGGAGAGGTCAGGGAAGCCACAAGGGACTTGACGGTTCCCACTTCGTGTCCTCCAGATCGACTGTTTGTCCCCGACCGTCTGGTCCCCAAGGTACTGGACTTGTGCCACAGCTCCCATCTTTTCTGTCATCCTGGGGTCAGCAAGACACTACAGGTGGTCCGGTCCCAGTTCTGGTGGCCATCTCTGACGAAGGATGTCAAGGAGTTTGTTGCTACCTGTCAAAGATGTTGCCAAGCTAAGCCCTCTCGCCGCCCACCCTCAGGGTTGCTGCGACCCCTCCCTATCCCGTCACGTCCCTGGTCTCACATCGCCATGGACTTTGTCACAGGTCTGCCCCCCTCTAATGGTTTCACGGTCTTGTTGACTATCATTGACAGGTTCTCCAAGATGCTTCATCTGGTGCCCCTTAAAGGACTGCCATCTGCTAAGGAGATGGGAGGGGTCTTAGCTCGTGAGGTCTTCCGTCTTCACGGACTGCCCAAGGACATCGTCTCTGACAGAGGACCACAGTTCGTTTCCAGGTTCTGGAGGGAGTTTTGCTCCATGCTGGGCATCTCTGTCAGTTTATCTTCTGGTTTCCACCCACAGACTGATGGACAGACGGAAAGGGCCAACCAAGAGATTGAAACCAAACTTCGCATCCTCTGTGAGTCTGACCCAACTAAATGGTCGCACAATTTGCCATTGGTGGAGCAGGCTATCAACGCTCTCCCATCCTGCACTACTGGTCTTTCCCCCTTCTATGTTGTCCATGGTTTTCAGCCCCCGGTGTTCTCAGTTCAAGAAAGAGAGGCCAAAGTCCCCTCTGCCTATGCCGCCGCCGTCAGGTGTCAACATATCTGGAGGAGGGCCAGGAGGTCTATGATCAAGATGTCTGGGGTTCAGTCCAGGGCTGCCAACCGCCATCGCATACCTGCTCCCAATTACCAGGTGGGCCAGAAGGTCTGGTTGTCCTCTAAGGACCTTCCCCTGCGGGTGGAGAGCCGTAAGTTGACACCCCGCTTTATTGGCCCTTTCCCCATTTCCAAGGTTGTGAACCCAGTGGCTGTTCGCCTCCAGTTACCCCGGTCTATGCGGATTTCGCCAACATTTCATGTGTCCCGGGTCAAGCCCTATGTCCCACCTCGCTTCGGGCCCACCTCCAATCCCCCTCCTCCCACCCGTTTTTTGGATGGTGACCCCATCTACACAGTCCGCCGTATCCTCCGATCCAGGAGGCGGGGACGGGGGATCCAATATCTGGTGGACTGGGAAGGATACGGACCAGAGGAACGAACTTGGATTCCAGGCCGTTTCATCCTTGACCAGACTCTCGTCAGAGATTTTCGCCGCCTCCACCCTGACCAACCTGGGGGTCCGTCAGGAGCCGGACCTTGAGGAGGGGGTACTGTTATGATTCTGGCCTGTCTGCCTCCTCTGCTCTCCCTGTGAGCAATCAAGTCCAGCTGCTGCAGTGCAATCAGCAGCATGCCTCTCAGCTGCTCACAAGCAGTTATAAGTCAGCCTGTGGCAGGCAGACAGGGCCAGATAATTGCAAGCCGACAAGCCAGCAGTATCCAGCACTTCATGTACCTGACCAAGTTTTTGACCACGCCATCGCCTCACGGATTTTCCCTTTTTGCCCAGCCCTCGTCGGATTTCTCTGCCTTTTGGACAACGACCCTGTTTCTGCCCCATGACTTCTGCCTCTTGCCAAGTCCCCTGAATATTAAGCCTGAGTGAGGCTTCCAGGACCTCAAGCCTGCTTCTGTGCTCCACGTCACTATCTGTTAAAGGAGCAGTCTGCTCTGCTAAAACTGCCGACCCCTGCTGAAGGAAGGACGCTGAAAAGGTTAGTGGCTTTTTGACTTCATGCATCTCCTTATTGAACTTCAAGCCACTAACCTACGTCTCCCTTCAGTTATCCCTGGTCCTCGGCGGATGCACTCCTGAAGTCCAGAGTTCAGAATAAACTGTTTAAGTCCTACTTCTGTGTTTCTGGCTGAAAATTTTGGGTCTTCTGTCTAGTTCATTACACAAACTTCACATCATAATCCTCCTCTGGGTCTCAGTCTCTGGTTTTCTTCATGCAGCTCCCTCATTCCCTCCGTTTCCAGTCTGCCTGCTCTCCATTGCTCGCTAGTTAAAGCTCCAAGTTAAAAGGAGCCTCGGTTTTGTTCATTCTGGCCACGGAGCTACCTCCTCCTCCTGAAGCCTAACTTCCTCACCTGAACACAGTAAACTTATCAGGTTAAATGATCACGATCAAGACAATTTCACCTACTGAACCAATCTCTTCCTCTTCAGATCCAGTTGGGGCCAGGTTGCCGAAGCCCTGTGAATTAAATCATCCGTATAAGTCTTACTTTGTCAGAAAGCAACAAACAGATTCATTCATTATTTACCCTCTCATCAGTGTCCCGATTTGGTTTCTACATGTGGGCCAAAAAGCTCTCTGGAAATATGGCAATGACAAGTTATGTTATATAAACAGCCTCCATTTTAGTTCCTTTATCCATACATCTATAAACATAATGCAGTAAAATATCATGTAAGCAGCTGATACAACATCAGGATGCACGAGCTGCTAAATAAATTTAGTCTAAAATAACAAAATCTGATCATTTGTATCCAGTTAGTTTCGCTACCTACATGATCTTTTCACAAGATCACAGAATAATCTTTTTTTTTTATATTCAGATGCTCCAATTTGGCAGTTTGAGAGATCCATATGTCAAATTTTCATAAGCATTAGCATTTTCTTACAACTTTGATACAGCCACCTGTTACACTCTCATTCTGGCCACATATAAATGAGTAAACACATTATATAGACAAATAAAAACTTTTAGAGTTGTGCAGCTGGTTAAATGTGTCGGATTAGACTGGTCTTCAGCAGTAACTCCTCTTTCCTTTTGTGCTGTAATCCTCCATGTACAGCTTTAAACAAACTCCCCAACTTCGCCAAATGGAGAGCCTTCAGTATCCTATTGTCCTTTTGCCATTTTGTGTTTTCCCTTCACACACAGAAATCCAGTTGGTTTTCAACTTTCCAGAGTTTTTTTTTTTTTTTCCTTACAGAAACATTTCCAGAGAAGAATGGGAAACGCTTGAAAACAATTTCCAGTTCTCAGTGTATCGGACCTGTGATTAACACCTCATGGACAAAATTTGGGTTTGTCCCTTTTGAGCTCCAATTAGAAAGCATCAATTCAAGGATGTGTTTCTATGTGTGTTTTTTTATCATTTTCACTGCCAGGCAGAGTCAATATTTTATCTGGACAATTTTCTTATTCACCTCACCACAATAACAAGCTGTTATTGCAGCAAAATTTTGCTGCTACAAGCAATTACTGCTAAAGGGCTCCACAAGGTGGGCTTAGTGAACTATTTTTAGAAAGCATCATCCCTGCTACAATATGAGATTTAATGCACAGGAGGTGAGATTTTTCATTCCACTCCATTGCAATGAAGCATTGTCTGTTGTTTATGTTTTTTGTCATGATAATGTATTCATGAAGAAACCCATTTAACCTGTTCCAAAGATTACATACATATCCATGCAATGCCATATTACATTTTGCCGTATTTTGCAAGCGGTAAGTATTTCATTATTAAACCAAGCGGGTATGTGGGAAAAAAATCTATTGAGTTGTTTATTTTGTGCTTACTATAGGTATAGTTGGCATGGGTTCAAAATGTACGGTTTATGGGGATAATTCAATATATTCTGTCTTACTTTAAAGGACGTAATATGGAACATTATGATAATAAAGGGACCTTTCCTGCAGAAATGTGTTTTGTGTTGTGAGATCTATGTTTGAGTTGGTTGTCCTTTGTTATAATCGTGTTAGTAACACATTTTTTTCTGAGGATTTTTCTCTCAATGTTACTTGGTGATGTCAGCATAACGTACCAAGTTTAAATAAAAAAAATTGATGATAATAATTATCATCATCTTTATTGTCTTTGCAACTTACATACATTCCAATTAAATTTGTCCTTTTTGCAGTAGTACAACTGCAGACCTTCTTCATCATTAGTTATATTTTAAATCTATATAAACACTAGCATACTGTTGATTAAGCTTTCAGAAATAACTACAGACTCTCTGTAAAACAGAGGTTTTACAAGGTTGAAAAGGGTTTTTTTTTTTTCTATCTACAGAACACCTAATTAAAGAAATAATGTTATTTATAAGTTAAAAAAAACTTTCCGACTTCAAAGCATTGGTCAATTTTCCCAGTAAGGGGTCATCCATCGGTCAAATTAAAATCACAAATTGTGTTTGTTTTAATTTTTTTTTTTTTTTAAAAAAGGTCTATTTTTCGAGAGAAATGTAGGCCTGATGTTGAAGTTACAATAAACCTTTTTAATTATGATTTTTTGTAGCTTATCCTTGCATTAGTGGTCAAGCACCCCCAAGCCAATAGCAAAAATCGTTTGGCCACCAACACAACTTTTGACTTTGAGTTCTTTAAGTCACTCCTATAAAGTATAAAATGCTCGGTGCACCACTGGTAGAGATTAAAATGAGTAAAATATGCTTTATTTTTTTGATCTGAGTTAGATGGCTACTTTCAATTTAATATAAAGTAAAAGTACAGTTTCTGTCACCTGAGCAACACACTTCAAGCTGCACATATAGCAACCTTCATTTCTGTGTCCAATACTTTTATGACACTAACAAACTTAGCAGTTTCTAACAGAGACGTACTGTGTATCTTTGCTAGTGGAGGTTATAACTAGAACAGGTCCGATAGATAACTTTTGGAGGCTGGTAGACGTTAACGGCTGCATTGTTTTCATATCCTACTCCAGATTGACATTCCTACCTCACTGCTGCACCTGCACACAAAATTTGTGACTGGAGGTGAGTCACCTTGAAGGAAATGAGGAGTGGCACCAAACGTGTACCAACATTTTACTTTACAAACAATCACTGCACTGCATAATTCGATCTCATTCATACAACAACTTAAAAGCTTGTTTTGAAAAAATATCATTTGTCTCGTATAATGTTTTAAAGATCAATAGTTTCACATTATTTGTGCAGCAATGTCATTATTTTTCACTTTGCTACCTCTGATTTCCTCCTTTTTTAATCTGTGAACGTGAGAAGTTCGATGTTAAAGTAAAAGAAAGTTATTTGATTATGTTTTTTGTTCCTTTTTTTATATATAGTTCTTTGCCATTATTGGCTTAAATGAAGTGGGGTTCGGGAATCTAATTATATAGATTTGTACTGCATAGGTAGGTAAAGTGAAAATTTCCAACTTGGTTATTATGTGTACATCTTTAACAGTGCTACACTTTACTACATTAAGCTTCATAAAAGCCAAAGAGAATTTTGTATGTTCCAGGTATTCAGTACAGTAAATTTGATTTTAACACATTGGATACAGTAATGTATCCATTTAAATCCATGAAAGGCAATCTAGTCCTTTGTTTTCTGGCTACATTGCTGCTTTGATTAAAAAATAATTTCCCACAACACTGCGAATCAACTACTTGAAAGTACAACCTCTCTGATCTGAAACTTGATAAGGTTTTTCTTTATTGGTTTTATGCTGTTGTATTTCTAGCCGGGGAATAGCTGTATGTCCTAACCAGGTACCAATGCACGAACGGTCAAGGACTGTGACATTGTTTTGGGATGAATGAGTTGGTCTGCACATTCACACACTTGCTACTATATACATTATGAATATGAGCATGCAGATGCATAATATTTCAGCAGCTGCCTGGCGAAGAAATTACATTCTGTCTTGCATGGTTGCTTTATATCTATTTTCACTCTAAGTAAAAAAATAACTTTCGTCCTTTATAGCAATTAGCTTATTGTCGATCTTTCATCTCAATGCAGTCAAATATCTAATTATCATAAAACACCTCTCTTACTGCATTGTCACATATGCAGCATGCAGAGCTCTTCCGTAAGATGGAAACATAGTTCGCCCTTTTAGGATTTCACCTGTTATTTTTTGTTTGTTTTTGTGATGAACAAAAACACCAAAATATCAGACAAATGTAGCTTGAGTAAAACAATGATAATTTATTTCCCTCCCATGTAAATAAAAGGAGAGCTGCTCTATAATGACTGGTTGTTGCACCCTTGGTGGAAGCAGGTGCCATCATTGATTTGTGATAACTGGCAATAAGTATTTTATATAACTGTGTAGGAATTTTGACCCACTCTAATTGTTTTAATTCAGCAACATGGGGGGTGTCAAATATATGAAGTCTTCAGAGCATCCAACGTTGTTCTAATTTCTTTTGCGACCACATTGAAAAGTTGCACTCTTGGAATAAGAGTACAGTAAGTTTTCTCTGTTTGCAGTTGCTGGCTTTAACTTTGATTCACTGTAGTCCTCAAGCCTTAGAAACAGCTCTGTAACTCGTTTTAACGTCGCTTCTGTTCTTGTATTTGTTTCGAACGGTACATGAAGTGGTACTTTCTGAAATATTTAGCCTACTTGATGTTGTCATGCAGATTCTGTTTAAGTAATTTCTACTGTATATTCTGCAGGTCTGGCAAAATCAAGATGGCTGTGGTTATTGAACATCAATAATCAGAATCCTGAACACTGTTAATCCATGACTTTTTTTTTATTTTTATTTAATAGTGTCCTATGTGGCGAAAAAAGAATTGTTGTCTTAATTCCAGAAAGAGCCCAAGAGATTTTATTCTCACAAGTGGAGCATTATCACTTTCGCCATAGTGCTCTGCTTGATTTATATATATAAATAGTTGTATTATGACTTATGTAGGGAATAATTCATGTTATGTGGACACTACATTGAAAAAGTAGAAGAGGAAAGAAAAAGAAGGAAAGAAAAGGAGAAGAGGTGAAAGAAAGAGGAGACAGAAGAGAGAGATTGACAAAACTTCATCAGTCTGCTTCATCACCTGCAAAGAGAGATGTAAAAATAGCACAACCAACTGATATAGAGTTACAGATACAATACAGCAACACCTTGATACCATCACTGAAGTATATACAGTATTAATCAATACGAAATGTATAAAGTGGTAGCGGAAGATAAAAACTGATGGGTATGTAAGTAACCGGATCCAAGCACCTGTTAATCCATGACCTAATAAAAGAGGGCAAGTGGTCTTTTGATATAGGGTCCAGGTGGTTTCGATCGTTTCTCTCCTTAAAAATAAAATATAACTTCAATACTACATTGTGGACTTACACATGTTACATTTGTCTGATATTAAAAGAAATTTCTGAAACACTTAAGTGTAAAAAAGAGGAAATCTATACTTTTTCACAGCACTGCAAGTCACTAATACATGTAGCTTTCTTAGTCCCGAATTCAGCTAAAGCAACAAGCAAGCATAAACTAATTATTTCTATTAGATGTTCTGAAGTATCTCTGACTTTTTAAGGTCTTTCAGAAATATAACTGATATGACAAATGCCAAGCGTTAATCTTATGAATGTCATTTAAAAAGGAATTTGAGTTTCTTCCAATGGCAGCCCTCAGTCATGTTCTGAGGTAGGTTTTCTGACCCATATGCAGAATCACAGTGAATGCAGAATGTAAAGATGAGGGAGTTTATTTACAAAGGTACAGCAATAAATGTGCACGACTGAGAGGGGATCTGAACCTGTGGATTCTGGTTCTGCGGCATTGTCTCCGGGTAGAAGGAAGGAGGTGAGGGAGGCATGGGGATCCCAGCTATGAGTGATAGTAGGAGATGTAACGGTCCAGAAGAAGACAGAAAAAGCCAAAATATAAAAGGTCATTGCAGAGATTTAACTCAATCAAGTTTAAGCTCAGTTTTACATAAATACAAACATAATAGCATAAATATTGGGCTATTTAAGCAAACCGTTAAAGGTCACAAGCAAGCTAATTTTCTATTAACAGCCACACAAATCTCTTTCATAAACAGTACATCACAAAGACATGCACACATACCTTTACCTTGACTTTTCTTTTCTTATTACTCTTTCTTTTCCCTGCCCCTGAAGGATATGTCTTAATTTGTGACATTGTTTTGCCTACTTGTCTTCCACCCGTGCTTTGGAAGTTGGGATACACATTGCGTATTGCATGGCAGAAAGCTCATGTTACTTGTGCAATGTGACCTGCCATGGCCACCGTGGGGCCCCCAAGACCAATTAAAATAAAACATTTCCTTAATGTTTGAGTAATGATCATCAGCCAAAGTATGATCGTTCTGCAGTTGCTTAAATCTCTAGTAGTAAGAAGAAGGAAATTGCAGAAAGGTGTGCAGTCTGCAGCAGGCCAGCCCCGCCCTCCAGCAGGAATCCTCTCTGTTAAGGAAGAGGACACACACACACAAATCCACACTCACACCAGGACAACAAGACTTACATTCCACATCAAACAATTCAACCTATGCAAATATTGTAGAAATAATGTGCAAAATGCTGAGCTAAAGTGAGTATCTAAATTGTGTTGACCCCAATAAAACCAATCCACATTCTGGCCTTATTGTCAATTGAGAACAGTGAGAGGTAATAAACAAACATATATTTTGCATCTGAGCTAAGTATACTTTCTGAATATGCTTAAATAATACACCACATAAGCTTTAAAGAAGGTGCTATTCTCATATCATTGTTTACCTTCTAGATTGTCAAGAGAGTGCTTTTCTGCTCCTCTCCAGGTGATTGATCAAGAAACGTCTTTGACAGTTTGATGGAGGCTTGAGTGATGAGCGTCCCTGTCTGTATCCCACCTGTCAGACTGGAATGAATTGTCCATCCCATCAAAGATCACCTTTGATCTTGCTGCAGAAGATAATGGAAAGCCATGGGCATAAGGTCCAGGTGAAAAAGTCCCATATAATCTTACAGTAGGGGCAAAAAAAATGCTTCCAATCAATCTTGTTCAATAGAAAGGCACTCTTCCAAATCATTTCACATGTGAGGTTTGGTTGATATGGTCTATCATGAGGTTCTCCCTTGATATGTTTATAATTTGACAACTTGACAGAGAGGATGCAATCTGATGACTCAAGCTATAATCAAACCCCAAGTAAACCAGTATTTCTGCTGATGCGTAAGGTTTAAATCAATGGGGACTATGACCTTTTCGACCTTTAAGTGCTGATTTATAAATGTGAACAACCAGATTTAGAGGTAGAAGTTGTCATGGAAACCCGTGGTGTGAAATTTAACAGGTACATTTAGAAGTGACCTCATAAATATGTGATCTCTCATTTCAGAAATTCTAATGCAATCAGAACTAATGATAAAGCAAGGTGAGTCTAAATGCTGCCTTACCACATACATTGTTTCGAACATTGTATTTGGTAGCATTCCGACCACAAATTCTGTGTTTTTTCATTTTGTGTGAAAAATCGACACATAGTATCACATAATTGTAGAGGGGTAGTGGGGCGTAAACAAAATTTCAACAAAAGCAAACGTTTTTGCAACTAAAAATCTGAAAAGTGTGGCATGAATTTGTTTTGAGCCCCCTGTTAATATGACAACCTGGTGACTTCAGAAAACTGAAAACTGAAGTCACCAGGTTAGTCTGTACTATCTGTACAGACTAGCTAGTCTGCAATCTGTACTAAGCCATTGTTGAAAGAAACTGTGATGAAAACTTTGCTGAACAGGTGCTTAATGAGAAATCTATTATATTTCAGTTATATGCTACACTGTCTTTACATGCACGCTCTGTAAGAGGGATTGCTGCAAAGTCAAAGAAACAACACAAGCCACTGTCCCGCTGTCGCTACATGCTCATCTAGGAGGAGTAAATGCTGCTAGTCAATGATTTGATGCAATCTGCTGGGTTTCCTTAGTTAGAAAACTTTCAACTACTCTGTCTCTATGATTTGATAAAAGGGACTTTGTAAAGTGCCTTGAGATGACATGTGCGGTGAACTGAGGCTCAACTATTGATGAAAGGTTTATAAGAGGTCAGGCATCTGAACAAGTTCCAACTACATTATCAGGGTTGTTTTCCCTCTGGGACTCATCGATGCACAGACTTCTTTTGTGCTCTCTGCCTTGTGCATCTCCCTCTGCACACAAACATAAACAGAAAAAGCAGGGCCTGGGGGATGGTCCCATTTGCCGGTTTCCCACATATCATGCTGACAACACAGTAAATATAATTTAATTAATCATGTATTTGTATAGCACTTTCAACCGCCACAATAATGGTGACAAAAGTGCTTAACTAAATCACTACATAACAACAAAAAGCCATGGTAGATAAAAGAAAACATAAAAACACGCATAATATATACAAAAAGGTGGGTACAACCAAAAGTGCCAAGACAGTTTTCAAGTAATAAACAGTATACAGTATTAAAGGTCTGCCTGGATAAAAAAAAGTCTTGAGCTTTGATTAAAAAAGGCCAAGTTCAGTTATAGATCAAGGATGTGGTGGAAGCTGATTCCAGGTTGAGGTCACAGAAAGAGCTTGGTCACCCCATTTGTATTTTTTCCATGGAAACATGAGTAAATGCCGACTATCTGACACCAAGGAAGGTCAGATAGTCAGATGGTGGGAATAGCAAAGATCAATGACTCTGATAAATAGGAGGGAGGGGTCAAGGTTGTTAAGATCTTTACGAATAAATTTGTAAATTTATCCTAAAAGGGATGGGAAGCCAGAGAAAACAAAACAGGTGCAATGTATCTGGGAGTGGGAGCTAAACAGTGAGCTGCTGCGTTCTGAACAAGTTGGAGGCTACTAAATGTACGTTCACACTGAATGCAATCAAGGTAAACTTTTTTGCCTTGATTGCCTGCCATTGGACCCTTGACATTTCTTCTTTCTTTCGTAAACAATCTGCACTGACAACACAAATATGTAACATAAAAAATATGTTTGTGCTTAAATAAATTAATGAGGAACACCCTCAACACGATACAAATTGACAGAAAGATCAGATTTTAGAACGCTGTGAAATTTTGCTTTACTCTATTCGGATATTTGCTTCTCTCTATTTGTGTATCTACCGCGCCTTTCACGTCTTTGCTTCGCTCTATTTGCCCAATATGTGTCATTCACAGCACTAGATAGTGTGCCAGTGTGAAAATCTTGCACACTGGGGCTATAAGGGACACCGATATAGAGGACGTTGCAATATTTGATTCTGGAACTGCTAAAAGTATGAACACGTCACAAAAGCCACAAAAAACAATGGTTTTGAAAATGCTTGATCTTAGTGAAAAGTTCTAGGTGAAACTACATAGGCAATTTATTTCAGATTTTATATCATTGTAAAATAGGACCCCGAGGTTTTTGACAGTGGTTGAAATTAGTTGCTGGAACTCCAAAAGTAATGTCAGTTTTTTTGCCAAATAAAATATATTCTGTTGTTTTTTTGTTTTTTGATTTTAAAACAACAAAATCTTACTTAGCCACTGATTTACAGCAGAGATGCAGTCAAAGAGAATATTTTGGATTACTGCATCCTGGCTTCAGAAGTAAATCTGCAAATCATCTGTATAGCAAAGGGGTTTGACATTGTGTTAGATTATGATAGATTTCCGAGGCAACATATAAAAGGAAAAGACATAGGGCCTAAAATAGAACCTTGCAGCATCCCATACAAAAGAGGAGCAGTAGAGGAGGTAAGAGGTGAACCTTGTCACTATGAGGAAATATATGGAATAACACAAACTGGTTAGATAACACCAAAACCATTTTTTTTAGCTTTCGTGCAAAAACAGCATGCGCTTAATCATGGTAATACTGCACATCACCATGAACACACCATCCTGGCTGTTAAACATGTGAAGATTCTGGAGGGTTTCACTCCAGTGGAAACTAAATGAGAAGAAGATATGTTTTCCAGCGGATGTTTTTATCTTTCATTGAAATGTACTGAATGAAAAAGTTTTAAGTCTGCACTCAGGTGTCTCTGGTCTACAACTCAAGTACTTTCATACTTTCAGTGTGTTAAAGGTGTTCATGGATTTAAAAATAGATTTTTGTATCTCTATTTTATCAGGTCACATTCAATCACTCTTGGGTAAAACCTGTCGTGCATGATTGATTCATCATCATAAATATGAGCTTTGATTCATCTGTTGGTTCCTTACTGCCCACATTTGGCTTCAACAGCCTAGGATGAATGAAAGTGACTGCCTACAAGCTGCCACAGATTAATCAACATGTCTGCACTAAAAACATGTCTGACATATGGATTTTGGGCAAAGCTTAAATGCTTAAATGCCACAACCAAACCTGGGTGACACTAACATTCCTTTTAATGAATGGCGAAGTATAACGGTGGTTTCGGCTAAACGTATTTTGCTAATATGCACTGTTAAGGGGACCTTGACCAACCTTTGCCATGAAATACCACAAGCACACATGAAAAAATGAATGCTTACAAGTAGGCATGTTATGAGATGTAAGATGTGTGTGAGTACTGGAGGGGGCGTTCCCACAAAGTGCGTTTCCAGGCTTGGAGTCGGTACACGTTTTTAAATAGAATTTGGATATCTGGGATAGTAGAGTTTTGGATAGAGTTTTCCGAGTTTGGAGACAGTTTGGAAAGTTTAGATGAGAGGAGCTTGGAGATTGAAAGGAGTGAGGAGATGATGGTGCCAGCCAGAAAGGGAAGGATTTCACCTACGTGGGAATATTTAACTTGATTTTCCCCAATAAGGTAAGGTAAATCTAACATTCTTTGGATTCATTAGATTTGCTTATAAAGCACTGTACTTCTCACTGTTTCTTTATTTATAGGTGAGGTGAATTAGCTGACCCACAAACTGACATTCCTTTATCAGCATCAGAGGAATTCAACATTGTTGGAGGGTGCCTTTCTTTGCTGTCTCCATTTTACGATGCCGCTGCTGAGTTGTCTGTAAAGGAAAATGTTTCTGCCTTCAAAGTGGTTCCCCTCATGTTGGAGCAGAGGTTTCAGGAGAGATGACAAAGCCAGCACCAGCAGAAGCATTAGAAGCTGGAATATATATATATATATATATATATATATATATATATATATATATATATATATATATATATATATTTGTAAAAGGATGACTTTAGTCTGGATTGTGTACTTGTGTTCCCTGTATATTGAATTTCCCTCAATTTCCCCATTCAGAGACATTAATGGAATTCTTATCTGACTGTTGAACATATTTTTAATTGAATTTTCTTAGTAAGAAAGCATAAAAAAAACAAAACATAAAAAACTGGTGTTTTCAAAACCCAGAGAAGTAGTGTGAAAAAAAGAATCTATTAAAACCAAAAACTGTTGAAAAATTCTTATTTCTGAATAAAATCCCCCGTTTTGAACATCATTGTCCAAGTGACAGAAAAAGATACACAGCCAGCCATATAATATTCTACACAGAAAAAATACAGATACTGTATTGATTTGTAATACCACGTCTCTTTGTTTAAGAGCATAAAACAAACCATTCATCATGAAAGCACCTATTTATTTACATATATAATAATATGCAATGCCATATGTCTTAGTTAAACAGTATAAATCAAAGTATTTCAGTATGAAATCACATATTTATGCATTAATATGCCACATATCTGTCTGTTAAAGCGCATACATTTATGAAACAACATATTTGAGCATTAAGACATGTTTTTTTTTTTCCGTGTGACAGTGTCCTGTATCATAACCACATCTCTGGCATTTGTAGCAAACCAAACCGTGTGAAAATCGGGTAAAATTCAGGGTGTTATGATTTATTTTAGTTGGGCAATCAGCTTCCTCAATACAAATAAATACACTGGGGTCACGTAAGAGACCCATCCAAAATGGCAGCCACACTGAAACGTCAGCTCCAATAGGCAGTGCCAGTCCATCGAGCGTCTACCTGTATAATAGCCCCATTTACACTACCCTTTTTTAACCGATCCATGCTGAGTTCAGAACAAGCTTGGATCAGTTAACCGTGCCGAGCTTGGTTCTTACGACCATTTACACATCACGCTAGCACGGTTCCTCGCCTCCTAGTGACGATCTATGGTACTACTGCTCTCTAGGATTGAAGGAGGGAATCAAGCAAATAAAAATAGCAGCGCCCGTAACATTCAGGAAGTTATGTTTGGTTATAATTGTGATGTTTCGTTGTTTGCAGAGAGACAGGCGAAGAAGGCATCCTTTTGTAAATGTACTTGACCGAGTCAGCTTTTGGGAAGTGGATAGGACAAACAATAGTCTAATCAGGGCTTACAGACGCAGGAAACAACGACAGACGTTGAGGTTCATCACACTGCTAAACAGAATCATCACTGGAAACCGTGTGGCACGGTAGGTAAGCTAGTATTTTTATGAATATCTGAAACCGCGAAATTAGTCAGCTGACTGTAAAGAGATGATGCGGTCTGCTCATGTGCTCTTTGTCATCAGAGAACCGAGCCACTGAAAAACTGGGCCGAGCCCTACTATCGAACTGGTCTAGATTTAGCGCGGATTGGTTGTGTCTGGCACAGTTCAGTTCAGTTTGGGTTCCATTTACACTCAATAGTTATCTCAGTTACCGAGCTCGGACCGTTCTCGGCATGGTTAAAAAAGGGTAGTGTAAATCGGGCTATAGTCTAAAGCCTGGAGGGGGGGCGGGGTGTTAAGAGACAGCACCAAATTGAGTTGCTCTGAGTCACAACTCAGAACAGGGGGTAAAAAGGCAGACGTGAGAGTATTTAATAAGGAATTCAGACCACAGCATTGCAGTTTCACTTTATAAAGACCACCACCAAATGATTTCAGTGTGATAAAGAACTGAAAAGCATGACATGTCCCCTTTAAAGCAATCTTTTGAGTTTTGTCATTTATTCATTAATTTATTCATTTATTACTGTGTTGATATGCCCATTTTATGTGCAAACCCTTTTTCTGTCAGCAGAGAATTGGACTGCAGGAATTTAGGTACTTCAGGAATAAATGCTTTGATTTTCACTGAACCAAGCACCATATAATTTTCACATCTTGATAAAAATCCAGCTTGAAGCTCCCAGAAAGGGTTCCTATTGTTTTCTATCAATGCCAGAGCTTTTAAGTCTACCTGTATATTAGTTGAAAGTCC
The DNA here is from genome assembly GCF_011125445.2 of Fundulus heteroclitus. Taxonomy (NCBI): domain Eukaryota; kingdom Metazoa; phylum Chordata; class Actinopteri; order Cyprinodontiformes; family Fundulidae; genus Fundulus; species Fundulus heteroclitus. The sequence goes on along the minus strand of NC_046382.1, from coordinate 17,671,906 downwards.
CTCTACTCTTTGTTAGGACTCTGCTGATGCTTAACAGAGTAAACCTCCACTTCATATTTTGCTGGCTGAATATAAGTATCAAGTTTGTATTGTCATTATTTTATTGTCATTACGTAACCATAATGACATTTTTAATAATTGTAGCCCTTTATGAGTTATGAACAAGGCAGACTGAAAGTCTTGGACTGCCAGTCCATGCCAGTCTGTGCGATTAGCTGTGCACTTTCGGTGAACGTGAGTGCAAATAAAAAGAATTCAGCCTTCTTTTTCTCTTTGACTCATTGTCAGGTTTTGGTGGAGCAGATAGGTATAATAAAGTGATCCATTTTGTTCTCTCTTCCCAGTAGCTTGTAGCTAGTGACTGGCCAGCATTCTGAGTAGCATAATACACAATTTGTAATCCGACCAAACAAATTGGAACGGAAAGCTTTTTTTCAATGAAACGCGTGGCAAGGTTCCAGAGCCACACAGAGGCTCGAAAGCCACGATTTGATCTAACTTTGGATCAGATAAAAAAAAACAACCGCAAAATATTAATATATAATCATCAACAATGCTGGGCTTGTTGACTGTATGTAGGCTGCAAAAAAAAAAATCAAATAGCTGAGCTCTCTTATTAGTTTAAGTGGTTTGCACTCAACTGCCAGATGTTCCACATCAGGGGAGCAGAAGGTTCACAGATGCTTTTGCTGATGTGCTTCAAGAGTTATGAATACACATCACCAGACCTCCAGTTTTGATCTTCCCCGCAGCTATAGCCCTGTTGGCTTGGTACAAAGAGTGGCCTGCTAGATTGACCAAGACATCTGGGATGTTGTTGTCCAGCCATGTCTTCGTGAAGATCGCTACACAGCTGTCCATCTTACATGAGGCAATCCTCAGTCAGATCTAATCCAGTTTGTTGCCAATTTATCTAACTTTGTTCCAGGAGGGGATTGGGCAGAGCTGGACAGTGTGAATTAGCTTTTGGTTCAGTGCACACTCCACCTCGGGTACCTCGTCTCTTTCTGCGGGTCTACCATTATCTAGGACCCAGAATTGGGGTTCACAGCCTCCGTTGTCCGCTGCAGTTTGGGCCAAATAAAGTCTGGTTTTGGTGGTCGGTAAGATCTGTAACTTTAGGGGTTTAACCCCAGTTCTAGCATCACAGTCCTCCCACACTGGAATAGCCATAATCCACCAATGTCACTGGCCAATTATCAAGCGCGTCCTTTCACACTAAAACATCCACAGCACTGAATCATCTGTCAGAGCTGCTATCAATAGGTTAATTTCACTCTTCATTACACAAGATAAAAACTAAATATCGAGTCTCAGTCCAGGAGTTCAAGTCAAGTCTTAAAAGTATAGTGGAGGATCTTTTTCAGTTTCGAGTTCTGGGAGTATCCCCTTATCTACCGGTTGTCCCAAATGCCAATCCTTGTGACACATTCACGTAATGCCAATGTGTGTGCATACTCCTTGTAAGTTTTCTCTTACTGGCTGAACATGCACACTTCTAGTGTTTATGTATCCATTTAGCTTCCGTTCATTGTTGACTGTATACTTTTAAAAATGGCTGATGACTGATCTGAATCTTGTTATCGCTAGGCACGGCAAGAGCTAGCGGGGAAGTTGTCAGTTCAGGGGTCATACACTAGGAGACGGTCCACTTGACAGAAGTTTCCAGGAGGAAGCAATATGAGAATCCAGGATCCAGACGAGAGAGTCGGTAACAGAAGACACATGCACCGTGCAGAGGTATCCAAGTGGGGCAGAGACCGGCGACAGGCCCGGTATCCAGGCTTGGATCATACACGGCAGGCAGGAGAATCCAGAAAGGGGCAGAGGCAAACGGTCAGTGTCCAGAGATCAGAAGCCAACAGGAGTACCCGACAGGGGCATGGCAAGCAGGAGCAAAACCGGAATGAGAAAGGTCAGTAACAGGAGGTCAGTACAAAGAATGCTGGATGGTCTACTCACACGATGGCTTTCAAGAATCTGGTAGTTACACACCGGGAGAGCCATGGTGTGACAGCTCAGTAATTAAAGCTGCCAGAGGTGTAACCACGATGCTCTGATTGCCAGTGCAGCACAGAGAGCACGGGAGAACGTCATGGGAGTGCACACATCAGCTTCACAGGCAGGAATAGACAGGAATCACTAAATTGCAATGATGAACGTTTTATATGACTATGCACTACAGCTACTAAGTGCAATATAGTGTATAGTGTCCATGTTAAGTGAATAGTATTGAATGTATGGGGGCGGAGGGAGTATTGGGAGTTCACCAGCAGTCTTATGACATGTAGATTGAAGTTGTTTCAGAATTTGATTGATCTGAATTTTAAGCTGCTGAACCTCTTGCCAGAGGGCAGTGGGGTGAACAGTCCATAGTGGCGGTCGGAGGGGTCTTTAATGGTTGTCTGAGCCCTGTTCAGGCAATGTCTGTGAGCAGTGTCATGACTGGAGGGAAGCGTTGTCCCAGTGATCCTCTCTGCTGTCCTGAACCCCTGACAGCTACATTGAGGACTGAGGCCTCTGAACATGGGTTGCATGCACCACCACCATTCCCTTAATTTCTTTAAAAAAAATTCTAGATTATCAGGTTCTTTAGTGAGGAAATAATACATTTAGATAAAGAGTAATGGTCCACATTCATATAGCGCTTTTTTGTTTCAAACAGCTTTTGATTAGAAATCATATGATATACAGTACATTTACAAACCATACAGTCTGATTAAATGAAATGAAATAATTTGGGGTTCACAGTTTTGCCTAAGGATAGCTTTACATGCGAAGCAGTGAGCTGGAATCAAACTGTCAACCTTCCCGCTGACAAATGACTGCACCTCTCCTGAGCCACAGCTGCCTCAAAACAAAGGTGTTTCTTTTTCCAACCACAGCCTGAATGGGAGGCTTCTGGATTTACTTTTATTTTCCATTCTGGAAAACATCTTTGTATTACACAATCTGCAGACATTGCTGCCTTCACCTTTCTCTGAATAACTTATTTTAAGTACCTGCTACTATGTATCTTCTCCTCATTATCAGCAAATTACTGTTTTTTCTTTGTTCTGGATGAAATAGGGAACCTAATGTAAATCAGAAAACAGCCTGGGGCTCAAACTCACTAGAGCCTGTCACTCACATATAATTGGCTCAACAAAGGGAAGAAACAAATTATGAATCATTTCAAGGAAAGCTGATAAATGTAATGGACATATATATCCACAACAACTGCATGTTACGATAAAATAAAAATGAGCCTATGCTATTTATTGCTAACATGATCTAAAATGCAGCATCCATGTCAACCACACTGCCATGATTCAACAGCAGAAAATGTACATGGTTTGATAGTGCTACGATGCTATCTAATGGCATCTCTGCTAAAATTATGTGGGGGGAAAAAAAGTTAAAACTTAAAACATGCTTTTGCCATTTTGTACAGAACTTTTCTGATTACGTTTTACAGGGTTTGGGCTTAGATATTTAATTTTTTCTATTTTTTAACCTTTATTTAATAAGACTACTGTACAGTCCCATTGAGATTAAGAAACATCTTTTTCAAGGGAGTCCTGACCAAGAGGCAGCCACAAACAGACACACAAAAAGTTACATTGTAAAAAGAAAACAAACTATGAAAAAAGGTAAGTTTTATTGAATCTGCCTGAAGAACCTTTAGTTTGGAAGTAAAAACACTCAATGACATAAGTTGAATTCATTTCAATGTTTTCTGAAGCAAGTTCCAGGATGAGGGCTCTGAGTGGAGAAAAGCCTTCTTGCCCAACTGACGTCCGAGCAAAGGGTACAAAAAGACACAGCAAATTGTTTGAGGGAACGTTCAAGCGAAAGTCCAAGTAATGCCTTGCAAATGAAGTTCTTTGCACATTTTTGTACTTCCATTTGACACTCTACTGCTTCTAGAAGGAGCCCAAGTGCTAAAAAAAAAAGTATCCAGCCGTTTTTGGCAATAACAACATTTTTTGTTGGATTCTTGCATACCAGAAGGCCATCACAGAGAAACCCTAGGCGAGCCCACCCAGCCCAGCCGCTCACCTAGTAAACCAAACGGAGTTCCTCCCACTTTTTTCCCACCATTTTTAGAAGTGGAGCAGGTTCACCGGTGTATAAGCTGCACAATGTAAATGACAAATGTTTAATTATAGGCTGCAATATACAACATGTGGCAATGCACATTCTTGCAATTCATTTTATTTTTCTTGGCTAACTCCCAGCCAGGGACAACCTTCCTTGACATTGCCAAGTAAGGACTGTCTGGAAATCTATTGAGAGTACATGGCTGGATTTACCAAATGACTTCTACCGAAGGAAAGTTCTGTCCCTACTGTTTGTTGAAAATCTGTTGATGACAGGGATATAAGTACTTAATATTTTTTCTTGTGTGCTTTGCATTGCTGTTTGGCAAAAACATGATCTGTCATTTAGCGCAAGCTAACGCTACTAAAAGCCTAAGGTTATCCCAGGAGACTTCCCCGATTTCTGGGGTTATATCCCAGGCTGCATTCGAAAACATATTTCCTAGCGCCTATTCCTAGCTCCTATTCCCAGCTTCTTTACCTTGACCTTTTATGGGGTCAACAGCAAGAACACTATCATGGTTAGGAAAGGAGCTTCAGACTGCTGTGCTGATTTCAAACAGCCTTTAAGTCACACGTCATTACGTGAAAGAAACGCACATGGAGGATACGAAAAAAATCCAAGCCTACAGCCTTCCCTAGAAGAACTACAAAACATGTAGGTTAGACAAATGCAGCGAGCGGCTGACAAAAATAAAAACAAGAAATAATTTAGGAGGATGGAAGCTTGTCACCACCAACGGAAGATTGTCTTGTGATGTTATGGTATGTGTGAATTAATGATTTTTTTTAAATTTCTTTTTTGACTGGGCTGATCCTTGCTGGTTGTGCTTCTGGGTCTGACTAGGTAACAAAGATGTACGGCTGTATCATTGTGCATCTGCTTGCAGCCATTTTGACTTCTGTATACTTAGATTAAAAGCTGCATAGAAGCCAAAAAAAAAAAGACAATCCACTACACCTTTAAAAAAAACGTTTACATACTCATAAGACGGAGAAATAGTGGGTCCAATGAGCAGAGAAGACATTGCGTCTCTGTTCAGCAGGGATGAAGAGTTGTGGTTTCAATGCCACCTCCTCTCAGGGAAGTGGAAGAGTAGTTATGAATGTGAGAAAACTTAGGAATGTAAGCTAGCAAGTAATAGAGTGGGATTCAATTTCTTTCTGAGTTATGATCAGGTACTTTACCTTTTTAATTTGATCTTTTTTATCATGATAAAGGACCAACCCACCACCTGGTAATGAGTTTTGAATGCTCCACAGGAGCCCCCAACTGATCAAACAATTATTAGTCAAATTAATCAGACAGCAAACCAGGTCTGAAGTTTCACTTTTAATTTCAACCATTGTGTGTTTATGTTTAACCATCGAAAATAATTTTTCTTGCCTCCTCTCAATAAACAACCTGCTGCCATGTAGATAGCATGTAATAGTTGTTATGGCGACTTGGCAACTCAAACATGCCACTAACAGCAGGCAGGCTTTCAATTTATATTTTTTTTACCTCTGTTAGCATCCTGCTCACTGTATATTGTGTCAAGATAAATATGGCTCCTTGTCCAACCAAGAGAAACGGGCTTCTGGATTGCGTCATATTAATACGCTTGGAATACGCGTTAAAAATTAGATTTTGTCCAAATCATAATGAGATTGTGCTACAACAATAAAAGAGGAATTCATCTTTAGATTATTTCACATCTTCACAATTCCACGCGATCTGCTGAAAACAAACTCATGTAGAGTTTACAATGAACAAATCCACCAACTGCAAAATGCTTTCTGCACCCAGGGAGTGTCTGCGAGGTACCCACAGTGGGGAGGCTGGTTGTGACAAGTGTGGAGTGATATGTCATCAAGAGTGACAAAGCTTTAATTCATTTTATGACAAACAGGAGGTGTGAAGTCGCATGACAACACAGGACAAACAACAAGTTTAAAATCACCAGTGGGTCGGGATTTGTACAAAGGAGAGTTACACCCTACCGGTGCCTCATCAGCCACACTCACATGTAAATCCTACGAGTAAAGCAGCGTCTGTCATAGCTGTCTAAACGCTATTCTGTAGAGACTTCATTCATACCAGAAATGAAAAACACACCTTGTACTACTGCTTTCTGCACTTCTAAATATACGTAAAAAATGTTAAACTTTTTTGTCACTTAAAGTAACGTATCCATCTGCAATATTCTTCAAATAAAAACAGTTTCTAGGTTGTTTTAACACCATCACTGGCATTCTGCAACAGAGCCAAACGCTGCCCTGTTTTTGGTGCACCCAGAAGCATATATTTTCTTAAACCACATCAAGGAAGCACATTCTAACAGGATTTGTTTTTTTTTTTTTTTTTTTTTTTTTGCTCCAGGTCTATTTTTAAGAGTAGAGTTTCCATGGTAACTTGGGGTGCAGGTATTGCTTGTTGGAAGTGTTTTGAGGTCTAGCTATGGAGTTAGAAATGAACAAAAAATAATAATGAAACAAGCTCCTCACCTGAAGTCTTTTTAGCAACATTGCCAGTGGGAACATAAGAGAACTGTTTGAACAGGGTGATTTGTAGTAGATAGGTGATAGAGAAAAGTGTCAGTGCTGAAGTTCCTTGATGGATGAAAGCATAGACTTGGCAGAGCGAGTGAGTTGTGAGTTTGTCTCATTTACACTATTTATCTTTCGGGTATTTTTGAGAGCTGGCTCAAACGCTGGTAACAATGTGCAAAAATCTCTCCGTCATCGTAATTAGAACGGCGTTGCAAGCCAATGTGTGAGATGTGGGAAAGCTTGAGAGGTATGATGTTTTTGTGGAAAAAATTAGATGTTTAACCAAATAACTGTACAAGTGCAAAGGTAGAATCTGCTTTCTTTTAATCTACAAAATAAAAGGCAACTAATTACATGCTTTGACTGCTGTGATTTCACTACGATTAATTGTGAAATGAATGCAGTGTATCTGATCATTGTACAGTGACACTATAGACTGAAATAAATAGCACAACATATTACAATTTGACATATAAATATGAATATGTTACTATGGAATAAAATATTGGTTCAAATAAAGATGTCTGTCGTTTTGTTTTTTTGTCACACTTAAGTGTTTCAGAACATCATACTAATTTTTACATTTAACAAAGAATAAATAAATTCATAAATCAGTTTTCAAATAATGAGAGAATACAAAATTAGTAAAATACATGTTTTAATGTTTAAAGCGTAATCCTCCTTGCTAAGAGTTAGCTGTGATTAACCACATTTTCTGGAAAGCTCAGTTAAATTTCACTTGCCACACCTAGGTGTAATTACGGTTATACATGTGGAATGAAGAAATCTATAAAATAGAACCTATCTGAAAACATGCAGTAGAGTTAAAAAAAAACTTTCAAAACATAAGATGTCATGCTTTGATCAATAGAAAATTTGAGATTTGAAATAGATCTATTGAAATCTATCGGTCTAGAAAGGATTACAAACCCATTTCTAAGGTTTTGAGACTCCACACTACAATGAAAACATGATATGCAAGTGGAGAAAACATGAAACAGAACCTTGCTATGAGTGGCCACCAAACCAAAATAGCATCAGGAATTCATCCAGGAAGCCACAAAAGAACCCATAACAGCATGTACAGCACTGCAGAACTTTATTTGCCTCATTAAACACAAAAAAGTGGGCAGAAATGGCATCGCTGTGGTGCCAAGAACAACAAAATGATCCATGGACCATTTTTCAAAAGTGTCCTGAAAAAATATTCTGCTAATTATTGACTGAAAAGTACAACTTTATGAAAGGGTACATCCCCTTTGATCTGGTGTAAACATCAACATAGAAGTTTAAAAAAAAAACACAGATTTTATACAGACAAATTTTGCAGTGGTAGTGTGTGGGGCCACAATGCTGTTACAGAACCTGGACAATTTGTAGTAATTAATGGAACCATGACTTCTGCTGTCTACCAGAAAATTCTGAGAGGGAAATCCCAGCCAACAGTTCTTGACTTGATAATGCAGAAGGACAATGATTTAGAGCACATCATTAAATCCCGCTCCACATAAAGTGCCGTAGTCCTTAAATCCAATTGGAATGTAGCAGCACGGCTGTTCCGGTTTGAGAACCTTCTAATGTGGCTGAATTAAAACAATTTTCAAAGATAAATTGATCAAAAATCCACAACAAGCAGGTCTAACCAAAAAGGAAAGACAAAAGAAATTGGTCAGTACACAAATGCATATGACAGCAGTTTAAATAAGAATCTTAAGATCATGTTTAAATAGTATTTAGGGATATTATTAACTTCCTTCATTTTATGTTGTCTCTGAATCTAATTTCAAGTACCAGGACCCAAGCAACTAAAACTGATTTTGCCCTTACAAAATACTGATACAAAAAGCAAGATACTGGTGTTGTAGAAAAAAACTATTACTTCTGTTCTTGTCATGTTTTTTATGCGTTCATCTCTGTCTAAAAATTAATTGGATTTTTATGATGTGTTGTCTCTGTCTCAGAGAGACAACACCTACAGTTTTATTCCACAATGGTTTAAAACCTAATGACCACATAAACAGTGCACTGTTGGATTTCTAATGAAAACTTTTGCTGTTTAAAAAGAAAAGGAGCTAAGAGGAAAAACATTTTTGTGTGGGATGCAATTTGTGAATATTAAATCTGTATATCTGACCTCAAAATTACTATTCCCACTGTCAAATTGAGCTTACAAAAATAGCCTGCTATCATGAAAATGTGTATCAGTCCCAGTAGTTTTCAACATCTTCTTTCTTGCCAGAACCAGTTCCATTTGATTAAAATTATTGCAAGCAGATTGATTCAACACTCTTAAAACTGCTGGATTAAAAACAACCCAATTTTGGGATATTTTGATAACACAATTAAATATGGACTGATGGGTCTGATCAAGGATAGTTTGTTCATTTTTAACACTAATATCTGCAAATAAGGCTACCAGAGGGAGATTTAAAAAGAATGACAAACAATCTTGATACTAAACAAATATTGTTGATGGCTTCAATAACAGATTCAGGCTCCACCTATGAAATCAATCACATTGATGTTTCCTTAGTTTATCCTGAGCCATCACTTCAAATCAAGTTAATATAGCTATAATCTGATTAGGTTGTTGTATAATTCAAAAGGGTGGCGTGTAAGAAGAAATGATGAGTTGTTTTGTTGTCTCTTCTCGACACACTTTTTGACCCAAAGTTTGAATGAAACTAACCAACTTCTGTTCCAACAGCACAGACCCAGTAGTTGTGTAAAGAAATACACTGGCAGCTGTGTGTAGCCAGTCATGTCTTGTCCCTGACAAATGCTCATAACTTAAATACAGCAAATGTATCAATTGTCTGCATCAATTTTGCAGAAACAACCTTTTGGACTATTGCTCTGTTATGTTGTTTCAATCATCCCATAATCTACTCTCAGTTATAGCTACAAATTCTGTTAACTTCAGGTCTACAACAATTGTGGCTGTCTGTGTATTAAGCAAAACGTACCCTAACAAATCCTTGTCAGAAAATGTCAGAAAATGCAGTGTGGGCCTGAATTAAACCAATTTCATTTTGGTGTAGAGATAAACACTGAGAAACATCACATAATTTTGTGGCTCTACCTAAAGTAGTCTAGATTAGAATCCCATAAAAAGCTTAACATGCTTAAAAGAGCAACAAGCAAAATGTCATTATTTTTAGATAAAAAGAACTAAAATGGTTTAGTGAAGAACTGACGGTATCTTTTTAGGTGGAATGTGGTATGACGTCACACACCATCTCTCTGTTTTGTTCTCCAGTCTCTTGTTTACGAAGCCGGGCAGCCGTGCATGTGCTGAAAGTACGTGCATGTGAACAGCTGCCACTCAGGGCTTAGCCTCCTTCCTCCCCATAAAATGCCACTGCCGTGCTCATCTGAAGACGATCAGAGATGAGCGGCTGAGATCTCGCGAGAGCTGTGAGCTGTGCGTAAGTAAAATGGCGGCATACATGTAGTTCAAAATTAAATCCACTCAGGTAAGTAATAACCAATAACTGAAAATTAAAAGTAAAGTTTAAACATTAACAATTGTCTCATTTTCACGAGGGAACAAACTGGAAGAAGAGACCTTGACGAGCCTGGAGAGCTACCTGGACGAGTGTTTTGACAACATCGTGATGGGGAAGAAAAAAAATCCCGCAGCCACAAACACACCTTCACTCAAACGAACCCGGTCTAGCTCTACCGGCGCCTCAACCTCCACTCTATCTCCCGACAGGAGCTACAGCGACGTCCTGGAGTCCATCGACAAAAAGCTTACCAGCCTGGACGCTCGCCTCGCCTTGGTAGAGGTGCTCCACAAAGAGTTCCAGGCTTTGAGGGAAGCGGTCGAATTTAGCCAAGCCCAGCTAGCTTCTGTTGCCGCGGAGAACGACGCGCTGAGAGGGGAAGTCACGGAGCTTACCGAGGGGTTGACGCGGCTGTCCGGCGAAAATAAGAAGATGAAAGAATCCATTCTGGACATACAGTCGCGAAGTATGAGAGACAACCTCGTCTTTGCAGGCATCCCGGAGCGCCAAGAAGAGGACCCTGAGTTTGCTATACGTGAGTTTCTCCAGCAGAAGCTGAAAATCCCGGCGGATCAGGTAAAAAACATCACCTTCCATCGCGTTCACCGGCTCGGAGGTAAGAAACCCGATAAAATCCGCCCTCGTCCGATTGTAGCCAAATTTGAGCATTATAAACAAAAAGTGTTTGTTAAAAGCTATGGCCGCGAATTGAGAGGAACGGATTTCAGTGTTAATGACCAGTTGCCTAAGGAAATCCTAGACCGTAGGCGAGTGTTATTTCCAATCAGGAAAAAATACATTAATGATGGCGTCAGAGCTAACGTTGCAGTTGACAAACTTTATATCAATGGTCAGTTGTTCAGGGATCAGAAGATCACTCCTTGGCTTTATTAGATGCACAAAGGGTGGATTTATAGCTTGTCACGCTTGAAAAGAAAAAAAAAAGTGTTTGGAACACGGTGATAAAAAATAAATAAACGCACAGCTCAAGAGGACGCTTGCACGGTATGGTTGCTAGTCACGGTTGGGTACACGAGGCATGGGTGATGGTTATTTCTCTTTCATCTTTTCTCACTCTTTGCACTTTCTTAATTCTCTGTCTTTCTTTATATTATTCATCTGCTCCTCTCCTGCTGACCAGGAAATCACAAGCACGTCAGATGATGCTACCTGGGTCTTTGTATAACTATTCTTCTGAAGACATGCACTTTTCAACTTCTCACTTTCACCTATGATGAATGTAAAGTTTGTGTCATGGAATGTGCATGGAGCAGGCACCAGGGAAAAACAGCTAAAGATCTCTAACCAGCTTACAAGATTAAAGGCAGATGTTGTCTTATTGCAAGAAACCCATAAATCAGATACAACTGTAAGTGATCTTAACTCACCTGAGTTCCCTGATGTGTTTGCGGCCTGCTATAACTCTAGACAGAGAGGAGTAGCAATTTTAATCCACAAAAACGTTAGTTTTAAAATATTAGATAAAATTATTGATCCCGAAGGTAGATTCATATTAATTAAAATATCTATTCATAACCAGAAGTTATGTATTGTTAGTGTATATGGTCCAAATGTTGATGAACCCTCATTCTTCCACAAACTCTTCCATGCACTTTCAAAACACGGGGATTGTTCTCTAATTATTGGGGGTGACCTCAACTTTGGTCTAAATGAGGAAATAGACAGGCTGAATACAACAGGGTCTCAGCGTAGTTGGCAGTCATTAAATATAGTCAAACAATACATGAGTGATTTTGGTCTTTGCGATGCATGGCGTTCTCTTCATCCTAATAGTAAGCAATATACTTTTTTTTCAAATGTTCACCACTCTTATTCTCGTTTGGACTATTTCTTAATCAGCAGTTCGCTGCTGTCGGACGTTTCAGATGCTGTAATTCATCCTATCGCTATTAGTGATCATGCTCCTGTTACTTTAACCCTAACAAATAAAAAAATAACCCCACAAAACAAGAGCTGGAGATTTAATACATCGTTGCTTAAAGATGAAGATTTTAATAAATTTTTCAAAGAAGAGTGGGCTTCATACTTAGAACACAATGATCTGCCAGGCACTTCAGCATCTATACTTTGGGAAGCAGGGAAAGCAGTGATGAGAGGTAAAATAATTTCATTCTCATCTCACAAAAAGAAGTTGGAAAACAAGAAGATTCAGGAATTAGAAGAAAAACTTAAGTTACTAGAAACTTCCCTGGAAGAGGGAAAGTTGGGAAAAATCCGTAAAATAAAACTAGAATTAAACCAGTATATTGAAAAGCAAAACAAATTTCTAATAGAAAAACTTCGATTAGAAAATTTTGAACATGGCAATAAGTCAGGAAGCTTCTTAGCTAATCAGTTAAAAATAAATAAAGAGAAAACGACTATATTTGCAGTTACAGATTCCAATGGGAATACATTACATGATCCAGAATGTATAAATAACACCTTCCGTGATTTCTACAAAACTTTATACACATCACAGATAAATCCATCAGACAATGTCATCAAGCAGTTTCTGGATAAAATTACACTTCCTAAACTATCAGATAACCAAAGAACGACACTGGACTCACCGCTGACAACAGTTGAAGTTCAGGAAGCTTTAACAAGCATGCCCAATAAAAAGGCTCCAGGTCCAGACGGATTCCCTACTGAGTTTTATAAGGAGTTCTGGAGTATTCTGGCACCAACGTTTCACAGAATGTTGCAAGAAATTCAGGAAAATGGCAGATTTCCAGCTAATATGAACTCTGCCACCATCAGTCTTCTGCTTAAGCCAGGCAAAGATCCTATGTTGCCCACCAGCTATCGTCCCATATCTTTAATCAACGTGGATATTAAAATAATATGTAAAGCTTTTGCAAAACGATTAGATAAAGTCACTCCTTTCATAATCCACCCAGACCAAACTGGTTTTATCAGAGGAAGGCAGTCATCCACAAATACACGCAGATTACTTAATTTAATAGATTATTCCTACAGTACAAATAATAAAACTATTATAATGTCTTTAGATGCAGAAAAAGCATTTGATAGAGTAAACTGGAATTTTTTATTCGCTACTCTGCATAAATTTGGTTTTGGCAATTTTTTTATAAATTGGTTAAAAATTTTATACAGCTCTCCTACAGCCTGTGTCAGGACAAATAATCAAACATCTTCCAGCTTTTGTCTCCAGAGGGGCACTAGACAAGGATGCCCACTTTCCCCCTCACTTTTTGCCATTTTTATTGAACCTCTAGCAGCAACAATTAGACAAACAAAGGTTATTAAAGGTATAAAATGCATGAATATAGAGCATAAGATTAGTCTTTATGCTGATGATGTATTACTCTATCTTCAGCACTCAAACTCTTCCCTTTCTCAAGTAATTAGATTACTAGAATCCTTCTCAAAGGTTTCTGATTACTCTATAAACTGGTCTAAATCTACGGTACTGCCAATTAATTGCTCTTTCCAAAACCCCCTAGATTTACATTTGCGCTCAGGAAACATCACATATTTGGGTATCACTGTGTCGTCTAAACTTGCAGATTTAGTAAAATCTAATCACATCCCACTTTTAAAAAAGATAGAAGATGACCTGGATAGATGGAAATCGCTTCCAATTTCACTCATGGGTAGAGTAGCTTCGATTAAAATGATGGTCTTACCTAGAATTAATTACTTATTTTCAATGATCCCCAATAAACCATCATCTGACTGGTTTAAATCTCTAGACTCTTCAATCTCTAAATTTCTTTGGAAAGATAAACCGCCCCGTATCAGCTTAAAGACGCTACAGAAAACTAAAGACAGAGGGGGACTAGATTTGCCTAACTTCCATAAGTACTACTTGGCAAATAGACTACAATATATCACTAAATGGATAAAGCAAAATCCGTTAGACGAGCCCTGGATAGATATAGAACAGAAAATATGCAATAATATCATGATTTCAGATTTGCCGTTTATTAGCTCAAATATAAAACGGCATACATGCTTTAAAAATATCAATATCAGCTCTACTTTGACAGCATGGTGGGAGTTTCTTAAAATGACAAAGTCGTCACTTATCCCATGCAGTCGTACACCCATCTGGAACAACCCTGACATCCTACAAAATAATAATATGATAAACTTTACATACTGGAAGAACAAAGGTATTGAATATCTGGAACATTTACTTGATGGAACCGAGTTCATCAATTTTTCCAAACTAAATATGCAATATGGCATTAGTAAAAATAAATTTTTGGAATATGAACAACTTAAATCTATAATTAAAAAAAAAATTAAGCATATTAAAGGTGGTTTACAAATTCCAAGTAATATATTAGAGTTCCTAGATTTAAACCCCCCCAAACTACTGTCTAAATCATACAGGACACTGACTAAAATAGATGATTCAATATCTCTTCCTATTACGAAATGGGAAGAGGATCTATCAGTCAACTTTGAAGAAGACTTCTGGGCTCAGATATGTCTAAGAACTTTCAAATTGACTAGTAACACCAACTTACAACTAATACAATACAAAATCCTTCACAGAGTACACTACACAGGACAAAGATTATTCAAGATGGGTCAGGCACAATCTAATATCTGTCCACACTGCATAGGCAATCATCCTGATAATTATATTCATGCGTTATGGTTATGCACACCAGTCCAGAGGTTCTGGACACAGATATGTAAGGACTTATCAAAGTGCTTGAGCTGTAAAATTACACCTTCCCCATCAGTTTGCTTGCTTGGTAATTTTGAGGAAAGCCCTCTGGGGAATAAAATAGTTTACATGGTTTTCACTGCACTATGTATCGCAAAGAAAACTATCCTCATGAATTGGAAAAGTAAGGAGAATCTCAGTATCAATCAATATAGAGATCTTTTGTTGGATCATATTAATCTTGAGACAGCATCTGCATCCACATCTGTTCGATCTCTTTGGGCTCCTTTGATTAGCACTATCACTTAGTGGAATGTCGGGCGGTGGGTTGCTTCCTGCAGGGCGCAGTGGCTGGGTGGAGGGGTTCCTGGGACTCTGGGGGCACTTGGAGTGGGGCGCTTGGTGGGTCTGACCCCAGAGTCTGTTGCCCCCATATGGGAGGAGCTTGGGAGGCCTACGGGTGGCCCACAGCACCGCTTGCGGCGCTCTTGGGGAGCTACGCGGGGACGGACGTGGGTTACTGACCTGGTAGCTGTGCTGTCGCTGGGTGGGTCCTGGGTGGGTCTGGGGGCCTGGGGTCCCTGGGGCGCGCCGCCCTCGGGCGGGGGCCCCGGCGGGGCCTCGGGGGTTCCGGTTCCGGGGGGTGTGCCGCTTGGGGTCTGGGCCGGCGTGCGCCCGGGTGTCCGCCCCTGCACGGGGCCTCTGGTGCGCTGGGGGTCCTCAGGGCCTGTTGAGCTGGTAGGGGGGCATGGTCATTAACATCTCAGGGCAGATGCTCTTCCCCTTCTTTGGGTTGGCATTCTGCTAGTGGGGGGAGGGGAGGGAGGGGGAGTAGTGACTTACCCAGCCTGGATGTCTAGTGTCGAATGTATGGTGAGATGTTTGAATGTTAGTGTTGGGGAGGGTTTAAATCTACGGGTGGTTTGGGGGGGGGGGGGGGGTTTGGTGGACGTTCTGGTGGGCTTGTGTCCGGCCCCCTGTCCCGGTCCTGGTCCGTGTAGTCCCCCGGTGCGGGTCTCACCTGGGGGGTGGGGTTTGGGATGGCTCGTGCGGGCTGGCTGGCCAGGGTCCCCCATCTTATTAATTTATTTATTTAATTATATATTATTATTATTATTATTATTATTATTATTATTACTATTATTAATAATCTTTTTGTTTTGGGGGGGGGTTAAATACAGTAGGCATGGGGGGTGGGCTGGGGGAGGTAGAGGTGTTGGTCCTGGTGGGTGGTTGGCTGGCGGGCCCTGCGGCCTCTCCCCGGCCCCCGGGCTATGGTGGTGCCGCTGGAGGGGCCCCTTTCTCCGGGTGGGGCTTTCGGGGAGCGGGGGTGCCTATTGGAGTCAGTAGGGGAGCTGGCTCCCTGGGTTGGCTCCCCAGTCCTTTGCTCCCCATCCCCGGACTCCTCCCTCTGCCTGCTCCATCACGCCGCCACACATGTAGGTCCTTGGGGAGAGGGCGTTACTGGAGGCTGCCACCTTTTGGTGACGTCCCTCTCCCCAATTTTATCATGCATTTTAGACACTTTCACTCCAAACATTTTCACAACGCACATCCATGTAGGCCACGATATGGGGTGGGTGGGGGGAAGACGTCTGGGGGGGGGGGCTTATGTTGTGTGAGCCTCGCCCCGGGCGGCTCCCATCACCCCCTCTCGCATTTAGACATTGAGGGTTCTTCTGGGTAGTTGCTTGGAGGGGGGGCGCTGGCACCAGCTCCCTTCCGGAGGGGGGGTGGGCTGTGCCGTGCACCCCCTTCGGTGCTCCCAGTTTTAAACACACCTGAGAACAACATGCAACAACACAACATCTGAGCGGGCGTAGGGAGGATCGGGGGTCTTTTGCACACCCCCGATCTCCGATCGCGGCACGGAGTCTGGGGCCTGGAGGAGGTGCGGGCCACTGGGTACGGGGTCTTGGCGGGGGGCTGTTGCGGCTGGCCGGCGGCTTACCGGATCTGGGGCTGACGCCTCTGCTCTCCCCAGGAAGGGATGGGGGGCAGGGGTGGCTAGGGTAAGGTCGGGGTGGGAGGGGGTTTATTAGGTATATAGTGGGTGATGGGGGGCTCTGATCGGATGGCCCGTACGGGTCGTGTCGGCCCCCCCTCTTTGGGGGGCCTGGTCCGGGGGGCGCCTGGTCCGGGGGCGGGGCCGGGGGTCGGGCACAGGCAGTCGTATTGTTGAATTGTGGTGACCCCCCCCCCCCCCCCCCCCACTTGGGTTTTTTGGATGTGAATGCTATGTGAGAATGTGTGTAAAGCGTCCTTTTTTTAAATTTATTTTTTATTTTATTTATTTATTTTGGTGTCTGTGTGTGGCGAGTGGGGCACAAGGGAGGGATGGTGCGAATGAGTGTTTTTTTTTTTTTTTTTTTTTCCGGGTTTGGGTTCGGTCCGCTCCCTCTCCCAAGATCATCTCAAGTCTCCGCTAGGTGCGGAGCCCATCCCCCCACGTCCTGCCCTCCTCCGCTGCGTTGGCGGGCGCCTTGACCCTCTGGCGC